>NC_079192.1:220736967-221055896 GCF_029499605.1 Hyla sarda | reverse complement strand
CGTGCGCGACGTGACGTCACCGTTAGTGTGCACAGTGACAGTTCAGGAGGACACCACTGGAGCCAGATGTAGAGTGGACCCCGGGAACAGGTAATTATAAAACCGGGGATGGGGGAGGCAATGGGGCTGGGGTGGTGCGGCGGGGCGGTCGTGGTGCGGCGGGTCGGGGGGGTGGTCTAGGTGCGGCGGCGATAGGTCTCAGGACCCCCGGACAGGCAGGGGGAGAGTAGCGGGTGGCAGCGGCGGTCTATGGCACCGCAAAAGCCAATGCAGTTAATTGATTTAAAGCGCCTGCTTTAAATCAATGATCCTGCAGCGGTGTCTCGGGGGGGATAAATAGCCGATAACTTATACCGGAATATCGGTATAAGTTATCGGCTATCGGCACTAACCTCCACCGATTATCGGCCCTAAAAAAACGATATCGGTCGATCCCTATTTGAAACCCTGAGCAGCAGAGTAATCGCCTTACCATAGTATAAAACATAACAAGCTGAGAGGGGGGGGTCCTATTTGTATTGGCACAGATCCCAAGAACGGAGAAAACTTTTGGAAACTACACTCCTCACGGAATGTAACAAGGGGTATAGTGAGTCTTAACACCCTAAAGGTGTTTGATGAATTTTGGTTAAAGTTGGACGTGAAAATGAAAAATTTTATTTTTTTCACTAAAATGTTGGTGTTATCCCAAATTTCACTTTTTCACAAGGGGTAATAGGAAAAAAGCCCCCCTTTCTTATGAGTAAGGAAATACCCCATATGTGGATGTTAAGTGCTCTGCGGGCTCACTACAGGGCTCAGAAGGGAAGGAGCAAAATTTGGTTTTGGAGAGAAAACTTGGCTTGAATTGAAGGCGCTACTGTCATGAAATCTGGGTGCAATAACCTGCACACAGCCTTTGTACTGCACAGGCGCACTGAGGAGGAAGACGGCGGCGGGAGCGAGTGCTCGCTGGGGAAGCGCATGTTTGATGAGCTAAAGGGCGCATGCGCTGGCACCTCTGTGTCAATCACACAGCGGTCCCAGCGCTGACATATAGGAGGTGTGCGTGGGGGCATCGGGTACCTCGCGCCACGCCTATCCAACCATCAGCAGCATTTTTTGGGGTCATGAAAGCCTGCAAATATTAGGTAAAAACACACCATACACACCACCTACACACAGTACAAAAGCTGTGTGCAGGTTATTGCACCCAGATTTCATGACAATTGAGCTTGAAGGCCATGTGCACTTACAAAGCCCCCATGGTGCCAGAACAGTGGACCCCCCCCACACGTGATCCCCATTTTGGAAACTACACCCCTCATGTAATGTAACAGGGGTACTGTGAGCATTTACACCCCACAGCGCTCCTTCTCTTCTGATCGCTGTAGTGCGCCCGCAGAGCACTTAACATCTACATATGGGGTATTTCTATACTCAGAAGAAATGGGGTTACAAATTTTGCGGGGCATTTTCTCCTATTACCTCTTGTAAAAATGAGAAGTTTAAGGCAACACCAGCATTTTAGTGAAATCTAAATCTAATTTTTCATTTTCACGTCCAACTTTAGTGAAAATTTGTCTATCACCTGTGGGGTGATAAGGCTCACTGTACCCCTTGTTACGTTCCTTGAGGGGTGTAGTTTCCCAAATAGTGTGCCATGAGGGTCTACAAGAACATGTTAGTGTAAAAAATGAAGATTAGAATTTTCTCCTCCACCTTGCTGCTATTCCTGTGAAACACCTAAAGGGTTAAACTTTCTGAATGTCATTTTGAATACTTTGAGGGGTGCAGTTTTAATAATGGGGTCCATTATGTGGAATTTCGAACATAAAGACCCTCAAATTCACTTAAAAACTGAACTGGTCCCTAGAAAATTCTGATTTTGAAATTTTCGTGAAAAATGTTAAAATTGCTGCTAAACTTTGAAGCCCTCTGATGTCTTCAAACAGTAAAAACATGTCAACTTTATGATGCCAACATAAAGTAGACATATTGTATTTGTGAATCAATACATAATTTATTTGGAATATCTATTTTCTTTACAAGCAGAGAGTTTCAAAGTTCGAAAAATGCAAAAATTTCCAAATTTTCAGGAAACTTTGGAATTTTTCACAAAGAAATGATGCAAGTATTGACAAAACTTTACCACTATTTTAAAGTAGAATATGTCACAAAAAAAACTGTCGAAATCAGAATAAGTAAAAGCATCCCAGAGTTACTAATGCATAAAGTGAAACAGGTCAGAATTGCTAAATTAAAGGGGGTACTCCACCCCTAGACATCTTACAACATTACCTATAAGATGTTTGATCGCGGGGGTCCCACCACTGGGGACCCCCGCGATCTCCCTGCTGCACTCAGCATTTGTTTAAGGCATCGGGTGCAGCGCCGGAGGCTCATGACGTCACAGCCACGCCCCCTCAATGCAAATCTATGGGAGGGGACGTAACAGCCATAGACTTGCATTGAAGGGGCATGGCCGTGGCGTCACGAGCCTCTGGCGCTGCACCCAATGCTCTAAATGCTCCTTTGGATAGGGGATAAGATGTCTAGGGGAGGAGTACCCCTTTATGGTCAAAATGGGCTGCGTCCTTAAAGGAGATGTTCGGTGCAGACTTTTATTCCATCCTGCCTGGGCTGCAAAAAAAAAAAGACAACACAAACTTTCACTTACCTTCCTACGTTCCCCCGGAGCTCCGCAACAGCTGATCGGTCAGCCAGGCTGTTTACGTCACACACACTTCAGCCTATCACCGGCCGAGGCAGGACATCGTTGCGGCCGGTGATAAGCTGAAGCGCCGCGTGACGTACCGAGCTAAGGCTAGAATTCCACGGAGGTTTTTGCCCTGCGTTTTTTGGGCTTAAAAATGCCAGAAAAAAACGCAAGAAAAACTGCCACCGTTTTTCCCTGCGTTTTGGCGTTTTTACCTTTGTGTGGAATTTGCCTTTTTTGGCCCCTTTGGCGTTTCTTGTACAAAATTAGTTGGGTACCAAAAAAAAAAAAAAAAGGATGCAGTAGGGATGTAAACATTTTTTATTTAACTAAATGTTTTTTTTTTTTTTTATAACAAAATTTTAATACATTTTTTTATAAAGTGTGTGTGTGTTTAACTTTTTTTTTTAACATTTTTTATGTAGTACTACTACTCCCAGCATAGAACACACTGTTCCATGATGGGAGTAGTAGTACTTGTTATAATAGACATATCGCCTCGGGTGTCAGTCTGACACCCGATGCGATCGTCCATAATAAAGCAGAGATGCAGAGCGGCTCTATACAGCACTCGCATCTCAGCACTGTACTCCGGCCAGTGATGTGAATAGCGCTGTATAGAGCCGCTCCATCTCAGCTATAGACTGGACGATCACAGTGGATTTCAGTAGTGATACCCGCTGTAATCTGTTCTTACCTGCAGGTACTACTACTCCCAACATGGAGCACACACTGCTCCATGCTGGGAGCTGTAGTACCTGCATTAATAGACAGATCCCAGCAAGTGTAATTTCTGACACCTGCTGTGATCTGTCTATCAATGCAGGTACTACAGCTCCCAGCATGGAGCAGAGTGTGCTCCATGTTGGGAGTAGTAGTACCTGCAGGTAAGAACAGATCACAGCGGGTATCACTACTGACACCCGCTGTGATCCTCCTGTATAATGTATAGATGCGGCCGCTCTTCTATGACCTCTTGCACTGACATTTATATATATATATATATATATATATATATACATACACACACACACACACACACACAAGTTCCTATTTCCCACAGAGAGCTGTGATTGGCTGGAACCATCTGGCCAATCACAGCTTTCTGCGGGAAATATGAATAGGTGTATATATACGTCACTGCAGGGGACCATAGAAGAGCGGCTGGCCGCATCCATAAAGTATACAGGAGGATCGCAAAGGGAGATCTGACTATTAGTACAGGTACTACTACTCCCATCATGGAACAGTGTGTTCCATGCTGGGAGTAGTAGTACTACCTAAAAAATTTTTTACAAAAAGTGAAAAAAAAACACACTCTACATTTTTATTATTGTCGGCTACATTTTTAGGCTGCCCGCCCACATGAATTGATCCTTGTTTAAAAATTAATAAAAATTTCGTAATAAAAAATAATTTTTTTCCATCACTACTGTATTTTTTTAATTATTTTTTAATGGTACCCTGCAAAATTTTTATTAAAAAAAAGGTATCTCCATCACTTTTTTGGATCGCTAAAAAGAATAAAAACCGCCTGAAAAAACGCCAAACTAGGTTTTGTCGGGTGTTTGGAAAAAACAGCCTCTGAGCCCAAAATTTCTGAAAAACGCCAAGTGGATCTGGCATTTTGCAGTTTACTATTGACTTGCAGTTAACACCTGGACGCGGTGTTTTTTCACAGAAAAAATGCTGTGCGGGAAAATTGGCATTTTTGCAAAGAAAACCTAAGTGGAATTCCAGCCTAAGGGAAGTAGTAAGTAGACAGCAGGGCCAAACAATCAGCTGTTGCGGAGCTCCAGGGGAACGTAGAAAGGTAAGTGAAAGTTTGTTTTGTCTTTTTTTGCAGCCAGGGCAGGATGGAATAGAAAATGTCTGCACAGGACATCTCCTTTAAGGGGTTAATGCAAAGAAATGGGAGAATAACCTGAGGTTTTTAAAGGGAATGTTTACATGCAGATGTTAGGGATAATCCCAGTTATCTTTAATTAACCCCTTAAGAACTCAGGAGCCCTGAATGGCTCCTCAGCACTGGCCATTCAGGGCTCCCAGCAGGGGATTTAAAAATGAAAGTAAATACATTGTACATTGCAGGGTTGCGGACCATGCTGCCCACTCCCCTGTTTAATAACTTCTAATTGCATTGGGTCTCAGAAGTGAGACCCGATGCGATCAATCCCTCAGCCCCTGTACTACAATCCCCCATCATCGAACAGAGTCTGTTTCATAATGGGGGGGTTGTAGTACAAACAGTAATGTTGCCTCCCCAGCCACCGGCAGACTCCCGCAGCCGAGGAATTACTACTCCCATCATGGAAACAAGTCTGTTCCATGATGGGAGTAGTAGTAGTCCCTCAGCACTGCAGAAGTCTGCTGATGTCACCTCTTCTGAGCATGCTCAGAAGTAATAATGGATATTATAAACCAGGTGCAAACAGATGACATAAAGGCTCATCTGTTTGCCATAGACTTCAATGTTAAAAATAACAGACGTTAATTTACCGGTTTCTTATGACGGAAGAAAAATTAGTGCATGTGCAGTTTTTTCTTCCGTCACAAATAACGTCCATTAGTCATGACGGGCTATAACGGTTCATAACAGATTATCAAAAAATCCCATAGACTTGAATGGCATTTTGTAACACGTTTTTAAAGCTTTTTTTAACGGACGTTTATAACAAGTTTTTTAACGGATGAATTTTATAGTGTGAAAGGGGCCTAAAGGGTTAATAGCCAGCCCCAGTGATCGCCGCATGCTGGCTATTAGCGGCAGCCCCCAGCTACTGAAAACAGCCGGGGGCTGCAGAGTATGGAGCGGACAGGAGTCAGGAGCCCCCTCTATACTCCCCTGTGAGCGCCGCTGTGCTTGTCGGGGGCTTTCAGGTCCAGCTCTGCTTGCCCAAAGCAAGGCTAAGGACCTGAAAAATCCACCTGCCCGGTGCCCCAACTGCATGTCCGGGGCGTCGGGCGATACAAATTCCATATCCCTGCTCCGCGCATCGGATGTCTGGGGTGCCGCAGCCGAGAAGGTTATCTCTTATCCCCTGTCCTTTGGATAGGATATAAGATGTCTAGAGGAGTAACCCTATAATTTTTGTGGGCGCACATACCGTGAGGTAATTCCAAGCTGAGTACAGGTTTTTTGTGGCTTTTTTTTTTAAACTGCCACTGCAGTTTTTGAGCCAAAGTCAGAAGTGGATCTAGTAGGAAAGAGAAGTGCAAGTCCTTCATTTTATTCCTTTTGAATTCACTTCTGGATTTGGCTCATAAAACAGAAGTGACAGTTTTCCAAAAACGCCAGAAAAAAAGCTGTGTGGAAACCTAGTCTAAAAGTGGAGTTTGGGTGTGAGTGACAAGGTATATCTGGTGCATGAGGTATCCCGGCCCAATATACCCCATAGTCAGCCAGCACTGCACCTGTAATGTAAGACCCTGTGTTGTGTCCCTCCTGCTCCCAGAGAGGGAAGTAACAGACTGTTGTTACTGTCAGTCATTGGTATGGTATGATGCAGTACACGTATATAGCAGTATCGCATACACAGGCAGTCATCGTAGTATCAGTACGGCGGAGGGACACTACAGGACAGGTGTGAGGCGCCATAACACAATCACTAGCACCAACAAGCAACGCGTAACTTACCCACTGCCTCCTCACAACTCCGACAACGCTCCCAAGCAGGAAGAGGGAGGGGCTTCTGCGTCACACCTCACGTCACAGACGTCTCATCCGCGGCAGCCATGGTTGTCCAGGGAAATTCCCTGTCACAAACTTTATTACGAGAATTACACTCCTGAGGCCACGTCTGGGGATGAAGGCGACCTCACCTGAACGAGTCACTTATCGCAAGACACCATTCACACTGTTGGTAAACTGGCGCTGAAGAAGCTGGGTACAGATATCCCTTATGCTATCACTTCTCTTAGGGTTCATTTATATGTGTACATGTACGAGGCTGAAGTTGGTTTCTTATTGGAGCATTTTCCTATAGATGACTATGACAGAAAACCCTTTCTCCTCTTATTATTTTTTTTATACATAAATGTTGAATATTATTTGGGAACAATCTAATTCAGAAAAAAAAAATAGATTGTGTTTTTGCTGAAAAAAAAAACGATAGTAAAAAATGGATGAAAAAATATGCATTTAAGGGGTTAAACGCCATTGGGCCACTGAATTTAGGGTAGAAATATAAAGAGTAAAGGCCCCTCCATAATTCCCAACTGTATCCAGCCTGGGCCAAACTGTGGATTGGCAAGAAAACAGGTGCCAACCTTGCCAACTATGTACATTTTCTACATTTTGAATAAGTAACTGGTGATTTAAGGGGTTAATCGTGGTTGGGCCATTGGCCTAGAGGTTGAAAAATGAAGAGTAAGCATAATACCCAACTGTATCCAGCCTGGCACAAACAGTGGACTGGCATTAAAACAGGTGCCAGCTTTGCCAACTATATACTTTTTCTACATTTTGAATAAGTAACTGATGAATTTAAGGGGTTAAACGCCATTGGACCAGTGAATTAAGGGTGGAATTGTAAACAGTAAGGGCCCCTCCATAATACGCAACTGTATCCAGCCTGACCCAAACAGTGGATTGGCATTAAAACAAGTGCCAACCTTGCCGACTATATACATTTTCAGTATTTTTAATAAGTAACTGGGGATTTGTAAAGTATCTGCATGACCCAGTGTGTAACACCTACTGTCTTTCCCCAAAAATAAGACCTATTGTTCCTTTTGCATTCTGGCTAAATTTAAGGCCTCCCCAAATATAAGGCCCCCTGAATATAACCCCCCCCCCCCCAAAAAAAAAAAAATTTTACGTCGGGCCTCTCTGTACCTTAGCGGTGGGTGCTGCCGCGCAGCTCACTGAGTGGCCACAGAGCAACCCAAGCTGCTCAGACTCTGAATGATGAGTGACGCCCCTGACGTTGCGCAGGGGGATATCACTCGTTATTCCAGAGCCTGCGCCATCACACCAGGCAGTAGCTGCCGCCAAACGGCTGGAGATATTTCGATAATACTTGGTCACATGTTACTTATGTGTCCACTTAAAATATAGGATAGTTAATTTAACCCTTAACTACCCCCATTTGTGAGGGTCGGGGTTTTTGTTTAAAGTCCCATGCAAAGCAATGGGAAATGTATGTTCCCATATAATTCCCGTATGGCTGGAGCTATTTCAATACCTGGTACACATATTACGGGTCGGGATGTGAGGTCGGGATGTGAGGTCGGCATAGGAGGTCGGGATAGGAGGTCGGGATAGGAGGTCGGGATAGGAGGTCGGGATAGGAGGTCGGGATAGGAGGTCGGGATAGGAGGTCGCGATAGGAGGACGGGATATGAGGTCTGGATAGGAGGATGGGATAGGAGGTTGAGATAGGAGGACGGGATAGGAGGTCAAGATGTGAGGACGGGAAAGGAGGTCGGGATAGGAGGTCGCGATAGGAGGATGAGATAGGAGGTTGAGATAGGAGGTCGAGATATGAGGACGGAATAGGAGGTCGGGATAGGAGGTTGAGATAGGAGGACGGGATATGAGGTCTGGATAGGAGGATGGGATAGGAGGTTGAGATAGGAGGACGGGATAGGAGGTCAAGATATGAGGACGGGAAAGGAGGTCGGGATAGGAGGATGGGATAGGAGGTTGAGATAGGAGGTCGAGATATGAGGACGGAATAGGAGGACGGGATAGGAGGTCGGGATAGGAGAACGGGATAGGAGGTCGGGATAGGAGGTCGAGATAGGAGGACTTGATAGAACGCCGGATAGGAGGTTGAGATAGGAGGACGGGATAGGAGGTCAGGACAGAATGTCGAGATAGGAGGACAGGATAGGAGGTCGGGATATGGGGTTGGGATATGACAACAATATATGAGGACGGGATGTGAAGTCAAAAGCTTCCTCCTTTGTTTATTTTCCTCCCCAACAAGGATTAGGAAGGAAAAACCGGGCAACGCCGGGTACTCAGCTAGTATATATATATAAAACTCAACGTGTGTGTGTGTGTGTGTGTGTATGTATGTATGTATGTTCCACAAAAACTTTCAAACGGCTAAAGATATTAACATGAAACTTGGCACACATGTTACTTATATGTCAACAACAAACATAGGATAGGTAATTTACTCACCTTACTCACCCCCATTTGCCAGGGGCAGGGCTTATGTTTAAAGTCCCATGCAAGTCAATGGGAAATATATGTTACTGCATAACTTCCAAACTGCTGGAGATATTTCGATAATACTTGGTCACGTTACTTAACTTAATTACCTTAATTACCACCATTTGTGAGGGTCGGGGTTTTTGTTTAAAGTCCCATGCAAATCAATGGGAAATGTATGTTCCCATATCATTCCCATACGGCTGGAGATATTTCAATACCTGGTACACACATCACGGGTCGGGATATAAGGACAGGATGGGAGGTCAGGATAGGAGGTTGGGATAGGAGGACGGGATATGAGGACAGGATAGGAGGTCTGGATAGGAGGTTGGGATAGGAGGTTGAGATAGGAGGTCGAGATATGAGGATGGGAAAGGAGGTCGGGATAGGAGGACGGGATAGGAGGTCGGGATAGGAGGTCAAGATAGGAGGATGGGATAGGAGGTTGAGATATGAGGATGGGAAAGGAGGACGGGATAGGAGGTCGGGATAGGAGGTTGAGATAGGAGGTCGAGATAGGAGGACGGGAAAGGAGGATGGGATAGGAGGTCGGTATAGAAGCTCGAGATTGGAGGACGGGATAGGAGGTCGAGATAGAAGGACTGGATAGGAGGATGGGATAGGAGGAAGGGATAGGAGGTCGAGATAGGAGGTCGGGACAGGAGGTCAAGGTAGAAGGACGGGATAGGAGGTCGGGATGTGGGGTTGGGATATGACAACAACATATGAGGACTGGATATGAAGTCAAAAGCTTCCTCCTTTGTTTATTTTCCTCCCAAACAAGGATTAGGAAGGAAAAACCGGGCAACGCCGGGTACTCAGCTAGTACTTTAATAAAATCTCCTGGGTGGGACGCAGGAAGGCCCGTTGTCAGGCCCATCCAAAATAGAAGAGAACAATTCTTCACAAGACGAACAGACGAAAACAGGACATCTCAAGTAAGACGAGGAAGATAGGGAGAGAGGGAGGGAAAGAACTAGGAGGGGGGAGGTAGGGGAGGAGGAGGGCAGTACCAGAAAAAAATAAGAGAATTAAGGAGGTTGTCTATCTGAGAACCTATCCCAGGGCTCCCCAATAGACAGGAAGAGAGGTAAGGAATTATTAAGGGAGGCAGTAAGGGATTTCGAGGGAATGTATCTCCCTGATTCTCGCTACTAGATCCATCTCAGATGGAGGGAGAGGTTGCTTCCAGCATTTTGCAATAAGAGTTTTAGCCGCTAAGACCATGTGCATGAACAACTTGAAAGGCCGTTTGGGTAAGGCCCTAGTGGAGAGGTACAACAAGTAGACCAGGGGGTCCAAGGGGACCAGAACCCCAAGCACTTGGGCAACCAGCCATTTCACCATATCCCAATAAGTAACAATCATAGGGCAGGACCAGAATATGTGAAAGACCGTGCCTAGCCCAACACCACAATAAATGCCAACATTGAGGCAGAATATTTGGGTTCAATTTATTGAGCAGTACAGAAGTATGATACCAGCCCATTAACAACTTCAATTGTGTTGCTTTGTAGGCTGTACATATGGAGGCCTTGGAGGCCCGATGCCAAATAATCCGCCACTGGGGCAGTGTGAAAGTGGTGTTCAAAACCTCCTCCCAAGGATCAGGAGGAGCATTAATAATGGAGTAAATGTCCGAGAGAAGACCCTTCTTCTGCGGCACCGCTAGTGTGCCAAGTGAAGAAGATGGCACAGATTTCTCCAGGCGTTCAAAAAATTATCCCTTTTGAGAGTATCAAGAGTTTTTTAGTCTGCCAAGCCAAGAAGATGTCACAGATTTCTCCAGCCCATCAAAAAAATTATCCCTTTTTGGGAATAGCTACAGAATTGGCATATTGTCATTTGCCAGCGTACAGCAGGAGGTAACAGACCGGTGTTACGAATATCATCCAGCAGACAGCAGGAGTTGGCGGACTGGCGCAACAGGCATCAGCCAGTGGACAGCAAGGCAGACTGGCATAAGCCAGCATACAGAAGTAGGTGCCGGACTGGTGTTACTAGTAGTAGCTATCGTATAGCAGGGGTGGTGTTAGTACTGTGTAATCGGTGTCATTGGACCCATTTTTTATTTATTTTGTCAGCCAAGTGATCCAGGACATGCTGGAAGTAACATGTTCCAAATAAAGTAACCGGGCGGTGAATGGAACGAGATGGCTGTTGAAATCGTTCAGCAGGCATCCCGTGCCAACACCTGTGGGGGGTCCTGAGCCCCCCCATGTCGGCAATCGCCACAATCGACGTTCAATTCAGACCAGCAATCTGCGACAATTCCGGGTCATACGGCTCTCCGGTGACCAGGAAAAGAAAGGAGATCCGGGCTGTCCAAGACAGCCCCGATCCCACTGAAGGGACAGGAGTGAGATGGCAGGGGTGCTACCACTCCTATCCCTGCTATTGGTCAGTCAAAAGAGACAGACCAATAGCAGATCGGGGGCGGGGGGTTCAAGTTCGGTTCCCCCACTCTGCCCACCCACGGTAGTCTGGGCAGAGAGGGGGAACTGTGCTGGTAGCGGCGGCGGAGGTCTCCTACCTATAGTGATCAGCGGCAGGCAGCTGGCCATCCTTCTCTGCGTGTGGCGGTGGCTATCCAGCCACTGACGCTGTGAGTTGTTGCCCAGCAACATTTGGACGGCCACAGTTTGGAGACCACTATACAGTGGTCTCTAATCTGTAGCCATCCAGATGTTGCAAAACTACAACTTCCAGCATGCCCAGACAGCAGTTTGCTGTTTTGGGCATGCTAGCATTTGTAGTTTTGCAAGATTTAGAGGGTTACAGTTTTAGCTCACTGTGCAGTGGTCTCTAAACTGTGGCCCTCTAGATCTTGCAAAATTACAACTCCCAGCATGCCCACACAGCAGTTTGCTGTCTGGGCATGCTGGGATTTGTAGTTTTGTAACATCTGGAGGGCAACAGTTTGGAGATCACTGTGCAGTGGTCTTTAAACCGTGGCCCTCCAAATTTTTCAAAACTACAACTCCCAGCATGCACGAACAGCAAACGGCTGTCTCGGCATGCTAGTAGTTGTAGTTGCATGCCTCTGGCTGTTGCAAAACTACAACTCCCAGCATGCCCTTTGGCGATCAGTACATGCTGGAAGTTGTAGTTTTGCAACAGCTGGAGGCACACTGGTTGGAAAATACTGAGTTAGGTAACAGAACCTTAATCAAGGTTCTCCAAACAGTGTGCCTCCAGCTGTTGCAAAACTACAACTCCCAGCATGCACGGTCTGTCAGTGCATGCTGGGAGTTGTAGTTTTGCAACAGCTGGAGGGTACATTCACACGGGAATGGGTTTACAGTGAGTTTCATGCTTCAAGTTTCAGCTGCGGCAAATTTTCCGCCGCAGCTCAAACTCCTACCGGGAAACTCCCCGTAAACACCCGCCCGTGTGAATATAGCCTAAAAACACTACACTACACTAACACAAAATAAAGGGTAAAACACTACATATACACATCCTTACACTGTTCCCCCCCCCCTTCCCCCCCAATAAAAATGAAAAATGTCTCGTACAGCAGTGTTTCCAAAATGGAGCCTCCAGCTGTTGCAAAACAATATCTCACAGCATTGCCGGACAGCCACTGACTGTCCAGGCATACTGGGAGTTTAGCAACAGTTGGAGGCACCCTGTTTGGGAATCACTGGCGTACAATATTTTTGGTAGCGGAGTTAATTGTAGCGCTTGCATCCGGGTCTACCCCTATGCAAATCCCTAATTTAGGCCTCAAATGCGCATGGTGCTCTCTCACTTCGGAGCCCTGTCGTATTTCAAGGAAACAGTTTATGGGGTATTCTTGTACTCGTGAGAAATTGCGTAACAAATTTTGGGGGGGCTTTTTCTCCTTTTACCCCGTATGAAAAGGAAAAGTTGGGGTCTACACCAGCCTGTTAGTGTAAAAAAAAAAAAAAAATTTTACACTAACATGCAAATTGGTGATTTGTACAGGGGTGGCTGATTTTATAGCGGTTCTCACATAAACACAAAAAAAAAAATACTCACATGTGACCTCATTTTGGAAACTACACCCCTCACGGAACGTAACTAGGGGTATAGTGAGCCTTAACACCCCACAGGTGTTTGACAAATTTCCGTTAAAGTTGAATGTGAAAATGAGTATGGAAATACTCCATATGTGGATGTAAAGTGCTCTGCGGTTGCACTACAATGCTCAGAAGAGAAGGAGCTCCATTGGGCTTTTAGAGAGAGAATTTGTTCAGATTTGAAGGCCATGTGTGTTTACAAAGCCCCCATGGTGCCAGAACAGTGGACCCCCTCCACATGTGACCCCATTTTGGAAACTACACCCCTCACGGAATGTAATAAGGGGTGCAGTGAGCATTTACACCTCACAGATGTCTGACAGATTTTTGGAACAGTGGTGCGTGAAAATTAAAATTTTTATTTTTCATTTGCACAGCCTACTGTTCCAAAGATCTGTCAAGTGTTCCTTGAGGGGTGTAGTTTCCAAAATAGTATGCCATGTAGGTTTTTTTTTTTTTTTTTTTGCTGTTCTGGCACCTTAGGGGCTTCCTAAATGCGACATACCCCCCAAAAACCATTTCAGCTAAATTTGCTTTCCCAAAGCCAAATGTGACTCCTTCTCTTCTGAGCATTGTAGTGTGCCAGCAGAGCCCTTGACGTCTACACATGGCGTATTTCCATACTCAGAAGTAATGGGGTTAAAAATTTTGGGGTGGGGGGGCATTTGCTCCTATTACCTCTTGTAAAAATTTTAAATTTGGGGGAAAAAATGCATTTTTGTGAAAACATTTTTTTTCATTTACACATCCGACTTTAACGAAAAGTCATCAAACACCTGTTGGGTGTTAAGGCTCACTGTACCCCTTGTTACCCCTTGAGGGGTGTAGTTTCCAAAATAGTATACCATGTGTATTTTTTTGCTGTTCTGGCACCATAGGGGCTTCCTAAATGCGACATGCCCCCCAAAAACCATTTCAGCAAAATTCGCTCTCCAAAATCCCATTGTCGCTCACTGTGACATATGTTCAAATATAAGTTTAAGGCATGCTGGTACTTACAAGTCAGCTGACAGTAGGAACTATATGCAGCAATCCAATCTTATAAGTGCACAGAAGCACGGATTGAAACACATTCATAGAACGTGTATGCACAGTGTTGTAATTTTAAATACACCACTGCCACCTAGTGGCCAATGAGCACAAATTCTTATAATTTCTATATGAAATAAAAGTTAAGTTTTAGGAGTATAATTTTGGGAGTCATTAGTCAGGGTTTTCCCTGAGGGGACCAAAAACCCCAAGGAACTTGTTGTTATATATCCTTGTAGATCATAGACTACAGAAAAGCATGACGCGTTTCGAACCGTGCGGTTCTTAGTCATGGCACTGACTAAGAACCGCATGGTTCAAACACGTCAGCGTTTCAGCTTTGATTTTAACTTCACATGGATTTTGTTGTTCCCTATTTTTAATATGGATTAATTCAATTTTGGACTTTTAAACATTTCTATTTGGGAGCTGGAGCATCTGCACCTTTTCTTCATTTGATGTTATTCACACCAAGATGGGGCTTGGACTGCCGCTGTAACAGTGAGTGCTCCGGTCCCCTCCTCTGTACCAGAGCGCTTGCTGCCTCTGCCTGCTGTTCCCCAGCGCGTCCCGGTCAGACACGCTGACCGAGAG
This sequence comes from Hyla sarda, assembly GCF_029499605.1. NCBI lineage: Eukaryota > Metazoa > Chordata > Amphibia > Anura > Hylidae > Hyla > Hyla sarda. The sequence goes on along the minus strand of NC_079192.1, from coordinate 221,041,363 downwards.
CGCGGGGAGTCCTCCCGCGGGGTTGTGGCTAGCGTGGCGGCTGATCACCGCACACGCACCGCATACCGTTCCTTCTCACCTGCAGCTCCGTTCTCGTGTGCTGCCTCTGTTCCCCAGCGCGCGCGGCCCCGCTCCTTAGGGTGCACGTGCACTGGCTTCATGAAATTTAAAGGGCCAGCGCACCATTGATTGGTGCCTGGCCCTCACTGTTCTATAAATGTCTCCTGCCCCTTCCTGCCCTCGCCGGATCTTTAGTGCCTTGTGCCTAGTGAAAGCGTTCCCTTTGTTCTGTGTTGCCTGTTGCCAAACCGTTGCCCGTGACTACCGCTAGTGAACCTGTGCTGCCTGACCTGACCTGTTGCCTGACTATCGCCTGTGAACCTGTTCCTAAATGCGACATGCCCCCCAAAAACCATTTCAGCAAAATTCGCTCTCCAAAATCCCATTGTCGCTCACTGTGACATATGTTCAAATATAAGTTTAAGGCATGCTGGTACTTACAAGTCAGCTGACAGTAGGAACTATATGCAGCAATCCAATCTTATAAGTGCACAGAAGCACGGATTGAAACACATTCATAGAACGTGTATGCACAGTGTTGTAATTTTAAATACACCACTGCCACCTAGTGGCCAATGAGCACAAATTCTTATAATTTCTATATGAAATAAAAGTTAAGTTTTAGGAGTATAATTTTGGGAGTCATTAGTCAGGGTTTTCCCTGAGGGGACCAAAAACCCCAAGGAACTTGTTGTTATATATCCTTGTAGATCATAGACTACAGAAAAGCATGACGCGTTTCGAACCGTGCGGTTCTTAGTCATGGCACTGACTAAGAACCGCATGGTTCAAACACGTCAGCGTTTCAGCTTTGATTTTAACTTCACATGGATTTTGTTGTTCCCTATTTTTAATATGGATTAATTCAATTTTGGACTTTTAAACATTTCTATTTGGGAGCTGGAGCATCTGCACCTTTTCTTCATTTGATGTTATTCACACCAAGATGGGGCTTGGACTGCCGCTGTAACAGTGAGTGCTCCGGTCCCCTCCTCTGTACCAGAGCGCTTGCTGCCTCTGCCTGCTGTTCCCCAGCGCGTCCCGGTCAGACACGCTGACCGAGAGCGCGGGGAGTCCTCCCGCGGGGTTGTGGCTAGCGTGGCGGCTGATCACCGCACACGCACCGCATACCGTTCCTTCTCACCTGCAGCTCCGTTCTCGTGTGCTGCCTCTGTTCCCCAGCGCGCGCGGCCCCGCTCCTTAGGGTGCACGTGCACTGGCTTCATGAAATTTAAAGGGCCAGCGCACCATTGATTGGTGCTTGGCCCTCACTGTTCTATAAATGTCTCCTGCCCCTTCCTGCCCTCGCCGGATCTTTAGTGCCTTGTGCCTAGTGAAAGCGTTCCCTTTGTTCTGTGTTGCCTGTTGCCAAACCGTTGCCCGTGACTACCGCTAGTGAACCTGTGCTGCCTGACCTGACCTGTTGCCTGACTATCGCCTGTGAACCTGTGCCGCCTGCCCTGACTTCTGCTACGTCCGACTACGCTTCTGCCTGCTCCTCCTGTACCGCGCCATTCTCAGCTATCAGAGGGATCGAGTCGCTATCGGGTTGAACGACCTGGGGGCTACCTGCCACAGCAAGACCATCCCGCTTTGTGGCAGGCACTGGTGAAGACCAGTAGTCCCTTAGACTCCGTTCCCCTGGTACGGCCCACGTCATCGCCTCTCTGGTTCAGTGGATCCACCTCCTGTCTCCTGAACGGTACGTTACAGTAAGATCCGGCCATGGATCCCGCTGAGACGCCGCTTCCTAGCCTTGCGGATCTTACCACCGTAGTGGCTAAACAGAATCAGCAGATTGCCCAGCAAGGTCAACAGTTGGCTTAGTTGGCCGCCATGATGCAGCAACTCCTGTCTACCCAGCAACAGCCGTCACCTCCACCTGCACCTGCTGCTCCATCACAGCCTGCAGTCGTCTCCAGTGCCAGAGTCCGTTTGTCCTTGCCGGACAAGTACGACGGTGATCCGAAGCAGTACCGTGGGTTTCTGTTGCAGTGCTCACTCCATCTCGAGTTACTGGCCGACCAGTTCCCGTCTGAACGAGCCAAGATGGCTTTCATACTCAGCTTGCTCTCCGGGAAGGCCCTGGCCTGGGCAACACCTTTTATGGGACCGCTTTGATCCAGCCACTACCTCCGTCCAGAGCTTCTGTCAAGAGTTCGAGTGTTTTCGAGGAACCTGCCCGTGTTACCTCCGCAGAATCTGCTTTGCTGAACATGACCCAAGGAGGCTCTACCGTGGGTGAATATGCCATCCAATTCCCTACCCTCGCCTCTGAGTTGAATTGGAACAATGATGCCCTCTGTGCCACTTTCACGAAGGGACTAAGTAGTGAAGTTAAGGACGTCTTAGCTGCACGGGAGATACCGTCTACCCTCAGTGACCTTATTCTGCTGGCCACTAGGATTGATAAGCGATTCGCCGAAAGACAAGAAGAACTTCTTCAGGAGAAAGAGAGAGCTCGTCCTAGACGCTATACTCGTCTGGCTCCCGTTTTTTAGAGCCCACCGCAACCCGTCTCGGGGCCTCCCGCTGTGGAAGCCATGCAGGTGGACCGGTCTCGCCTGACCCCGCAGCAACGGAGCCGTCGCAGAGACGAGAACCTGTGCCTGTACTGTGCTAGTATCGAGCACTTCCTCAGAGACTGTCCTCTTCGTCCACCCCGTTCGGGAAACGCTCGCACCTAGTAAACGTAGAAGAGGCATTGCTAGGTGTGGATTCTTCCTCTCCACATCTTATGGTATCAGTGCAGCTTTCCGTTCCCTCCAAGTCTACCTTCACTGCCACCGCCTTCTTGGATTCTGGATCTGCTGGCAACTTCATCCATGCCTCCTTGGTTGACAAGCATCAAATCCCTGTGGTCCGTTTGCCCAAACCATTTTTCATTTCCACTGTCAACGGAAAGAGACTTTCTGCCACTGTGCAGCACCGCACCTTACCATTACAGATGGGCGTAGGATTTTCGCACACTGAAACGCTGGAGTTCTTGGTTCTTCCCTTCTGTTCCTCAGAACTCCTCTTGGGGTTGCCCTGGCTTCAGCACCACTGTCCCATCCTGGATTGGACCTCCGGAGAGATCCTGAAGTGGGGTCCCTCCTGCTCCGGTTGTTGTCTCAAGTCTGTGCTCGTCAAATGTGACCCAGTTGTTCCTCCGCCACCGGGTCTTCCGGAGCCTTACCACTGCTTCGCTGACGTCTTCTGCAAGAAGCAAGCCGAAGTTCTTCCGCCTCATAGACCTTACGATTGTCCAATCGATTTGGTGCCCGGTTCTACTCCACCCCGGGGTAGAATCTACCCACTCTCACCACCAGAGACTCTCGCCATGTCAGAGTACATTCGTAAAATCTGCAGAAAGGTTTCATAAGGAAATCTTCCTCTCCCGCTGGGGACGGTTTTTTCTTTGTTACTAAGAAAGACGGCTCCCTCCGTCCTTGCATAGACTACAGAGGCCTAAACAAGATAACTGTCAAGAATCGTTACCCTCTTCCCTTGATCTCTGAGCTATTTGACCGCCTCCGTGGGGCTAGGATCTTCACCAAGCTGGATCTGCGAGGAGCTTACAATCTGATCCGAATCAGAGAGGGCGACGAGTGGAAGACCGCCTTCAACACTCGGGATGGCCATTTTGAATATCTGGTGATGCCATTCGGTCTTTGCAACGCACCTGCTGTATTCCAAGAGTTTGTCAACAACATTTTCAGAGATTTGCTTTACACCTGCGTGGTAGTATACCTTGACGACATCCTCATCTTCTCCCCCAACCTGGACCAACACCGGGTCCATGTCCGTCAAGTTATTTCACGTCTTAGAAGCAATCGCCTGTATGCCAAGATCGAGAAGTGTCAGTTCGAGCGGTCCAGTCTGCACTTCCTTGGGTACATCATTTCAGCCCAGGGTCTACAGATGGACCCAGCCAAGCTCTCAGCGGTACTGGACTGGCCACGCCCCTCTGGACTCCGTGCTATTCAGAGATTTTTGGGTTTCGCCAATTATTATAGGCAATTTATTCCCCATTATTCCACTCTGGTGTCACCCATTGTAGCTCTGACCAAAAAGGGGGCTAATCCCAAATCTTGGCCTTCTCAAGCAGAAGAGGCCTTCCTGTCATTGAAAGCCTCTTTTGCCTCCGCACCAGTACTCTCCAGACCTGACCCCACTAAGTCATTTTCCCTGAAAGTGGATGCCTCCTCCGTGGGAGCCGGAGCCATACTTACTCAGAAATCACCCAGAGGCAAGACTCTTTCTTGCGGATTCTACTCTAAAACCTTCACTCCCGCCGAGAGAAATTATTCTATTGGCGATAGGGAACTTTTGGCCATAAAATTGGCACTTGAGGAGTGGAGGCATATTCTCGAGGGCTCCATCCACCCTGTGAGTATCTTCACGGACCACAAAAACCTTGCCTATCTCCAATCCGCACAAAGGCTGAATCCACGTCAGGCTCGCTGGTCCTTGTTCTTTGCTCGCTTTAATTTCGTGATCCATTTTCGTCCTGCGAGCAAGAACATCAGAGCTGATGCCCTTTCCCGCTCTTCCGACGTGCTGGGAGATGAGTTAACTCCCCAGCATATAATTCCGCCTGAACGCCTAATTGCCGCTGCTCCAGTGGAACTGCGCTCTCTCCCCGCAGGCAAGTCCTATGTGCCTCCACGTCAGCGCCTATGAGTCCTCAAGTGGGGCCATGCCTCTTTATTCGCAGGTCATCCTGGAGTACAGAAGACTCTCCAGCTCATCTCCCAAAGATACTGGTGGCCTACTATGGAGAAAGATGTTTCGGATTACATACAAGCTTGCATGATTTGTGCTCGGGACAAGTCGCCTCGTCAGAAGCCTGCCGGTCTCCTCTTGCCTCTCCCTATTCCTGAGTTTTCGTGGTCTCACATCGCCATGGACTTTGTTACCGATCTCCCCTCCTCCCATGGAATGACGGTCATTTGGGTCGTAGTTGACCGCTTCTTGAAGATGGCCCACTTCGTACCTCTGCCTGGTCTTCCGTCTGCACCTGTGTTAGCCAAACAGTTTTTTCAGCATATTTTTCGCCTCCACGGTCTTCCCAAGCACATTGTCTCTGACCGTGGGGTACAATTTGTCTCCAAATTTTGGAGGGCTCTATGTGGTCAGCTCGGGGTCAAGTTGGACTTCTCATCTTCCCATCACCCTCAGTCCAATGGCCAGGTGGAATGGGTGAATCAAATTTTGGGAGACTATCTATGACATTTCGTGTCCTCACGCCACAGTGACTGGTCTGATCTGCTTCCCTGGGCAGAATTTTCTTATAATTACAAACAATCCTCTGCCTCTAACAAGTCTCCATTTTTTGTAGTCTTTGGTCGCCATCCTCTTCCACCTCTGCCGCTGTCCTCCACTTCTCCCGTACCGGCTGTTGACGACCTTGTCCGAGATTTCTCTTCCATCTGCCGAGAAACCCGTACTGCTCTCCTCAAAGCCTCTGCCCGCATGAAGTTCCAGGCCGTCAAGAAACGTAGAGTTCCTCCAGAATTTTCTCCTGGTGACAAAGTTTGGCTCTCCTCCAAATATATCCGATTCCGGGTTCCAAGCTACAAGTTGGGTCCCCGCTACCTGGGACCCTATAAGATCAAGAAGCGAATCAATCCAGTATTCTACCAACTCCATCTTCCTTCCTCCCTCAGGATTCCCAACTCTTTTCATGTCTCCCTCCTAAAACCTGCCATCTTTAATCACTTCTCCCCCAAGGTTTCTACTCCTACCCCTGTGACCGACACTACTGATGTATTCTCTGTCAAGGAGATTTTGGCATCGAAGTTCATCCGGGGGGGAAGATTTTTTCTGGTCGACTGGGAAGGCTGCGGTCCTGAGGAGAGATCTTGGGAACCTGAAGAGAACATCTTGGACCGCAGCCTCATCCTCAGTTTCCTTGGTACCAAAAGGAGGGGGAGACCTGAGGGGGGGGGGGGGGGTACTGTAACAGTGAGCGCTCCGGTCCCCTCCTCTGTACTGGAGCGCTCGCTGCCTCTGCCTGCTGTTCCCCGACGCGTCCCGGTCAGACACGCTGACCGAGAGCGCGGGGATTCCTACGGCGGGGTTGTGGCTAGCGTGGCGGCTGATCACCGCACACGCGCCGCATCCCGTTCCTCCTCACCTGCAGCTCCGTCCTCGTGTTCTGCCTCTGTTCCCCGGCGCGCGGCCCCGCTCCTTAGGGCACTCGCGCGCCGGCTTCATGAAATTTAAAGGGCCAGCGCACCATTGATTGGTGCTTGGCCCTCACTGTTCTATAAATGTCTCCTGCCCCTTCCTGCCCTTGCTGGATCTTTAGTGCCTTGTGCCTAGTGAAAGCATTCCCTTTGTTCTGTGTTGCCTGTTGCCAAACCGTTGCCCGTGACTACCGCTAGTGAACCTGTGCTGCCTGACCTGACCTGTTGCCTGACTATCGCCTGTGAACCTGTGCCGCCTGCCCTGACTTCTGCTACGTCCGACTACGCTTCTGCCTGCTCCTCCTGTACCGCTCCATTCTCAGCTACCAGAGGGGTCGAGTCGCTATCGGGTGGAACGACCTGGGGGCTACCTGCCGCAGCAATACCATCCCGCTTTGCGGCGGGCCCTGGTGAAGACCAGTAGTCCCTTAGACTCTGTTCCCCTGGTACGGCCCACGTCATCGCCCCTCTGGTTCAGTGGATCCACCTCCTGTCTCCTGACCGGTACGTTACAGCTGCTCCCTGCTGCTAGACTTTTCCTGATCCTCCTGTTGAGATGAGATCCTCAAGGCTGGTTACTTTTTGCATTTATATATTTTTTCAGCTGCTTCTAAGGCAGCAGGATATTGTCATGTATCCAAAGGGGCATGGACTCATGGGACAGGGACATATACCTACCACTTTATAAAGCATTGGTACGGACTCACCTGGAATATGCTGTTCAGTTTTGAGCACCAGTTCATAAAGGGATGTTGTGGAGCTGGAAAAGGTGCAGAGATGTGCGACTAAACTAATAAGGGGCATGGAACATCTTAGCTATGAAGAAAGATTAAAAGAATTACATTTGCTTCGACTTGAGAAGAGCCGTTTAAGAGGGGATATGATCAACGTATATAAGTATATAAATGGCCCATACAAAAATATGGGGAAAAACTGTTCCAGGTTAAACCCCCTCAAAGGACAAGGGGGCACTCCCTCCGTCTGGAGAAGAAAAGGTTTAGTCTCAAGGGACAACACACCTTCTTTACCATAAGAACTGTGAACTTATGGAACAGTCTATCTCAGGAACTGGTCACAGAAGGAGCAGTTGAAAGCTTCTAAACAGGGTTAGATAAATTCCTAGAACAAAGTAACTTTAAATAGCCACTGTCACCAAACATATACTTTAAAAAAAAAAATATAAACATATAATATAAGTATATCTCTAATACTATTTCAATATTTTTCGAGTTTCATTAGAAAACTGCTCCTATAAAAGTGGCCACTAGGGGTCTTTATGAAATGTCCAACGTCCGCCACTATGGTCTAACCGACTAACAACTGCTACTCTGTCAGAATACAGGAAGTGAGGGGGGGAATTGTGTGATCCATGTGTGAAGATATAAAGATCTCTGAACACACATAGTGCAGGGGAGAGCAGGGCAGTGTGCGAGCTGCTGTGATTGGCTGAGAGGAGGCCACACCCACACACACCTCCCCTGCTCTCAGCAGCTCCGAGGGAGAGAGTAGAATGCTTCAGTGCACAGCTCCGTACCTAGCATAGAGCAGAAGGAGCACAAGCAAGTGTGACACAGCATGCTCTAGTGGTCTGCATTGGGATCCCACTGGACCCAACCCAAAACGTGCAGGCACGGGTGGTCAGGAGACTGGTGACTGTACGCTGAGGTTGGGGCTGAGTCACTGAGGCTGCTGCTGGACCTGCATGCATAGGGCCTAACCGCACGTGCCTGCCCGCAGCAGCCTCAGTGACTCAGCCCCGCCAGCTTCTGCCTTAGGTCCAGACTCACCAGGGTGTGGATGCTGCTCCTCCCAACTTGCCTCCTCCCCCACCACCATTTTATGTATTTGGATCCCCCTCTCAGCCTGCCCTGGAGAATCCGTCCATCTTCTTACGGTACGGTAGTTCAGAATGAGTCCACTCCAATGTTACAACACACACTCACTGTGCTGCAGCCCAGGCCGTGTCGGTGCTCCTCCCAGGGCCTCTGTCTGCAGTCTACTCTGCAGCACTGCTATACACATGGGGGTTTGTGCAGACTGCAGACAGAGCATTGCACCCTAGTGTCTTCTACAGACCTTAGGGTGCAATGCTCTGCAGTCTGCACATACCCCCAGCTGTATAGCAATATACATACACTCTGCTATACACATGGGAGGGTATGTGCAGAGCATTGCACCCTAGTCTGCACTACAGACAAGGGTGCAATGCTCTGCACATACCCCTACCTGTATAGGAATGTACATACACACACTGCTATACACATGGGGGGTATGTGCAGACTGCAGAGCATTGCACCCTAGGGTCTTCTACAGACCCTAGGGTGCAATGCTCTGCAGTCTGCACATACCCTATGGGAGCTATAACAAAAAGTAAAAAGTGGGGAAAAAAGAGGGAGAGGGGGGTTGCAAGGGAAGACTCCTGCTGCTGCCTGGTATGGGTGGACTCCTGCTGCTGCCTGATATGGGGGAACACTAGTATGGGGGAACACTGCTGCCTAATATGGGGGCACTCCTGCTGCTGCCTAATATGGGGGGACTCCTGCTGCCTGATGTGGGGAGACTCCTGCTGGTGCCTGATGTGGGGGGACTCCTGCTGCTACCTGATGTGGGGGGACTCCTGCTGCTGCCTTATATGTGGGAACACTGCTGCCTATTATGGGGGAATTGCTGCTGCCAACTATGGGGTAATTGCTGCCACCTACTATGGGGGAATTGCTGCCTACTATGGGGAAACTGACGCCGCCTACTATGGGGGGAATCTTCCACCTACTATTGGAGGAATCTGCTATCTACTATGGGGGGAATCTGCTGCCTACCTGTCATGTAGGGGCAGGGAAGGAGTGCACTCTGATCTTGCCCGCTCCCCTATCCCTGCCTACTTACGTACCTGCCCTAACCGACAGGTCCGTAACCACGAAGACAGTCCCTTCCTGAATACGAGAGGGGAGTAAACGTCAACACAACAAAATACAATGAAACTGACAAAGTCCGGGACCAGTAGGATACAGGCAACTAACAAAAATAAAACTAAACACACACACAAAAGTGTCACACAAAAGAGTCAGCAAACCGCATCTAAGCCAGGAGAGGACAGAAGTCCCGAATCGCTATAACCAGAGGGAAGTCGAGTAGGAAGCCAGAAGTCAAGGATGGCAGGTAATACAAAAGATACAGGGTACACACGCTAGCTACTTAGGTCAGAAGACTGTTTCACAGGCGTTGACTGAGAGCAAACTGCTGGGTGCTCAATCAGTCAGCTGACCAGCCAGACAACAGGGTGTAACCTGGCAACCAAACAAACAAAGAACCTGTCAGAACTTATTAACCCTGCAGGTTCTGACACTACCATTGGAAAATCTGCCGCTTACCATGGGGGGAATCTGCTGCCTACTATTAGGAAATCTGTCGCCTATTATTGGGGGAATCTGCCCCCTATTATTGGGGGAATCTGCCACCTACTATTGGGGAAATCTGCCGCCTGTTATTGGGGAATCTGCTGCCTACTATGGGGGGGAATCTTCCACCTACTATGGGGAACTGCTGCCTACTATGGGGGGAGAATCTGCTGCCTACTTTGGGGGGATCCTGCTGGCAACCTAATGTGGGGGTCTTTTGCTGTCTACCTAATGTGGGGACATCTGCCTACCTAATGTGGGGAACATTTGGGGCATTATAGTTATTGAAAAAGTGCAGCGCCTAAAATGCTTTCCCCACATGTTCTCCAGAAATCGTAGCCAAAAAAAATCATAATGGCGGTCTGAGATGGAGAATAAAAAGGAAAGTGAACTAGATCAGAGAAGATGTCACCTGATCTAACTGTATGCAATCACTTATATGGTCTGTAGTGGTAATGATGGGGGTTGTTAGTCACCTGATATTACTGTATGTAATATCTTATATGGTCTGTAGTGGTAGTGATGGGGGTTGTTGTCAGTCACCTGATATAACTGTATGTAATCACTTATATGGTCTGTAGTGGTAATGATGGGGGTAGTTTTAAGTCACCTTATATAACTGTATGTAATCTGTTATGGTCTGTAGTGGTAATAATGGGGGTTGTTATCAGTCACCTGATATAACTATATGTAATCTCTTATATGGTCTGTAGTGGTAATGATGGGGGTTGTTATCAGTCACCTGATATAACTGTATGTAATCTCTTATATGGTCTGTAGTTGTAATGATGGGGGTTGTTGTCAGTCACTTGATATAACTGATATAACATTATTGCTGTTAAGAGTTTTTCCTATTCTGCAGGTGCAGGCGTGGTTAGGGTGTGACTGGGGGGCGTGGTTATGGGGTGTGACCATGGGTGTGGTTAGGGGGCGTGGCTTGTCCCTCTTTGCTCTCAGCAAAAGTTGGGAGGTATGGTAGGGAGATGGCCTGAGGAGGAGGTTTGTTACACTGTGCATCCCAACAGTAAGGAGATGGCATAAGGAGGAGGTTTGTTACAGTGTGTCACCCCAGTAGTAAGGAGATTAAATGAGGAGGGGTTTGTTACAGTGTCACCCCAGTAGTAAGTCTAGGAAAGCTGGATAACATACATGTTGACAGGCATAATGCTTGTCATTTAGCTTTACTACATAGTGTATAAGGCAGACAGAAGGCAAACTTCAGTAATCCATCTTTTTCTCTGTGTGTTACATGTGCAGCATAAAACCAGAGAGGAAAGGGTTACAGAGCAGCCTGCAATGATGGGGTGAATGTCCAGAGAGGAAAGGGTAACAGAGCAGAGTGCAGTGATTGGCTGACTGCCAGGCTCACTGGTGGCTCAGTCATGTACAGTAAGAGCAAGAGAGGGACACGCCCCCTGCCTGAGAGAAGATGAACATCCAGAGTGCAACTGATGTAAGCTAATTTTAAAAGAAATGCAGAAGCCTTACACATAAAAGTTATATGTACATGATCAGGATTAGGTACTGAGTGTCATAACTTGCTATGTTTTTTTTGTGGGATATGACAGGTACGCTTTAATGCTTTTGTAGAAATATAAAATCACATTCCTTCCCCTTCATCCAACCCTTACCCCTTCCCTTCAATTCCTTGGTTGAACTTGATGGACGTATGTCTTTTTTCAACCATGCTAACTATATAATTATATGTGCTTTCCACTTACAGCATAGTTCACTCCTGCGCTGCCATTTCCGTTTTTCTGCAGAGAGCAGAAATATGAAGACAATAAAATTTTTCAGTTAAAGAGTGCCCCGAGACATCTTATCCCCGATCACAGGGGTCTCGCTGCTGGGAATCCCCCGATCTCTCCTGCAGCACCCCGTGTCATCTGCTGCATGGAGCAAACTTCGCTCCGTGCCTAAAGACTGGCGATGCAGGGGCCGGAGTATCGTGACATCATGACCCCACCCCCTCTTGGTGTCATGCCCCGTCCCCTCAATGCAAGTCTATGGGAGTTGCCGTGATGGCCGCCACGCCCTCACCCATAGACTTGCATTAAAGGAGCGTGACGTCACGAGGGGGAAGGGTCATGATGTCACGATACTCCGGCCCCTGAATTGCCCGTCATCATGCATGGAGCGAAGTTCGCTCTGGGCAGCAGATGACACGGGGTGCTGTAGGAGAGATCGCGGGGGATCCCAGTGGCAGGACCCCCCCCCCCCCCCCCGATCAGACATCTTATCCCCTATCCTTTGGATGGGAGATAAGATGTCTAGGGGACTAGTACCCCTTTAAGGATCTATTGCTATTTGAAAATTGAAATCAAAGGACATAGACAAAAATTAGAAAATAAAGCAATTTTATTAAAATCAAATATTGACAGAAATTCCATTGTTAAATACAATTTCAGTTTTCTGCATAATATAGATAGTATAGGTATTATTTTCACCAAGCAGCCATCAAGCAACTTAAAGGGGTATTCCAGGCCAAAACCTTTTTTTATATATCAACTAGCTCCGGAAAGTTAAACAGATTTGTAAATTACTTCAATTAAAAAATCTTAATCCTTTCAATAGTTATTAGCTTCTGAAGTTGAGTTGTTTTCTGTCTAACTGCTCTCTGATGACTCACGTCCCAGGAGCTGTGCAGTTCCTATGGGAATATTCTCCCATCATGCACAGCTCCCGGGACGTGACATCATCATTGAGCAGTTAGACAGAAAACTTCAGAAGATAATAACTATTGGAAGGATTAAGATTTTTAATAGAAGTAATTTACAAATCTGTTTATTTTTCCGGAGCCAGTTGATATATATATAAAAAAAGGTTTTGCCTGGAATACCCCTTTAATAAACTGCTATGGTGGCCATATACCTTAGGTAACTGTCTTCCAGCCTTTCCCCCCATACACGTACATGCAGGGTTCTGCTAAACTTGCATGTTTTTTCAATCAACAGAGGGGAATAAGTCGCTGTCAGACACCTTTTGCAATGGCTGACCTCTCATAAAAATAAAAGTATCAGGCATGTTGAAATCAAAATGACTGATCTTTCTTTTCCCTAAGGCACCCAATACACATTAGAGGGTTGTCAGGGTTGGCTGATTTTCCTCTAATGTGTATAGGCACCTTTAACAGTCAAACCATGAAGCTTTTATTGAGACAGAAATATTGCTTCAAACAACAGAACAAAAATGGTCCGTGGACCAATAAAACATAACACGAAGGTTAGTGATACATACAGGGAACATAGGCACAGTGTATAGGCACCTTTAGGCTGACTATGCACTAATTTGATCATTCAACAAAACCAAAACAATCAAATGATTTTTTAAATTATTACTTATAATCACATCTAAATATAACATCTACTGACAACAATGGTTACTCATGTACATACTATTTGTCTCAAAAAATTAAAGTGGTCGTATTCCCTAAGGGTATGGTGTTTACTAAAGTACTGCATCTAAACAGTCAGTTTCACTTCATATACTGCTGGTTTGGAACGGTTTGCTGATGGCCCCATTATAAAAAGAACCAAGTGACTACATTCTTTTGATACTCTGATGGAATGTAATCTCTCATAATGAGGGACATTACTGCAATAAATCTTTAAAGGGGACCTGCAACCACTTTGAAAAACATTTTTGTAAGCTTTTGTATAGCTTGGGGCGGATCACATATCTTTTAGCTTGTAGCACGTCTATTGGCCCCCTGTTCCTGAGTTATAGGGTTTTGTAGTCCCTCTGACAGTTCAGGTAATCCGCCTGCGGGCCTGGGGAGATGGGGTTCTGGGGGGGGGATGGACATGCTACAAAAAGTTAAGTAATAAGCGCCCTCCTAAGAGGGTTACAATAACTTATTTTTTTCAAAGTGACCATAGATCACTTTAGAATTGCTAATTCTAACTTCATGCCTTTATCTTACATTTTGTAACCAGCTCAAATACAGTCAACCTGGTTGCATAAAAACACTAGAAAGTAGGAGGTAGTTCATTGCATGATAGGAAATGGCAAATAAAATGATATTACTGAAAAATTCATTTAGAACCCCTAATTCATAAAAAAAAACATACAATCACAAAAATTATTCTTTAACCCCTTAACGACCACGGACATATATTTACATCCGCGTCCGGCTCCCGGTCTGTGAAGCTTTGTATCTGCAGGGCCCTGGTTGCTATCAGCTACCACATGGCTAACTGTATCAACTATTAAAATAAAATGTTAGTAAATCATTAACATTTTATTTTAATAGTTCAGATAGTTACCCATGTGGCAAAATCAAATTTACGCTGGTTTCTGTACAGGATCATTAATAATGATCCTGTACAGCAACCGGCGTAAACATAAAAAAAAAAAAATTGCTGCTGTTTGGTCACATCACATGCTAGAAACTTTTAATATGGCCATTGTACATTATTTTTGAAGTAGAATCAGCTGAACCCCTTTTTGGCATTTTGAGATTTTCTGATTAATCGATAACTAATCGATTATTAAAATAATCCTTAGCTGCAGCCCTAGTAAAAAATCAAAAAAAGTCAAAAATGCAGCTTTTTTGTCACATTTTATTTCAAATTTTTTTTTATAAAAAGTGATCTAAAAGTTTTATTTATGTATAGTTCGTATCGATAAAAAGTACAGATGACGGCACAGAAAAGAAACTCTCAAACCGCCCCATATACGGAAAAATGAAAAAGCTATAGGTGGTCAAAATAGGGCGATTTTATATTACTGATTTTGTACAAAAAGTTTGAGATTTTTTTAAGCGGTACAAAAATAGAAAAGTATCTAGCCATGGGTATCATTTTAATCGTATTAACCCACAGAATAAAGAACACATGTCTTTTTACCGTAAATTGTACAGTGTGAAAACGAAACCCTCCAAAATGTGCAAAATTGTGGTTTTCATTAAAATTTCCTCCCTAAAAAAAATTATTCTTTGGGTTCGCCGTACATTTTATGGTAAAATGAGAGGTTTCATTACAAAGTACAATTGGTCACGCAAAAAACATACCCTTATATGGGTCTGTAGATGGAAATATAAAGGAGTTATGGATTTTAGATGGCGAGGAGGAAAAAACAAAAACACAAAAATTAAATTGGCCTGGTCCTTAAGGTCAAAATGGGCTTGGTCCTTAAGGGGTTAAGGGGTCAATGCGTGACCAAACTTTGATCTGTTTAAATAGCAAAATATCTCTTTATAAATAAAGGATACTTAATATAATTTATATTTATTTAAATTTGAATTTAAATAAAACTATAACAATACAAGTTTTCAACTGAAATATCTATATGTATGGATTTATTCTAAAATAGGTATTTTCACCCACACTGAAATTCAGGAACCCTGCTACATTTTGCTTGCTAGCCATGGATAGTATACATTTATAACCTGTAGTACTAATGCAACTATTGGGGGAAACCTATGTGTGCTAATTCACAAGCATTACATGGAGCCACCATTAAAACAGATCCTCCACAAAAGTAAGGCTCTGTTCACACCACTGTCATGGCTTCAGTTACAATAGAAAGTAAAAGAAGCAAAGTGGTGTGAACAGAGCCTTACGGTAGTGCCAGACCTGTCAAATGACAGGCACCAACTGTGCCAGACAGACCTTGTTGCTTGTAATGGGGTCTGTCGGGTTCTAGTGTGGTGTCCTTGGTTTCACGGAAACAATAGGGCAGCATGCTTTTTCTTCTTGCCAAATATGATGGAACCACCAATGAAGCCTCTGAAAGAAGTCTGGACAAATTCTAACTTCTAGAACATTAATTATATAAACCCAACCCTATATGCTAATACAATGCCATGTACACTTGTACACAATACCACTTTTGACAGAATTTGCCTTGTGCCTACTTGTTTTAACTTATGTGGCATACATGTATTTTTTTTTGGCCATTTCTGATTGTAAATCCATCAGTGAAATGACTTTATAATGCTGCCTACATTTCCCATAAATCATCTGACTGTGCAGAGAGAATGGGCATGGTGTTTGATTACTGCATCTGGTCATTTAATCAGGTTGCTAGTGCTGGAGTTCAGCCAGATAAACTCATTAGACTCATAAGTGGGTTGAAGTCAGTTCACATTATGTGCAGTTTTGATTCTTACTTAAAGGGGTACTCCGATGGAAAATATATATATATTTTTTTTATCAACTGGTGCCAGAAAGTTAAACAGATTTGTAAATTACTTCTATTAAAAAATCTTTACCCTTCCAGCACTTTTTAGCAGCTGTGTGCTACAGAGGAAATCCGTTGCTTTTTTAATTTCTTTTTTGTCTTGCCCACAGTGCTCTCTGCTGACACCTGATGTCCATATCAGGAACTTTCCAGAGCAGGAGAAAATCCCCATTGCACACCTATGCTGCTCTGGACAGTTCCTGACACAGACAGAGGTGTCAGCAGAGCGCACTGTGGACAAGACAAAAAAGAAATTCAAAAATAAAAGAATTTCCTCTGTAGCATAACTGGAAGGATAAAGATTTTGTAATAGAAGTCATTTACAAATCTGTTTAACTTTCTGGCATCAGTTCATTAAAAAAAAAAAAAAACTTTTTCCACCGGAGTACCCCTTTTAAGTACATTTCTTAGAGAAATATATCCACGAGGTGAAGGTTATTTGGCCTATAGTTACAATTGAGGTGTTTTATGAAGATCTGAAGTGTTTAGGCTTTGTTTCTACATTAAATATTAACTGCATTTTTCTGATTCTGTAATGAGTTTTCATAATTGCAGTAAAACCCACCAATTTTACAGTAATTTACACATTTGCTGTGAAATAGCAATTTTGCCACGATTTTGGAAAAATCATGGCAAGAATAGAAAAACTGCAGCAAGCAAAGCAAACAACTTACTAATGCAGCAAATATGCCCATCAACTTTAATGGGATTCCGCTGTCCCGAGTTTCCGCTGTGGCAATTCTGCAAAATTTAAAGACATGCCTTTAAATTTTGCTGAATTCATTGGCAGAATCCCATGTCAATGGGGGTTCGAATTTAAGCAGAATTCTGTGTTTTGAGAACACCGAAATTCTGCAGTTTATATCAACCTCCCATCCACACCACACCAGTTTTACCATTGTCCTTTGTCAATCAACTGTATGCAAATTCTACCTTTTTTTTAAATTATATTTTGGAGATCCTGTTCTAAAATCTAAAAGAAATACTTTAACCGTGAGACACTGATCCTCTAACTGAAATGGTCTTGGGATCCAGTTTCAAAGGTAAGACTTCACGTTCCTATCCTTGAAAGTTCTTTACCTGGAACTCATTTTAAAATTTGTTAATAACAATTTGCAAATTGCACGGCTATATGGATTCCGTTCACATTGGTCCTCTGAAGGATTTTGAAGAATGTTAGTTCATGGACGTCTGATATGGGTTGGAAAGTTTGCAGTCGTTATCATCATATTTCTGTAATGTAAGGATAAAACAGATACTATAAGTTTTATATATAAAAAATGGTGAGTTTATGAAACAAAACGGCAAATGGAAACCAATAAAGGCTCCCATTAGTTAAAGGGGTACTCCAATGGAATTTTTTTTTTAACTGGTGTCATAAAGTTAAACAGACTTGTAAATTACTTCTATTAAAAAATCTTAATTCTTCCAGTACTTATCAGCTGCTATATGCTCCAGAGGAAGTCCTTCTCTTTTTTAATTTCTTTTCTGTCTTACCACAGTGCTCTCTGCTGACACCTCTGTCCATGTCAGGAACTGTCCATAGAAGGATAGGTTTGCTATGAGGATTTGCTCCTGCTCTGGACATTTCCTGACATGGACAGAGGTGTCAGCAGAGAGCACTGTGGTCAGATAGAAAATAAATTCCAAAAGAAAAGAACTTTCCATGGAGTATACAGTAGCTGATAAGTACTGGAAGAATAAATATTATTAAATATAAGTAAATTACACATCTGTTCACATCTGTTACACTTTCTGGCACCAGTTGATTTAAAAAAAAATTGTTTTCCACTGGAGTACCGCTTAAAGTTAAAATGTGACTAAACAAGAGATTTTCTAGGACTTAAAATATCATTGATGAATCAGTGGAGGCCTGACACATAGAACTCCTGCCCATCAGCACAGTGAAGGGGCCAACGACTGAGCTGCAAACAAGGGGGTGCAGTACTCATGGAAGGGCGTGAAAATAAAAAAACAACCTATAAATGCATGTTTTGCCTAAGAATCATTTAAATATTAACATACATAAAATGTATTTTTGTGAAAATAACACAAATGAAACACCTCAATCAGTCATTCATCATGCATTCATTCATTCATGTTTCAAGTTATCAAATCCATTCAAACATTATCTTCCCATGGTTTCCAATGTTAAAACCAACCGTGGCTCAGGTCCCTGTCTGCTCCTGAAAATTGGTCTCTGCTTTTAATGAATGATCACACCGCAGAAATTCTGTTCAGCAAAGCTTGATGAATGGAATTGTGGAATTACGCCAGAATTCTGCTGAAATTGCGGAAGAAATCTGTGTTAGGCTGGGTTCACACCACGCTTTTGCAATACAGTTCCCATATCAGGTTTTTGATGAAAAACTGATTCCTCAAAACCCGAATAAGCTGTATCAAAACGTGTGCACAAATTTTAACACAGATACGGTTGAAAACCGTATTTGGTTTAAAAAAATGACGTCGGTTGCATCCGTTTTTATGGAAAAACTGTATACTTTTCACTCCATTATGAATAAAGTTTCACTTGTTAGATTGAAATTCCAAGAAAAAAAACTTTCAGTGTCAAAAACCGGATGGTGAAAACCGGATTGAACCGTACGCACATACCTTTCTGTATGGTTCCCAATGACTCCTATGTTAAAAAAAACGTATACGGTTTCCATACTGTTTTTCACCCGGACCAAAAACTGTGGTAGGCTACGGTTTTGGGTACGGGAAAAAAAACAGACAAAACCGTACAAGACGCAAAAGAGACACAACCGGATGCATCGTTTGGCATATGGTTATCAATGGAGAGTCAATGCATACGGTTTTCAATACGGTTCCATATGGTTTTCACAATGAAAACATATACAGAACTGTATTGCAAGAATGTGGTGTGAACCCAGCCTTATCTAAATATAAGACTAGTCGGAATGCCCACAGCAGAAATTCTGCTGTCTGAATGGGACTGTGGAATGCCATTCTAATCAATTGCAGTAAATTACAGCAGAATTTTTTTTATCAGAATTCTTTTGTAGAATTCTGCAGGGAAATTCTGCCATGGGAACATACCCTCAGAGGATGAAAGTTGGGGTATTTTCTTAAAGAAACACTTAACCTAGACATATTAGCCCTCATTTACTAAACTAATCCCGTCAATTTTTGTCGGGTTCAGCAACTGAAATTGCGTCGCACACCCTGTGCGACACTTTCTGAGACAGATTCTAATATTATGACCCGACATCACTCGGAGAGTTTTGAAAACCCTACAAAAGGGGTGTGGTTATTGAAAAAAAGGGGCGTGTTCCCATCAAAACTCCCAAAACACTCTGAGTATGTGAGAAAATACTCCACAAAAAATGTGAGTTTGTGAAGAAAACCCTACAGTTTATGTGGCAAAACATGTCTTATGCTGTTTTATATTAGTTAAACAAATGTTTCATACATTTATTTAATCCAATCTGAAAATTTTATAAAATTTAATTTTAAATTAAATTATAATTTAATTTATTTATATACAGTGGTCCCTCAACATACGATGGTAATTCGTTCCAAACGACCCATCGTTTGTCGAATGCATCCTATGTTGAGGGATCCGTGCAATGTAAAGTATAGGCATCTGTACTCACCTGTCCCCGTCGCTCCGGACCAGGTCCTCACCGCTCCCGCTGCTGTTCCAGGGGCTCCCGATGCTGTCCCGCTGCTCCGGTGTCTTCTTCGCGATCCTCCGGTGTCTTGCGCATCTTCTGCAGGGTCCGGGCCTTGCTTTCCGGTGACGTTATTACGCTGCTGCGCCGGCGCGGCGTGCGTAGTGACGTAATAACGACACCGGAAAGCAAGGCCCGGACCCTGGAGAAGATGCGCAAGACACCGGAGGATCGCAAAGTGGACCCGTAGCAGCGGGGATAGGTAAGTGAACCTGCTGGGGCACATTACACTGCTATCCGACAGCAGCTTAAGCATTTTGCGCTGTCGGATAGCAGTTAATGCGATGGCCCCGACATATAAAAGCATCGTATGTCGATGCTGACATCGACATGCGATGGCCTCTGAGAGGCCATCGTATGTCGATTTTATCATATGTCTGGGCCATCGTAGGTCGGGGGGTTACTGTATTTTTTTATTTTTATACGTTTTATTATTTTTATCAAATTCTGTAGAGTATACATTTCATTATTGTTTTTTTAAATCATTACACTGAACTTTATTTTAACCCCTTAAGGACCGGGGTTTTTTCCGTTTTTGCATTTTCCTTTTTTGCTCCTTGCCTTTAAAAAATCATAACTCTTTCAATTTTGCACCTAAAAATCCATATGATTGCTTATTTTTTGCGCCACCAATTCTACTTTGTAATGACGTCAGTCATTTTGCCCAAAAATCTATGGTGAAACGGAAAAAAAATCATTGTGCGACAAAATTGAAAAAAAACCTCGCTGTTTTGTAACTTTTGGGGGCTTCCGTTTCTACGTAGTACATTTTTTGGTAAAAATGACACCTTATCTTTATTCTGTAGGTCCATACGATTAAAATGATACCCTACTTATATAGGTTTGATTTTGTCGGACTTCTGGAAAAAATCATAACTACATGCAGGAAAATTAATACGTTTAAAATTGTCATCTTCTGACCCCTATAACTTTTTTTACCATGTATGGGGCGGTATGAGGGCTCATTTTTTGCGCCGTGATCTGAAGTTTTTAACAGTACCATTTTTGCATTGATAGGACTTATTGATCGCTTTTTATTCATTTTTAAATGATATAAAAAGTGACCAAAAATGCACTATTTTGGATTTTGAATTTTTTTGCGCACACGCCATTGACCGAGCGGTTTAATTAATGATATATTTTTATAATTCGGACATTTCCGCATGCGGTGATACCATATATGTTTATTTTTATTTACACTGTGTTTTTTTGTTTATTTTTTTTATGGGAAAAGGGGGGTGATTCAAACTTTTAATAGGGGAGGAGTTAAATGATATTCATTCACTTTTTTTTGCAGTGTTATAGCTCCCATAGGGACCTATAACACTGCACACACTCATAGGAAACCAGTGATCGATGATTCTGCCGCATGACTGCTCATGCCTGGATCTCAGGCACTGAGCAGTCATTCGGCGATCGGACAGCGAGGAGGCAGGTAGGGGCCCTCCCGCTGTCCTGTAAGCTGTTCAGGATGCCGCGATTTCGCCGCGGCTATCCCGAACAGCCCACTGAGTTAACCGGCATGGTTTCACTTTCGCTTTTAGCCACGCGGCTCAGCTCTGAGCTGATCGCGGCGCCGCGCGCTATTAGCGGCGGGTCCCGGCTTCACTATGACGCCGGGCCCGCCGTGATATGATGCGGGGGTTACCAAAAATTTAACAAATAATAACATTATTTAGTTTCATAAATAAAAATTATCCATTTTGGGCATTTTTGAGGCTATGCTTACACAGCAGAATTTCCACGGCAGATGTTTCCGCTCGGAATTGCATTGCCATCTCGGCAATATTTCAAATTTCTAAATTTAGCGTGCGACACAATTTCCAACCTGTGCAACACAAATTTTTTCCCGTGCGACACATTAGTAAATCAGGGAGAAAAATACACGGAGTAAATCAAAAATACTCACAGATAAACACTCCACTCTTAGTAAATGAGGGCTATTGTGTTCTACTGCAGAAAGAACAGTAGAGGGAGGCTCCTGCTGCATCCAGTTGTCTTAGGCTACATTCACATCACATATCATGCTGAGCTCCACTAAAGAGAGCTCCGTTGCGAAAAGACAGGAGTTAAGCAGAGAAAAAAATACTGCATATCTGTTATTTTTCTCCGCTCAACTCCCCTAAAATAAAGGACATCTTATGGAGTCCTTTGAAGTCAATGGGATCTGTTGGGACCCGTCGCTGTCCGTTTGGCTCCTTTAGTGGTGCAGTGATATGAATGTAGCCTTACATAAATATAATTTGTCATAAGGAAAAAAGGGAACACATAACTGATTTATTATAGCACCAACATTTTCCACAGCACTTACAAAGCCTGTCTGCATCACTCACTGTCCCCAATGGGGCTCACAATTTAAACCAGTCACTATTAATCAGTATGGTAATGTCCAACACTGCAAGGCAATTGTGCTGTTCACTAAGCCACTGTGCCAGATTTCCTTATTTATTTCTTTGTTTAAACTGCAGTATCAAAGGAAAGAAGCATTTAGGAAAGAAATATGTTATCTCTTTGTGCATTTTCTATGTTGTGTTTCAAATGTGAATCATGCTGCTAGTATCTTGTTACTACTGTCATTTCTATATCTGTAAGTTCTTCAAGGAATGTTCTGTTATAAGCAGCTTTGTTAATATAATTCTACCTAAACTTTTATTTAATTTACAGCTACCTTCTGTAACATATGCATTGACATTGCCATCTCACCTCTTCCTGTTGACTTTGCAAACACTGTGAAGTGTTCAGTTCATTTAAATCTTTCATTTCCACTAGATAGCTGGACTTCTGAATATGCGATGTCTGAAAAGGACATTTTGAATTAAATTCTTAAGTAAATTTAACATAAAACGTACACCGCCATTTTACAGAGCTATAAACGTAGTTAGTTGTTACTGTCTCTCAGTTTAGACAGAACAGCTCAACGTTTAGCCAGAAAAATACAATAGTTAAAAAAAAATGTAAAATAGCTTTTTGAAAAATTTTTACCCATTCACAACTCCTCAATTTTTGATTTGGGGCTTACATTTTCTTTCTCCTTCTAAGAACCTAATTTTTTTTATTTTTCCATTGACAAAGTTGTATTAGGACTTTTTTTGTGGGACAAGTTGTACTTTTCATCATATACTTTATTTCATCATATACTTTATTACAAAGTCAGAATTTTTTTTAATGTAGGGCAGAATTGAAAAAAATATGTAATCGCGCAATTTTGTGGGGCAATAATTTTTGGGGAGTTTACAGTACGGTAAAACTGACATGCTAACTTGGATAACTTTATGTTTCATTTTACGATTAAAAACATTTAATATAAAGCTTGAAAACATTTTTTTTAAATCTGTTCATTGCCGTGTTTTGACCCCAATAACTTTTCAAATTTTTCACCTACAGAGCTGTTTCAGGGTTTATTTTTTTGCACCATGAGCTGTAGTTTTAAACGGTACCACTTTTGTGTAGTTGTGGAATTTGATCACTTTCTATTACATTTTTTCTGGGATGTGATGTGACCAAAAATCAGCAATTTTGGTATTTGGAAATTTTTTTGCATTTACAACGTCGACCATCAGGGATCAGGAATGTAATAACTTAACCCCTTAACGACAAAGGACGAAAATGTACGTCCTGGTGATGCGGTACTTAACGCACCAGGACGTACATTTACGTCCTAAGCATAACCGCGGGCATCAGAGCGATGCCCGGATCATGCGCAGCAGGTCCCGGCTGTTGATCGCAGCCAGGGACCCGCCGGTAATGGCGGACACCCGCGATCCCACGGATGTCCGCCATTAACCCCTGAAAACGAAACCTTCCAAAATTAGCAAAATTGCGGCTTTCTTTTTAATTTCCTCACACAAATAGTATTTTTTTGGTTGCGCCATACATTTTATGGTAAAGTGAGTGATGGCATTACAACAGAAAACTGGTCGCGCAAAAAACAAGCCCTCATACTAGTCTGTGGATGAAAATATAAAAGAGGTATGATTTTTTGAAGGCGAGGAGGAAAAAATGAAAAGGTAAAAATAAAATTTTCTGCGTCCTTAAAGGCGTATTCCAGGAAAAAACTTTTTTTTATATATCAACTGGCTCCAGAAAGTTAAACAGATTTGTAAATTACTTCTATTAAAAAATCTTAATCCTTTGAAGTTTAGGTTGTTCTTTTCTGTCTAAGTAATCTCTGATGACACGTGTCTTGGGAAACGCCCAGTTTAGAAGAGGTTTGCTATGGGAATTTGCTTCTAAACTGGGCGGTTCCCGAGACACGTGTCATCAGAGATTACTTAGACAGAAAAGAACAACCTAAACTTCAGAAGCTCATAAGTACTGAAAGGATTAAGATTTTTTTATAGAATTAATTTACAAATCTGTTTAACTTTCTGGAGCCAGTTGATATATAAAAAAAAAGTTTTTTCCTGGATAACCCCTTTAACCCCTTAAGGACCAATGCAAATAAACCTGTACGCCCCTGAAAGACCAGGCCTGTTTTTTCAAATCGGGGATGTCTGTCTTTATTAAAGAATAACTCTGGTAACGTTTTGCCAATCACGATAATTCTGACATTGTTTTTTTGTCACAAGTCGTCCTTCATGTACATAGTAAAAGTAAGCCGATATCATTTGTAGTTTTTTTTACAATGCAAAAAATCATGAAATTTTTTTAAAAAATTACTATTTTTGCTATTTTAACACTAATTGGTTGCATATATTTATACATACTGACCAAATAGTTTATGAAACTTATACTTTCAGATGTCTACTTTATTTTGACATCATTTTTTAGTTTTTAATTAACATTTTAAATTAGTTAGAAGCCTAACAATTTAACTTGAAATTTTGAAAATTTGAAAAGTACATCTTTTTTTATGTGCTATGCAAGGTTTGCAGAAATTAAAAGGTAGTAGAACATAGGAACACCCCCCCCCAAATGACCCCATTTTAAAAACTAGACCCCTCAAGGTATTCGCTAGGGGGTACAGTGAGTATTTTAACACCATAGTTTTTTGGCAGGAATTATTACAAAGTCAGTGTTAAAAATTCGAAAATTGCAATTTTTCACAAATGCATCATTTGGGGGGCATATTTTTTGTACATCACTTCTGATATTGAAAGAAATGCACCCTATATTTTATTTAGCTGCTTGTCCCATGTTCGGAAATACCCCCTCTTTGGCCATATATGGTTCCTTGGCCGCGTGGTAGGACTCAGAAGGAGAGGAGCGCCATTTGGCTTTCAGGGCAGAACAGTATCCCCACCCCCACAAATGACCCCATTTATATACCGCATGCCTACAAGCTATTGGCTGGACCAGGGACCTCTCTGATTGGTCCTTGGTCGACTGGCAGTATAACGCATCTGTCTGTGACAGTTAAGGCTCCTGATGGATATATCCGCCATGTTGTGGGAATAAGCACCCGCTCATGGCGAATATATCCATTACTGCTGCGGCTGGGTAGCTCAGTGTGTCCGCTCATGACTGCTGGCGGGAAATCCGCCGCTATGAGTGGACGCACAAAGCTACCCAGCCACAGCAGCGAGCTCATTACCGTGACTGCTGCATAATGTGTAGGATCACGTGGCGGACATCCGCAGCATATTACATGCTGCGGATGTCCGCCAATGCGATCCTACACATTATGCTTTTTTTTAAATTAGATTCATTTAATAAATGTATTTTTAATATATATATATATATATATATATATATATATATATATATATATATATATATTTTACACTTTTATTACATTTTTATTTATTTTTACACTTTTATTTTATTTATTTATTTATTTTTACACTTTTTAATGCATTGCATTTATATGCTGCCTGCCAGTTTTCACTAGCAGGCAATACCCAGGGCAGACCTGGGGGTCTTTGTAGGACCCCCGGCTGCCCAGGTATGCAGCAGCACCCCGCGATGCTCCGGGGTGCTGCAGGAGAGACAGAGGGAGCCCCCTCCCTCTGTCAGAACTCCTTACAGCGCGCGGTCACTTCTGACCGCGGCTGTAGGGGTTAAACTGTCAGGAGTGAAGTGAACTTCACTCCCGGCAGTGCGGCAGGCCCCGGCCAGCCGCGTATTACACGCAGCACCCCACGATCGCGATGCGGGGTGCTGCAGAGGAGACAGAGGGAGCTCCCTCCCTCTGTCATAACACTTACAGCCCGCGGTCACTTCCGACCGCGGCTGTAAGGGTTAAAACTGCCGGGACCGAAGTTTACTTCGGTCCTGGCAGTGCAGCAGGGTCCCGGCTGTGTGATACAGCAGAGTCCCTGCCGCAATCTCGTGGGTGCACTGGGCAGCACCCACGAGAAGAATGGACGAGTATAGACGTCCAGGTGCGGGAACGGCCGCCAATCTGGACGTCTATACTCGTCCATGGTCGTTATTGGGTTAAGGCCCAAATGGGCTGCGTCCTTAAGGGGTTAATAGATCAGATAATTACGCACGTAGTGATACAAAATACATCTATTTTTAATTTTTTTACAGTGTTTTTGGGGGGAAAAGGGGGGTGATTTAAACTTTTATTGAAGAGAATTTTCTTTTGGATTGAAAAAGAATTTTATTTTACTTTTTATTACACTTTTTTGCACCCAAGGGCCTATTATAAGCCATCAGTACTATTATAAGCCATCAGCAGATGGCTTACATAGATCAATGTAATGCTATTCCATTACATTGATCCATGTCATCAGCACTCAATTTCTAAAGCCTGTCTAAGGCAGGCTTTAAAGGAGAACTGCAGCCGGAAAAAACGTATCCCCTATCTGCAGAATAGGGGATAAGTGTCTGATCGCGGGGGCAATGAGCGCTGAGACCCCCAGCCTGACGCCGCAGTCAACACGCCCCCTCCATGTATCTCTATGAGAGTGGCGGAGATGCTGAATCAAGGGGGTGTGTATGTCACCCTTCTAGTGAGGTAGTTGACACAAGCATTAGCTGTGCAGAGCCGCGGCAGTTCCTGGTCCTCATAAAAGAAATCGCGGGGGTCCCAGCAGTCGGACCGCCCCGCAATCAGACACTTATCCCATATGTTGCGGATGGGGGATAAGTTGACTTCGGCTGCAGTACTCCTTTAAAAGTTGCCAATTCATAGAAGAACTGAAGGCCCAGGTAAGACCATGGGCTTTCCCAGCAAACCAATGGCACCCCACGATGGAGTGCCAATGGAACCCATAGACAACAGGAATTACCAATATTTAATGTTTAAATGCCAGGGTCTGTATAAATTGCGGTATTTAACCGTTTAAATGACGGACATCGGAGCAAAGTCAGCTCCGGCAGATGTTCCCTGCTGATAGCAGCAGAAATGTTGTTATTCCTGCCGCTGTTTATTATGTACACCTGCAAATAATGAATGCGCTCATTTTTTTTTAAACTAAGTCGGTTTTACAGCCATATTTTTTACATATGGCTCATTTTACACTGTGTACATTATTTACTGTCTTTGCCATTTGTTATAAGTATATTATACATTATACGCAGACAAAAGTTGGCCTTCCTTAGAAGGCTAATACTCCTGTGGCTGTAAACCCTAATGTTACCAGCTTTTTTCACACTAGTAAAGGTGCTCCGTTACAAACTGATGTTAATGGCTCTTATTTTTAATTATTTTTTTCTACTTTGGCTGCCATTAACGTCCGTTATTGTAACAGAGCATAATGGGAGTTATAGCGGGCAAAGAGTGAATGGGATTCCTCTAACGTCCGTTATAAGTCCCGTTATTGTGGAGGAAGATAGCGGGAGAAAAAGACGTGTCATACATACATTTTTCTCCTGCTATCTTCTTAACGGACGTCACCTGCCGGACGAAAACGGTAGTGTGAAAGGAGCCTTACCATATCCAGCACACTGCGGCTACTGCAGCCCTTCTTCTGTTTCTGTATGTGCAAAACAGCATCATGGATAGTAAGGAAACAGACGTCTGTGCCGATTGCTTCATTAAAGAAACTGCACCTTTCCAGCTGTCTGAAAACATCATCTGTTAAAGAATGAAAGAGAAACATCATAGATTTATTAATGAAATCAAAAGATACTGCAAAAGCCATTTCATGTCAGTTAGCAGCTTATACTAGTGCCCAATCTCTGATGTTTACAAATGTGTAAGGGTCTATCCACATGTACAGTATCCTGCACAAATTTGATGTGCAGGATTTAAATCTGTGTTCAGTCAGTTTGTTTACATTAAAATCTGCAGCACAGAATCTTGCGCATCAAATATGCGCAGGATACTCTACACCCTAAAATACATTCCTATGAATTTAAAATTATGGGCCCGTCTGTTTACAGCCATCGGAGATGGTCGGGTGCCAATAACAGCTGAGTTGGCTGTATTCCACAACTTGCATAACACCCATTGACATGAAAAGACAGGTTAACATTGTAAACAGCAGATCACACAGCATGTTACCGCTATATGTTAAGGTACTATTTAGTCTACTGTATACAATGTTTACATGTCTCTTTCCTGTGATAGCAAAAGTCAATATTTTTTTATTAATCCTGGTTACAGCAGGTAAGAGTTACACTGCCTTATGTCGTTCTAGTGTGTACATAGGACTATAGTTTTAAGCAGACCGTCCTGCACTAGTCTATGTGAATGCTTCATTTTCATTCAATTAAAAATGTTAAGTGTAAATTTTTGTATGTGAATTAGGGAAGTATTATAATTCTATTTTGCTGTACTTTGTGTATGTTTATATTGTAGGAGGTTTTGAGTAAGAAGATTAGCAGGGTGTTCCAGGTAGGGAATTCCCCTTGGGATCCGATTTGTGGTTCAGAGCATTCACCCAGTTTAGATGACGAGGTGCATCAGAGATAGTGAAGAAATAAAAGTGTTTATTAGAAGACACAAATAGGGACAATGCGTTTCAGGAGCACTACTCCTCCCTTCTTCAGTCCCGGTATATTGCAGGAACCCAAAGAGTTGTCTAACCCATTTAATCTGGATACATATCTGCGGTCATCTTTACCATCACTGCCGTTAACAATCATAGTTTTTAGGTCCTCATTTCTAAGCAGATACGTTTTCAGTATATCTCTATGTATGTCTACTGACTGGACTAGAATTAATTGATAAATTCCTGTACGTTTGCAGCCACCAATAGCATTATTGACAGCAGCTTTGTCACCTCTCTATTCAGAATATGTGCACACTTGGCTAAGCTGAGAGTGCATGTGTATTTTCTGAATTCAAAAGATAGCTGCTGGTCATACAACTATCTGAAATGTATGGTCAACTGCAGTGGTGGCAGCAATCTGCCATGGATTTGGAGCTCTGTTTCGGAAAAACTGAGCTCCAAAACTTAAACAGATACATTGAGACATTAAATAGTACAGAATGTTTAACCTATTAAGTAAAAAAAAATCAAAATAAATTGCATGCAAGGGTAAACATTCACTTTTACGAAGACCTGTCAAAAATTTCTCATATGAGAAAAACATAGACCGGTGTAAAGATACACTAAACAACACCTGGAGTCACTGCTTTCATAAAAAAAAAATTATAATCTAGGGAGAAAAAAAGCACTAAAATCTTTCCTCCCATCAGTACAAATTATGCCTGAAGGTGTCTGAGAAAGAATGGAGTATTTCTCTACTTGTCACATGTAGCTCCGTGTGTCCGCTCGTGACTGCCAGATGGAAATCTGCTGCTACGGGCGGACACAGAGCTACCTGGCCGTAGCAGGGAACTCGCTCTTGTGAGTTTCGTCGGTGCATCCACCGCATGAAATATGCTGCAGTGCACTCCTTGTGACCCAACCCTAAATAAGGCAAAATACTGCACTATAAGAAACCATGTGCAGTTATGATGTCTGTACTTCCTGCCAGCTTACTATAATGAATGATACAATAAGTTTTTGATTGTGTTATTTTCACAACAAAACAATGAAAACATTATAAAACCAGAGGGCTAGGTATTTTGTTGTATTATGTGCAACATAGTTCTTTCTAACGTGGGCACACTGAGCTAAATTGCCTTCAGCAACAGAAACTTACCATCATAATCTGCTATATATACATCTACATCAATCCTCTGGAATTCTTTAAATATCTGTAAAAGAAATGTAGTTAGTCCTATAAATGTACTGCAAAACTAAGTTCTTAAGGTTTGCTAAAACTTTGACAGCCACATATCAAGAATATCATTTACTCTTCCCATATTGCACTTGTGTCATAGTAACAGAAGAATTTATTTTACAATCTTGGAAACCGCAGCACAAAAAAAATAAATAAATACATGACACAAATGCAGAGTGTAAACATAGGCCGATATTTATCCTTGTCTTTAGGCAGTTTTTTTGGTCTAGAAAAGGCGCAAAAAAGGCGCAAGTGGGGTTTAGTTGTGCCATTTTTGCGCCTTTTGTTTACACATTTTTGATGATTTTGAACTTGCAATCCACTGATTTTGGCAATACACATGATATGGACAGGTTTTATCAACTGCTCCTTTTTGTGTAAAGGCACAAAGAAGGTGCAAAGCCTCTGAAAAGTCTCTAAAACTACACCAGCCCAGACTTAGCTTAGCTTTTTGGTGTATGTGAAGAGAGAAATTTCAGAAAATGTGACCTGCACAAAATGTAACAAATGCTCTGGGACCATTTAATACATTTGGTGCTCCTACACATTACAGGACACACACACAAAAAAGGTGTAGAAGAATGCTTCACTTACAATTACAATGATAAATGCCAGCCATAGTGTATATATTTTTTCTGCTCAAGAATACTTTGTTGCACATGAAGTCCTCTATTTAGGTATAAACACACTTAATCGACTTACAGAAATGTCTGCAACTTTCCCATCCAATTGTATGGGGTTCACAGAAATCCATGCATATACTGCACATGTAACCAAACTCACAAGTATGAGATTTTTTTTGTTCTAGTCAAAGTTTAAAGGGATTTTCCAGTGGAATACTATTGACGGCCTAGCCTCAGGATAGGTCACCAATATTTCATCAGTGCCCGTACTACACAGAGTATTGGGCCAGAAGCAGTTGGATCTGTACTCTGTGTAGTGGTGGCGCTGCGTGAATGAAGTCTCAGCTACTATTGAAAGAAAAAGGGAGCTGAGGCTGCAGTAAGGCTCCACTGTCACTAAACAGACTATGGAGCTAACTGCATCTGGCACCATACTTTGTGTAGTGAGGTAGGCAAATAGCTAATCAACAATGGTGCTGGATCACTCTGCCTTTCCTCTTCTGTGGATAGGCCAGTAATAGGATTTGACTGGTAAACCCCTTTAATCACCATATATGCTGTATTTTCCTGTTGAAAAGGCAATTCAGTGTTAGGAAAACATGTTATAGAACAAAAGAAGCATGTGCAGATTGTTTTTTATTTTATTTTTTTATTCCAGTTTAATTTGTAATCTATTTATTTAGAGCAAATCTGTCAGATGATTTCACATAATGTAACTTATCACAGCTCCAGGTAGAAGTTATATGCCCCTTGACAGACATACATTTAGACTTGTAACTTCTGCTATTCTTTATGATTGTAAATGAGCAGCTTGTGCTCACAGGGCTAAAAGCTTAACCCCTTAAGGACTGAGCCCTTTTTCACCTTAAGGACTCGGCCATTTTTTGCAATTCTGACCACTGTCACTTTAAACATTAATAACTCTGAAATGCTTTTAGTTATCATTTTGATTCCGAGATAGTTTTTTCGTGACATATTCTACTTTAACATAGTGGTAAATTGTTGTGGTAACTTGCATCCTTTCTTGGTGAAAAATCCCCAAATTTGATGAAAAATTTGAAAATTTAGCATTTTTCTAACTTTGAAGCTCTCTGCTTGTAAGGAAAATGGATATTCCCCAAAAAATATTTTTTTATTCACATATACAATATGTCTACTTTATGTTTGCATCATAAAATTTATGAGTTTTTACTTTTGGAAGACACCAGAGGGCTTCAAAGTTCAGCAGCAATTTTCCAATTTTTCACAAAATTTTGAAACTCGCTTTTTTTCAGGGACCAGTTCAGGTTTGAAGTGGATTTAAAGGGTCTTCATATTAGAAATACCCCATAAATTACCCCATTATAAAAACTGCACCCCCCCAAAGTATTCAAAATGACATTCAGTCAGTGTTTTAACCCTTTAGGTGTTTCACAGGAATAGCAGCAAAGTGAAGGAGAAAATTCACAATCTTAATTTTTTACACTCGCATGTTCTTGTAGACCCAATTTTTGAATTTTTGCAAGGGGTAAAAAGGAAAAAATGTTTTACTTGTATTTGAAACCCAATTTCTCTCGAGTAAGCACATACCTCATATGTCTATGTTAATTGTTCAGCATGCGCAGTAGAGGGCTCAGAAGGGAAGGAGCGACAAATGGTTTTTGGGGGACATGTCACCTTTAGGAAGCCCCTATGGTGCCAGAACAGCAAAAAAAAAACACATGCCATACCATTTTGGAAACTAGACCCCTCAGGGAACGTAACAAGGGGTAAAGTGAACCTTAATACCCCACAGGTGATTCACGACTTTTGCATATGTAAAAAAAAAAATTTTTCCCTAAAATGCTTGGTTTCCCAAAAGTTTTACATTTTTAAAAAGGGTAATAGCAGAAAATACCCCCCAAAATTTGAAGCCCAATTTCTCCCGATTCAGAAAACACCCCATATGGGGGTGAAAAGTGCTCTGCTGGCGGGGAACGTAACAAGGGGTTAAGTGAACCTTAATACCCCACAGGTGTTTCACGACTTCTGCATATGTAAAAATATTTTTTTTTTTAACCTAAAATGCTTCTTTTCCCAAAAAATTCACATTTTTAAAAAGGGTAAAAGCAGAAAATACCCCCCAAAATTTGTAACACAATTTCTCCCGAGTACGGCGATACCCCATATGTGACCCTTATCTGTTGCCTTGAAATACGACAGGGCTCCAAAGTGAGAGCGCCATGAGCATTTGAGGCCTAAATTAGGGACTTGCATAGGGGTGGACATAGGGGTATTCTACGCCAGTGATTCCCAAACAGGGGGCCTCCAGCTGTTGTAAAACTCCCAGCATGCCTGGACAGTCAGTGGCTGTCTGGTAATACTGGGAGTAGTTGTTTTGCAACAGCTGGTGGCTCCGTTTTGGAAACCGTGGCGTACCAGTCGTTTTTCATTTTTATTGGGGAGGGGGGCTGTGTTGGGGTATGTGTATATGTAGTGTTTTTTACTTTTTATTTTATTTTTTGTTAGTGTAGTGAAGTGTTTTTAGGGTACAGTCGCACGGGCGGGGGTTCACAGTAGTTTCTCGCTGGCAGTTTGAGCTGCAGCAGAAAATTTGCCGCAGCTCAAACTTGCAGCCAGATACTTACTGTAAACCTCCGCCCATGTGAGTGTACCCTGTACATTCGCATTGGGGGGGGGGGAACATCCAGCTGTTGCAAAACTACAACTCCCAGCATGTACGGTCTATCAGTGCATGCTGGAAGTTGTAGTTTTGCAACAGCTGGAGGCACACTGGTTGTGAAACACCGAGTTTGGTAACAAACTCAGTGTTTTGCAACCAGTGTGCCTTCAGCTGTTGCAAAAGCTACAACCCCCAGCATGTACAGACAGCGCAAGGGCATGCTGGGTCATGTAGTTATGCAACAGCTGAAGGCATACTACTTTGGCTGGGGATTATAGTTATGCAACAGCTGGAGACACACTGATTTGCTACTTAACTCGGTGTGCCTTCAGCTGTTGCAAAACTACAACTCTCAGCAGTCACCGACAGCCAACGGGCAGGCTGGGAGTTGTAGTTATGCAACCAGCAGATGCACCACTACAACTCCCAGCATGCACTTTAGCTGTTTGTGCAAGCTGGGAGTTGTTGTTATACAACAGCTGAAGGTACACTTTTCCATAGAAAAAATGTGCCTCCAGCTGTTGCAAAACTATAAGTCCGAGTTGTGGTGGTCTGCCTCCTGCTGTTGCATAACTACAGCTCCCAGCATGCCCTTTTTGCATGCTGGGAGCTGTTGCTAAGCAACAGCAGGAGGCTGTCACTCACCCAACTCCTGATCCACGCTGCAGGTCAGTCCCTCGTCGTCGCCGCCGCCGCTCCTGGGGCCCCGATCCCAACATTGACGCCGGAGGTCGGGGTCCCCAGCTCCCGGGGTGCACGTCCCGTACCTGCTCACGTCCTCCGGAAGAGGGGCAGAGCGGGTTGCGGGAGTGACACCCGCAGCAGGCGCCCTGATTGGTTGGCCGACGAATCAGGGCGATCGTGAGGTGGCACCAGTGCCACCTCACCCCTGCTGGCTATGGCTGTTCGGGGCCATCAGAGATGGCCCCGAACAGCCTGTAATTCCGGGTCACTGGAGACCCGATAGACCCGGAATCTGCCGCAGATCGCTGGACTGAATTGTCCAGCGATCTGCGGCCATCGCCGACATGGGAGGTCATCATGACCCCCCTGGGCGATATGCCACGATGCCTGCTGAACGATTTCAGGCACCAGCTCCCCTCCAGCTAGCGGCGGGGGGCCGGGATTTGACAGGACGTACTCAAACGTCCTGAGTCCTTAAGGACTCGGAAAAGGGGCCGTTTGAGTACGTCCTGCGTCCTTAAGGGGTTATCCACCATAAGGTAATTATTACCTGTCAGACAGTTGTTGACATGCTTAGGAAGGATCCGTGCTTGTCTTTGAGTCAACCATAACACTGTGGCTATCTGTTGCTTTTTGTGTACTGGCTATTTCCTGTTGGAATTCCCTCGAACTACATGTCCCATAATTACTGTGATAAAGTGGCAAGGAAAGGGTGGATTTCCTTTGCTCACTCTGGAGCAACCCTCACCTGCGGCCTAATTAATGAGGCAGCAGAGAAGGGAGGTATTTATAAGGGAGAGATTCAGTGTGATCTGGGCTCTCCCTTGGAAACAGCAGGGCGCTGTAAGGGGGGGAGACAGCGGGCCCTGTTGGAAGCACACAGCAGGAGCTGTGAGGGGCCCAAGTGAGAGTGTGAACTGTGAGTAATCAGGTTGCACATGTTTTAACTGCATGAGGGGAGCTCACCAGTTAGTAGACATGGCATGCTGAGAGTTGTAGTCAGTGACCAGACGGTCTAGGACTTTATTTTGTTCGTGTTTTATGTTTTGTTTTAACTGCAACCTTTGTAAATAAAGCTGGTGAGGTGCCAGACTTGTGTGCTGAACTGTTGTCTGGCGAGTTATTGTGAGGAAACGTGTCCTGTAGCAAGAGACCAGAGCTATCCCAGAGGATGGTTCATCACATTTGGTGGAGGATGCGGGCATCACGTTGACAAGGGCAACCAACGGGCGAGTTGGAGAAGGAGCCATTGCTAGGAGCAACCCCCTTCAAGATTGCACGTCGGATCAGTCCAGCAGAGGAGAACAAGAACAGGACGGAGTCTGTGGAGGAACATTGCTAGGGGCAACGGATCGAGTTTTTTTTTTTTTGGAAAAGGGACAACATCGGCAGGCTGTTGCTGGGGGCAACCGACATGGGTCCCAACCGGTGATCGACGGGATGAAGCTGAGGTCCCGTGAGTTGTTGGTGGGCGGAATCCCACTGTGGGTGGACTTGGATGGTCGTAAGACTGTGTCTCGGATAAGGCCGGAGGTAATTCAGTGTGTGAAGTCCCGACCGGAGACCGCTAAGTTCAAGTTACTTTTGAAGCCTCTTTTGGGACAGCGAACCATGTGTTGGAGGTTTGTGCGGGACTTACAGGTAAAATTGTTACAGGGAAAAAGTAACTCAGCAGAGGCTGAGGACGGGGAGTGTAAGCAAATACTAGGTGTGTCAGGTGGGAGTGTGCCAGACCACTGGGGGAGCTGAAGAGCACTCTGCAAGTCAAGCTACGGAGAGGGCTATGGAAAAGCCAAAGTTGTGGAAGAAAGGTCCAGTGGAGCTGGATGTTGCGTTTACAGTCACAGACCTAAGTAAATGAGATGGAGAAGAGTCGTCTCGAGTGTCTGATAGAGGACAAGAGAATGACTCAAGGCCCGACGGCGAGAGTGAGGAGACCGCTGTTAGCAAAAGGTCTCTGAAACGACGAGCTGGCATGGGGAAGAAACTGGAGCAGATCCAGGTTTTGGAAGAAACCCTGCAGTTGGTTTCTATGAAGTTGTCAGAAACCGAAGAAAAGGTACAGTGTATGACAGAAGAAAGAGACAAAGTGCTTGCAGACTTCCAGAATGAGCAGGAACAGAAGACAAAAAAAAACACGGAGCTGCACAAAAGTGACATTGTGGCTCTGCAAGATGAACTGTCCCGCTCCCAGAGTCTGGTGACCTGCCAGAAGAATAAAGTGGAGAGTCTGGCCAGGCAGGTTACCTTTCTGACGAAAGAAGTGAGTCTTCTGCATAGTGCATATCACGCTCTAAGGTGTGACTACAAGGCTAGGCTGGTTGTCGTAGAGAAGGGGTCTCAAATTTGCGGCCAGCGGAAAGAAAGTTTGTGGCCCGCACCAAGTATGTGTAATTTGTATTGCCCGACATCCGGGACATGCAGTTCTGGGCGCCGGGCAGGTAACTTCTTCAGGCTAAATGCCGGAAGGCTTCACTTACCCCGCCCTCCTCCTTCCGGTCTCCGGTTGCCCGGCCGGCCCGAGTCTGATGAGTGACATCACGCATGTGACGTCCCTCCGCAGACCCGCACAGGAGGACGTCAGTGACGTCATTCGTCAGGCCGCTGCCGGAGAGGAGAAGCGCAGCGTAGGACAGGTAAGTGTGTCTATGTGTGGGTGTCTGTCTGTGTGTCTATGTGTGTGTGAGAGTTGGGGGGGGGGGGGGGGGGGGGTCATGACAATGCTACCTAATGTGGGGAACCTGCTACTACCTAATGTGGGGAACCTGCTTCTACCTAATGTGGGGAACCTGCTTCTACCTAATGTGGGGAACCTGCTTCTACCTAATGTGGGCAACCTGCTTCTACCTAATGTGGGCAACCTGCTTCTACCTAATGCGGGAAACCTGCTTCTACCTAATGTGGGAAACCTGCTTCTACCTAATGTGGGGAACCTGCTACTACCTAATGTGGGAAACCTGCTTCTAGATAATGTGGGGAACCTGCTTCTACCTAATGTGGGGAACCTGCTACTACCTAATGTGGGGAACCTGCTACTACCTACCTAATGTGGGGAAACTGCTACTACATACCTAATGTGGGGAACCTGCTTCTACCTAATGTGGGGAACCTGCTACTACATAATGTGGGGAACCTGCTACTACCTAATGTGGGGAACCCCCAGAAGTAGCACCCTCATCATCCGTCAGCTCATGCTATTACCACACAGAGGTAGGGGGAATGTGGGGGTTGCTGGGGGATGATGAGGGGCGCATGATGGGGGCATAATATGTAAGGGGCGCATAATGGGGGCATTATATGTAAGGGACGCATGCGGCCCAGCCTCACCCAGCTGCTACCTCCAGTGGCCCCCAGATAATTTGAGTTTGAGACCCCTGCCGTAGAGGATCTGGAGCAAGAGAAAGTGCTGTTGGCGCACAAAGTGCAGAGCCTGGAAGCGCAGAATGAAACACGCAGAAGGTCCTACTTGGCTGCCTTGGTTTTGCTGGGAGCGCAACTCTACGAGCAAGAGGTTGTGTTGACAGACAATGAGCAGTTGAGGAAACAATTGCTGTCTTCGGAAGACACTATCAGGGACTTGACAGAGTTGCTTGATAGTGAGAGGATGAAGTCCGCTAAGCTCCAGTGTAAGCAGCGAAAATATGAGAAAATGAAAGAGGACCGGAAAGTCCTAAAAGAGAGCAGAGACAAAGTTATGGTGGAATTGGCTCAAGAAAGGCTTCTGCTGCAGAAGTCTCAGAATGTAAAGAAGTCTTCTGAAGCTAAGATTGAGGTGAAGTTCTGTAAAAAGTCCTTTGAAGCTAAGATTGACGTGAAGCCCGGTGAAAAGTCCTCTGAAGCTAAGGTTGAGGTGAAGTTTTATAAAAAGTCCTCTGAAGCTAAGATTGAGGTGAAGCTGAATGAGAAGTCCCCTGAAGTTAAGACTGAGCTGTAGCCAGGTGGGAAATCCTCTGAAGTGAAGTCTGAAGTGAAACCCGGTGGGGAATCCCCTGAAGATGAGATGTGTACATGGTGGCTGGTGAGAGTGAGAAAGAAAAGTGTCAAGGTCTTCAGTGTCTGTGGGACAAGAGTTGTCCAACAGGAAGGAAAGGCAGCTACACAGTTTCCACCACACAAATGAATGGAGTAAATAGATGTGCACCTACACACTACTCGTAATGAATACCCCTCTCATTGTCTTGTTGGAAAGTGAACCTTAAGCCCAGTCTAAGATCCAGAGCCCTCTGGATCAAGTTTTCATTAAGAAAATCTCTCTACTTTGCCTCCAGACACAGTCTGAGAGTCCTTTAATTGTTTTTTTTTTGCAAACCTAGATTGTCACCCCAGGGGCAGCTTCTTTGGGCCACTCTCCCATCTTGTATACAGGATCTTTGGAGCTCAGCCAGAGTAACCACTGGGTTCTTGGTTACATCTCTTATTAACCACATAGGGACCCAGGGCGTACAGGTACACCTTCACTCCCTGGTACTTAAGGACCCAGGGCGTACCTGTACGCCCGTGGGAATTTCGATCCCCGCCGGGCGGGGACCGGGCTGACTGCTGATTACTATCAGCAGGCACCCCGCGCAAATGCCCAGGGGGGTCTTAAGACCCCCCCATGTCGGTGATCGCCGCAAATCGCAAGGTCAATTCACACCGGCGATTTGCGACGATTCCGGGTCATACGGGTCTATGGTGATCCGGAATATAAGGGGGATCGTGGTTGTCCAAGACACCCATGATCACCCTGAAGGGATAGGAGTGAGGTGGCAGGGGTGCTACCCCTCCTATCCCTGATATTGGTTGTCAAGAAGCGACGACCAACAGCAGATCGGGGGCGGGGGGGGGGGTTGACTTTCGGTTTCCCCGTTCTGCCCACCCACAATAGGCAGGGCAGAACGGGGAAACCGACAGGGACTGTCGCTGAAGTCCACTTACCCATCAGCGGCGGCAGAAGGCAGCGATCGGCAGCAGGGATCGACGGAAGAAGAGTAAGGCCATGCGGCTCCCTGGATCCTACGGGAGCCGGAGAGTTGCGTAGCAACATCTGGAGGGCTACAGTCTGAGACCACTATACACAGGTCTCTAAACTGTAGCCCTCCAGATGTTGCAAAACTATAACTCCCAGCATGCCCAGACAGCTGTTTGCTGTGTGAGTATGTTGGGATTTGTAGTTTTGCAACAGCTGGAGGGCTGCAGTTTGGAGATCACTTTGCAGTGATCTCTAAACTGTGGCCCTCTAGATCTAGCAAAACTACAACTCCCAGAATGCCCACATAGCAGTTTGCTGTCTGGGCATGCTGGGATTTGTAGTTTTGCAACATCTGGAGGGCCACAGTTTGGAGATAAATGTGCAGTGGTCTATAAACTGTAGCCCTCCAGATGTTGCAAAACTGCAAATCCCAGCATGCCCAAACAGCTGTCTCTGCATGCTGGGAGTTGTAGTTGCGTAACTCCAGCTGTTGCATAACTACATCTCCCAGCATGCCCTTCGGCAATCAGTACATGCCGGGAGTTGAAGTTTTGCAACAGCTGGAGGCATACTGGTTGGAAAATACTGAGTTAGGTAACAGAACCCAACTGAAGGTTTTCCAACCAGTGTGCCTCCAGCTGTTGCAAAAGTACAACTCCCAGCATGCATGGTCTGTCAGTAAATGCTGGGAGTTGTAGTTTTGAAACAGTTGGAGGTTTGCCCCCCCCCCCCCCATGTGAATGTATAGGGTAGTACAGTGAGTTTTCTGCTTCAAGTTTGGACTGCGGCAAATTTTTTGCCGCAGCGCAAACTCCTAGGGGGAAACTCACCGTAACCCGCCAGTGCGAAGGTACCCTAAAAACACTACACTACCACATAATGATTGGTAAAACACTACATATACACCCCCTTACACTGTCCCCACCAATAAAAATGAAAAACGTATCGTACGGTAGTGTTTCCAAAACGGAGCCTCCAGCTGTTGCAAAACAACAACTCCCAGCATTTCCGGACAGCCACTGACTGTCCAGGCATGCTGGGAGTTGAAGGGGTTATCCACCATAAGGTAATTTTAGTACGTACCTGCCAAACAGTAACAGACATGCTTAGGAAGGATCTGCACTTGTCTTGGGGCTAAATGGCTATGTGGTGAGATTACCATAACACTGTGGCTAGCTTTTTGTGAACTTGTATTTCCTGTTTGACTTTTCTTTTTTTGCCTACAAATCCCATAATTCCATTTTCCTCCCTCCCACACATCAGCCACCCTACCCATTGAAACAAAAATGAGCTGCATCCATCAAAAGACCTGTTGTATTCAATCAGGGTGCCTACAGCTGTTGCATTAGTTGCAGATTGATCCCTCCACCCATTGAAGCAGACAGGCTCCCTGTCATCAGCTAACTAGTCAGTCAGGCCTCATTGTAAGCTGGGAAAAATCCGAGACAATAGTCATTTTGTATGCTGTTAAAAATAAATAGTGGGGTGAAAATCACATAAGAATTATGAGAAAACCAACACACAGGTACAGACACTATATTATGAACTACACTAACTTTACAGCCCCTGTAGCATAGTCAAATAAAAAAAAAAATCCTGGAATACCCCTTTAAGCAACAGCTGGAGGCTCCCTGTTTGGGAATCACTGGTGTAGAATACCCCTATGCAATCCCTAATGTAGCCCTCAAATGCGCATGGCGCTCTCTCGCTTCGGAGCCCTGTCGTATTTCAAGGAAACAGTTTAGGGCAACTTATGGGGTATTTCCGTACTCGGGAGAAATTGCACCACAAATTTTGGGGGCTTTTTTTCCTTTTACCCCTTATGAAAAGGAAAAGTTGGGGGCTACACCAGCCTGTTAGTGTAAAAAAATATTTAAATGTTTACAATAACATGCTGGTGTTGCCCCATACTTCTTATTTTCACAAGCGGTAAAAGCAAAAAAAGACCCCCAAAATGTGTAACGCAATTTCTCCTGAGTACGGAAATACCCCATATGTGGGCGTAAAATGTTCTGCGGGCGCACAACAAGGCTCAGGAGTGAGAGCGCACCATGTACATTCAAGGCCTAAATTGGTGATTTGCACAGGGGTGGCTGATTTTACAGCGGTTCTGACATAAACGCAAAAAAATAAATACCCACATGTGACCCCATTTTGGAAACTACACCCCTCATGGAACGTAACAAGGGGTATAGTGAGCCTTAACACCCCACAGGTGTTTGAAGAAATTTCATTAAAGTTGGATGGGAAAATGAAAAAAAAAAAATTTCACTAAAATGCTGGTGTTACCCTAAA
This sequence comes from Hyla sarda, assembly GCF_029499605.1. Classification (NCBI taxonomy): domain Eukaryota; kingdom Metazoa; phylum Chordata; class Amphibia; order Anura; family Hylidae; genus Hyla; species Hyla sarda. Next base: position 221,000,598 of record NC_079192.1, on the reverse strand, counting down.
TTTTTCATTTTCACAAGGGAAAATAGGAAAAAAAGCCCCCCAAAATTTGTAACCCCATTTCTTCTGAGTAAGAAAATACCCCATATGTGGATGTAAAGTGCTCTGCGGGTGCACTACAATGCTCAGAAGAGTAGGAGCGCCATTGGGATTTTGAAGAGAAAATTCGTCCAGAATTGAAGGCCACGTGTGTTTACAAAGCCCCCATAGTGCCAGAACAATGGACCCCCCCCCACACATGTGACCCCATTTTGGAAACTACACCCCTCACGTAATGTAATAAGGGGTACAGTGAGCATTTATGCCACACAGGTGTCTGACATATTTTTGGAACAGTGGTCTGTGAAAATACACCCCACTGTCGTTTTTGAAAAATGTAATTTCTGTCAAACGACAGTGGGGTGTAAATACTCATTGCACCCCTTATTAAATTCTGTGAGGGGTGTAGTTTCCAAAATGGGGTCACATGTGGGGGGTCCACTGTTCTGGCAGCACGGGGGCTTTGTAAACACACATGGCCCCTGACTTCCATTCCAAACAAATTCTCTCTCCAAAAGCTCAATGGCGCTCCTCCTCTTCTGAGTATTGTAGTGCGCCAGCCGAGCACTTGACGTCCACACATGAGATATTTCTATACTCAGAAGAAATGGGGTTATACATTTTGGGGGTCATTTTCTCCTATTACCCCTTGTAATGTAAATGTAAAATTTGAGAAAAAACTGCATTTTAGTGAAACATTTTTTTTTTCATTTACACATTCAACTTTAACAAAAAGTCGTCAAACACCTGTGGGGTGTTAAGGCTCACTGTACCCCTTGTTTCGTTCCTTAAGGGGTGTAGTTTCCAAAATAGTATGCCATGTGTTTTTTTTTTCTGTTCTGGCACCACAGGGGCTTCCTAAATGCGATATGCCCCCAAAAACCATTTCAGCAAAATTTGCTTTCCAAAAGCCAAATGTGACTCCTTCTCTTCTGAGCATTGTAGTTCGCCTGCAGAGCATATTACGTCCTAACATGGGGTATTTCCATACTCAGAAGAGATGGGGTTACAAATTTTGGGGGGCATTTTCTCCCATTACCCTTTGTAAAAATTGTAAATTTGGGAAAAACTGCACTTTTTTTTTTTCCATTTACACACATTTACACATTTAACGAAAAGTCATCAAACACCTGTGGGGTATTAAGGCTCACTGGACCCCTTGTTACGTGCCTTGAGGGGTGTAGTTTCCAAAATGGTATGCCATGTGGGGGGTTTCTGCTGTTCTGGCACCATAGGGGCTTCCTAAATGCGACATGCCCCCCAAAAACCATTTCAGCAAAATTCATTCTCCAAAATCCCATTGTTACTCCTTCCCTTCTGAGCTCTCTACTGCACACGCCGAACACTTGACATACACATATGAGGTACTTCCTTACTCGAGAGATATTGGGTTACAAATGTTGGGGGGCTTTTTCTCCTATTACCCCTTGTAAAAATTCAAAAGCTGGGTCTACAAGAACATGCAAGTGTAAAAAATGAAGATTTTTAATTTCCTCCTTCACTTTGCTGCTATTCCTGTGAAACACCTAAAGGGTTAACACACTTACTGAATGTCATTTTGGATACTTTGAGGGGTGCAGTTTTTTATAATGGGGTCATTTGTGGGGTATTTCTAATATGAAGGCCCTTCAAATCCACTTCAAAACTGAACTGGTCCCTGAAAAATTCTGATTTAGAAAATTTTGTGAAAAATTGGAAAATTGCTGCTGAACTTTAAAGCCCTCTGATGTCTTCCAAAAGTAAAAACATGTCAACTTTATGATGTCATCATAAGGTAGACATATTGTATATGTGAATCAATATATAATTTATTTGGGATGTCCATTTTCCTTATAATGTTTCAAAGTTATAAGTTATGTCCATTTTCCTTGTAATGTTTCAAAGTTTCAAAGTTATAAAATTGCTACATTTTCAATTTTTTCATCAAATTTGGGAATTTTTCACAAAGAAATGATGCAAGTATCGACAAAATGTTACCACTAACATAAAGTAGACTATGTCACGAAAAAACAATATCGGAATCAGAATGAAAAGTAAAGGCATCCCAGAGTTATTAATGCTTAAAGTGATAGTGGTCAGATGTGCAAAAAATGGCCGGGTCCTTAAAGGGGTACTCCGCCTCTGGCATCTTATCCCCTATCCAAAGGATAGGGGATAAGATGTTAGATTGCCGCGGTCCCGATGCTGGGGACCCCGGGGATCGCTGCTGCGCCACCCGGCTATCATTACTGCACAGAGCGAGTTCGCTCTGTGCGTAATGATCGGCGATACAGGGGCCGGAGCAGCGTGACATCATGGCTCCGCCCCTCATGAAATCACGGCCCGTCCCCTTAATGCAAGTCTATGGCAGGGGGCGTGACGACCACCACGCCCCCTCCCATAGACTTGTATTGACGGGGGCGGGCTGTGACGTCGCGAGGGGCGGAGCCGTGACGTAACGATGCTCCGGCCCCTGTATTGCCCGTCATTACGTGCAGAGCAATCTCGCTCTGCGCAGTAATGATAGCGGGGTGCTGCAGCAGCGATCCCCGGGGTCCCCAGCAGCGGGACCGCGGCAATCTAACATCTTATCCCCTATCCTTTGGATAGGGGATAAGATGCCAGAGGCGGAGTACCCCTTTAAGGTGAAAATGGGCTGGGTCCTTAAGAGGTTAAAGTCCTTCTCTCTTGATTACTTAGTTTGGTGTGGCGACTAGCTCTAAATTAAATTATAGAAGACACTGTGCACTTTGGAACTAACAGTGCTTTTTAATAAAGTGTGTATGCGTGTTACTTTTTTTTCTCAAATTTTTTTTTTTACATTTTTCAGGTAGTACTACTACTCCCAGCATGGAACAGACTGTTCCATGATGGGAGTAGTAGTACCTGTACTAATAGACATATCGCCATAATATAGTAGCGGAGCAGCTCTATACAGCGCTCACATCTCTGCACTATACTCTGGCCAGTGATGTGAACAGAACATCACTCTTTCATATTTTCCGCCCAGAGTGGGGATTGGCCGGATGGTTGCAGCCAATCACTGCTCTCAGAGGGAAACATGAATGAGTGATTTTCTATTCATATCACTGGCCGGAGTATAGAGCAGAGATGCGGAGCGCAGGAGAAAGTAGGGCTGGGCGGTATGACCAAAAATGCATATCACGGTATTTTTGCCTGTTATGGCGGTTCCACGGTATTTAACAGTATCCCCCCACTCCCGAGGAACTGATCATATATGACCCCCAGACGCTGCTATATTTCTTTAACCCCCCCCCCCCTCCTCCAGGCCCCGGCGCTTTAAATTAATGAAATGCGGGTCGCGGTGCTTTAAATTAATGAGATGCAGACCGCGGCACTGGAAACGATTAAAGGAAAACTGTCTCCCGCACTATCCACAGGTACTGATGGATAGTGTGGGAGACGCTAATTCCAATAATCCCTACCTTGCCTGGATCCGCCCAGCCGTTCGCCCGCAATTGTAGTTTTATTCTATGTGTATATCTTACCGTAACTGACATGGGCGGGGCTTCTGCAACTGGCATGGGCGGGCCTTCTGCAGGTTAACTGGATCTGACATCAGCGCCGCTTATGAATATTCATCCCCCCTCCCTCCAGTTCTCCCCCGCTTCGCCGCTCCTAACTGGAGGGAGGGGGGGACGAATATTCATAAGCGGCGCTGACGTGATTGCCAGTTAACCTGCAGAATCCCAGCCCGTGCCAGTTACAGCAAGATATACACATATAATAAAACTACAATTGCGCCGCGGCCCGCATGTCATTCATTTAAAGTGCTGCGGCCCGCAAGTTAATCATTTAAAGCGCCAGCGGCCCGCATGTCTTCAAACTACAAAAGCACCGCAGGCCACATGTCATTCATTTAAAGCACCGCTGCCCGCAACTTAATCATTTAAAGCGCTGGCGGCTCGCATGTCATTCATTTAAAGCACCACGGCCGCAAGCCATTTATTTAAAGCGCCGGTGGCCCGCATGTCATTCATTTAAAGCGCCGGCGTCCCGCATGTCATTAATTTAAAGCGCCGTGGCCGCAACATAATCATTTAAAGCACCGGCGGCCCGCATGTCATTCATTTAAAGCACTGCGGCCCGCAACTTAATGATTTAAAGCGCCATGGCCGCAAGTCATTGATTTAAAGCGCCGGCGGCCCGCATGTCATTCATTTAATCATTTAAAGCGCCGCCGCAACTCATCTGCAGGTGATAATTCATTCGAGGGGTGAGGGGCCCGACCAGTATTGCGGCATGGGAAAAATTCGGTATGACTGTGTACCGCCCAGCCCTAGGAGAAAGCCCTCCACATCTCTGCAATAGATAGGACGATCACAGCGGTTGTCAGGAGTGATACCCGCTGTGATCTGTCCTTAACTGCAGGTACTACTACTCCCATCATGGAGCACACTCTGCTCCATGCTGGGAGATGTAGTACCTGCATTAATAGACAGATCGCAGTGAGTGTAACTTCTTACACCTGTTGAGATCTGTCTTTTAATGCAGGTACTACAGCTCACAGCATTGAGCAGAGTGCGCTCCATTTTGGGAGTAGTAGTACCTGCAGTTAAGGAAAGATCACAGCTAGAGATGAGCGAATTTACAGTAAATTCGATTCGTCACGAACTTCTCGGCTCGGCAGTTGATGACTTATCCTGCATAAATTAGTTCAGCTTTCAGGTGCTCCGGTGGGCTGGAAAGAGTCTCCTAGGACTGTATCCACCTTTTCCAGCCCACGGGAGCACCTGAAAGCTGAACTCATTTATGCAGGATAATCCATCAACTGCCGAGCCGAGAAGTTCGTGACGAATCGAATTTACTGGAAATTCGCTCATCTCTAATCACAGCGAATGTCACTCCTGACACCCGCTGTGATCCTCCTGTATAATGTATAGATGCGGCCAGCCGCTCTTCTATGGTCCCCTGCACTGACATATATATATATACACCTATTCATATTTCCCACATAGCTGTGATTGGCTGTAACCATAAGAATAGGTGTATATATAAGGCAGTGCAAGTGACCATAGAAGAGCGGCTGCCGCATCTATAAATTATACAGAAAGATCGCAAGGGAACCGGGGCGATCTGTCAATTAGTACAGGAACTACTACTCCCATCATGGAACAGTGTGTTCCATACTGTGAGTAGTAGTACCACCTAAAAAATAAAGAAAAAAAAGTGAAAAACACACACACACTACATTTTAATTATTGTCAGCGACATTTTTAGTGCCCTGCCCGCACACATAAATTGATCCCTGTTTAAAAATTAATGAAAAATGTTGTTATAAAAAGATAAATTTTGTTAAATACTATTTTTTCCATCACTACTGTATCTTCTTTATTATTTTTTAATGGCACCCTATGAAATGTTATCAAAAAAGGTATCTCCATCCATTTTTGGATCGCTACAGTCCAAAAGAGAATAAAAAACGCCTGAAAAAACGCCAACGTTAAAACCCACATGGCGTTTTTCTTAGCGTTTTTTCACTCCCATAGACTTCTATGGGAGAAAAACGCCACGATTTCAGGGAAAATAACACCATAGGCTCAACATGCTGCGATTTTGCAAAACCACGAAGGAGCCGAAAAACTTGGCGTTTCCCCCCCCCCCAAAAAAAAAAAAGTGGAATTCCAGCCTTAAGGTTGTTGGTTTGGCCTAAAAATTCCATAGACCTAAATCTAATTTATCATATGTGGGATGTGCCCAAAAAATAAGTCTGATCCATGGAGTTACTACTTTGCAACTTACAGTCCTTAAAGCAACTGATGCTAACATCTTAGTGCAACATACCACAGGACATCTTCAGAGGTCTTATGGAGTTGATATTTTGATAAGTCAGAGCTGTTTGAGTGGCACAGTATTAGGCAAGTGATTTTAAAGGGGTATTCCGGCCCTATGACATCTTATCCCCTATCCAAAGGATAGGGGATAAGATGCCTGATTGTGGGAGTCCCGCCGCTGGGGACCCCCGCAATCTTTCATGTAGCACCCCATTATCATCAGCTTCAGGAGCGAACATCGCTCCCAGTCTGATGAATCACGATCACAGGGCCAGAGTATCGTGACATCCCGGCTCCGCCCCCGTGTGACGTCACACTCTGCCCCCTCAATGCAAGCCTATGGGAGGGGGCTTGGCAGCTGCCATGCCCCCTCCCATAGGCTTGCATTGAGGGGGCGGAGCCGTGGAGTCACAATACTCTGGTCCCGTGAACGTGATTCATCAGACACAAATTAATGTTAGCTCCGGAGGCTGATGATAGCAGGGTGCTGCATGAAAGATTGCTGGGGTCCCCGGCGGCAGGACCCCTGCAATCAGGCATCTTATCCCCTATCCTTTAAATAGGGGATAAGATGTCTAAGGGCCGGAGTACTCCTGTAATGTTATGCCTACTGTGTTGATAGTGGTTTCTATCCACACAATAGGGCTTCAGTCGTACAATGTAATTATTACTCAACATATTACAGTTTTACAAAAAAAAAATATATATATATTATATATATAAAATGTATTTATTTATTGAAATAAACTAAAATTTGCAAAGATATATACATATATATATATATATATATAAGTTTTTTTGTGTAACTTTTGTAGAAAGAGGCTCTATCTTTTACTTACCCCCTTTAGACAATCCACGGCTACCACATCAATAAAGCTTACTTGTCCAAAATCTAAAATGACACTGTGTATTGTGACCACTGGAATAGATACACTGTCGGGGAACTCTGTATTCCAGTCTACTTGCATATTTAAGTCATTGGCATTGACTTCTTTTCTTTCTGTTCCATAATCATCCTTTTCTTCATCTGATTCAGAATCTTCATCAGTAGCAGAGTTTCTTTTGATCCCATTCTAAAAATATATATTTACACAGTCTACTATAAGAATCTTTTAGTGGTTGAGTATACATCAAAGGATTATTTTGCTGACTGTAAATACATTATATACAAACTATTTGCCACTAGGACTTACAGTACCTGACTTGCTGTTAACTCTTTTATCTTGAGAAGTTTGTTTCTTTTTCGTAGAGCCTTTGTTCTTTTGTTAAAAACTCTAACAGCATCAAACCCAACCTGAGAAAAATAATTATTAAAGTTATCTTTTGTTTCCAAGTGCCAAAATGTTTCAATAATTTGGCTGACATTTATCATTCAGTTTACATGTGTTTTTTAGTAGACATTGCATAGGTTGAAAAGTTGCATCTAAAATTTGGTAAAATTTGTAACTTGTTTTCTTACTCCAAAAAATAACACAGGAGACAAGTGTGCATGGTAAAGCTGTAAATGTACCATTAACGGACAGTTATTAAAGTCTGTGCCTGGCACAGATCTGTAAATAGTGACAAATGTTTGTGCACCCCTAAGGTTTGCAGGAAAATGTTATTACTCTTCACAGCTCTGTGGTTTGCTCACCAAGTAGCCGATATACAACAGAGGGGTGTGGAAATCACACACAACAAATTTACTACTAGTTAAGACTGCTAGCATCATGGCATTTCTTAGATGCAGTTGAATTTATTAAGAGGTGCATGCCAACCCAATCCTTTACTGAGCAGGTTTAACTTAAGACCAGCGTATTAAAAGCCACTGTTAGTAACTTCTCCCTAAGGCTATGCTCACAAGACTGAATTCAGCTCAGAAATGGGACTCTGCTTTACAGTGCACAAAGTGGAATTTGTGCAGCAGAAACATTTTGCTACGGAAATTCTGATTCCAGCCTCCGCTCAATTCTTTCTGCAGAATCCGCTCGGAGATGCATTGCCGTCTATGGAGTTGCGGCATTTCTGAGCAGTCTAAATGCCAGCTTGTTCTGCCGGCGCCTGCTGTCTGCGGGATGTAAATGTACGTCTTGATGAGGAGGTACATCACGCACCAGAACGGACATTTACGTCCTGTACATGACCGCGAGCATCGGAGCGGTGCTAGCGTCATGCACTGCAGGTCCCGGCTGCTAATGGTGGACATGAGCGATCGCCCTGATGTCCGTCATTAACCCCTCAGTTCCACGGGGATCCGATCATCTAAAATGGCGTCCGGAGGTCCCCTCACCTGCCTCCGGCCGTCTCCAGGGGTCTTCTGCTCTGGTCTGAGATTGAGCAGACCAGAGCAGAAGATCGCCGATAATACTGATCAGTGCTATACCCTATGCATAGCACTGAACAGTATTAGAAATCAAATGATTTCTATAGATCAGGGGTACTCAACTACCGGTAAACGTCCAAGCTAAACACTAAGACCTGGTTCACACCTAGCAGCCGCAAATATACCAGAAATAGGCGCTGCCTGTTATAAAACATTATAAATGAGTCATAATCGTTCTCCAATTGCCACACACTGTGCCCCTGGTATAATACTGACACACACTGTGCCCCTGGTATAATACTGCCACACACTGTGCCTCTGGTATAATACTGCCACACACTGTGCACCTGGCATAATACTGCCATATGCTGTGTACCTAAATAGAATGCTGTCAAACACCATGCCCCTGATAGAATACTGCCACACATTGTGCTCCTGGGTATACTGCCACACACTGTGCCCGAGTATAATACTGCTGCACACCATGCCCCTGAGTATAATACTGCCACACACCGTGCCCCTGAGTATAATACTGACACACATTGTGCCCCTGATTATAATGCTGCCTCACACTGTGCCCCAGAAGATAATGTCACACACTGTGCCCCTGAATATAATACTGCCAAATTCTGTGTACCTAAATAGAATGCTTCAAACTCCATGTCCCTGATATAATACTGCCACACATCCTGTTTATGCGTATAATACTGCCACACATTGTTCCCCTGATTATAATGCTGCCCCCCACTGTGCCCCTGAGTATAAAACTACCACATGCTGTGCCCCCAAATATTATACTGCCACTGTGCGCTAACCCGAATTATACCTGTGTCCCTTAACTGTGCCACTATGCCTGCCCTCCATATGAACTGTGCCACTATGACTGCCCAAAACCACAACTTCCATTATGCAGACAGAAGAGCATGATGGTAGCTGTAATTTTGAAACTGTAGAGTTAAAGGTTGGGAAATACCTGTAATACACATACTTCCGGGGGGTGGACTGGAGGCAAAAATAGGTCCGGGCATATTAGACTATGAAGCCCATTTTTTTTATGGTGGGTGTCGCAGAAGTCAGACACCCATTAAAATAACATAGGCTGCATACTCTAAAATCACCTCAGTTTAAGTGATTCTCCAGCTGTTGCAAAGCTTCAGGTATTATGGGAGTTGTAGTTTTGTGACAGTTGGACAGCCACAGATTGGGGTTCAGTGTCACCCATCATCACTGCAGAAATTACAAGTGACTCTGATGGGACAGACAGGAGAATAAACAATTGTATAAGGACTCATAGGAGATGTCTTCTCTGTTGTCTTTACTTTTCTTCTTCCTCTGGTCTTTGTCTTCTTTCAGCTCCATCTTCCTCTGCAGAGTCTGACGCCCGCGCTTCATTGATTGCTTTGTTAATAGATCTTCATCCTCTGCATGACAACAATAATCATTATAACCCTGCCAGACATCATGACCCCTAAAAATAATACTGCCAGACACTGTTTCCTCTGTTTGTCAGAATCCCACCCCTGTACTCCCCACAGACCCATTTTTCCCCTCCTCGTGCAGACCACTAAAGGCTTCTCCACACTGTGGACATTTAGTCAGGGAATGTCCACTTGCTGCAGGCGCCACAGAAGCCATTGGCGATAGGACTGCATGGATGTGCGCCATCTCTATAGATGACAATGCAGTCTGACGGAATTTCTCCGGCAGAATGGACATCCACCCAAAGAACAAACATGGTGTACGTCCATTTTGCTGGGGGAATTCCACTGTGGCAATTCTGCACAGAGCAGCAGAATCCCATTGAAAACAACTGGACTCTGCTGCAAGCGGATTTCTGCCGGAGGAATGTCCTCAATGTGGATAGGCCCCTAAGTCCTCCTCCAGACTCCTCTGCCCTCCAAGACCCCTGCATCGTTCTTCTTTAGACTTTTCTGCTCCCCTGACCCCTCTATTCCCTTCTGCCCAAACACCCTCCACCCCCAAGACCCCTGCATCATTTTCCTTTACACTTCTCTGCCCCCCAGACCCCTCTATCCCCTTCTGCCCTAACACCTGCTCACAATCCATGCATTATTCTTCTTTAAACTTTTCTGCAGCCCCCAGACCCATCTGTCACCTTCTGCTCTAACACCCCACCATCTTTAGCCCCTTGCATCATTCATCTTTACATCTTTGAGCTGCCCCCCCCCATATACCTCTTTATTCCCTTCTGCCCTAACAATCCCCCCCCCCCCTCCAAGACCCCTGCATTATTCTTACTCTCACTTTCACTGGCGCCGGGCGCAGATGGCTGGCCCCGCAGACGGCCCGGCTCTGCACACTTCCCTGTGGCCCAGGTCTCGGCGATGCTCCACTGCACTGGCCTCTTCTTGTCAGAAACATATAGGGCAAATACTATGTGCCAGGGATGTGCTTATATAAAACTTAGCTTTTAATTTATCAAAAAATGCTAAAAAGGTTTTTTTTAGTGTTTAGTGATGTATAAATGATATTTGTTAGATCACTAGTGTCATTGGTCTACACTGGCCTCTGCAGGGCCAAGCCAGTCCAGTGCAACCAATCACCCTAGGCGGCACATGCACACCACAGGGTGATAATAGTTTAAACCACAACGCGTTTCTACCTGCTGGTACTGAGCAGGTGTCCTCAGGAGGTATAGACAGTGATCATATAAATAATTTGCTAGAGGATTGTTATATCCCTACTAGCTCCACAATTACAGCTAAAAGAAAATTCTAGCTCAATGATCAGACCGCTATCATGATAGATAATAATACCACATAAGTTGACATGGGTGCCTGTAAAAAAGAATATTTCTTCTATCCCTACAGTATTTGCTCATTCGGAGCCTATACAGCTTAGGAACCTGTGGGGAGAAATAATATAGGCTTTCCCTAGTAGTCACACGTGGTGTATAGTTGCAGTCTGGGGCAATCTGCCTCCGTGATCTCCACCTGCAAAAAAAATGAGGGTATCGATGTTGAACATATTCCCTGTGGAGAGATAGACCAGTACTGTGTTCTAACAGACTGTATGCAACTCACGGTTAGTTGTAAGCAGAGTGCTTAGACGCGTCCCCGCTCTCCGCTGGGTGGCGGAAGTGTCCGGACACTCTCACCTGATGCGGTGAGATGTGGCGTCTGTCGTCACTTCCGCCGGCAGGGCTGCTTTATTCAGCGCGGCGCGCACCGCCCTCTGTGACGCAACCAGATGGGCGTGCGTAACTATTGTAAACAAACACACGCCGCGCTGACACCAATGAAAGCAGATGCCGGGAGTGACAGTTAAATTAGCAAGTGAAGTTAGTAAATCCCCAGTGGCGGATCCCAACATTGGTATATCACTATATTAGACCAGGTATGCTGCATAGTAGGGACTTGAATCATTAGATTTAAGGGCAAGTTGATGAATAATGGCTCACTATTTGTACCTGTATGTGCTAGAGAGCTCATTATATTCCAATGAGGTGTATCAAAAGAGTAATGTTTGATTATGTTATTAGATAAGATATTAGGGATCAGCCAGATCACGCACCAAAACAGTTTTTGTATTTATTTTGTTCGGAGTGTAATTATATAAGCGACATGGGGGGGATGGATAGCCCTATGGGGATATTGACAGTGGTTAATGGGGCCCTAGGGAACCTATCCTTACCCTATTATACCCTATAGAGTCGACCCTAGGCCTAGGCGGGGGGGCCGCCCTAAAAAGGGCGGTCCCGCACAGGAACCTCCTACTCTGTATCTATAATACCCTCTCTAGGGGGAGGAGGTGAGTAATTACTCCTGTCCGACCTACTAAGGTCGTCCCTAACTGCCTAGTGGTCACCTCAACAGGAACACCCATGTCGCACTATAAGAAACAAGCAAATTGTAATTGTTCATTTAACCCCCATGGTGAGATGGAATTCAAATTGTAGATCCATCTACACTCTTTTTGTAAGAGCAACCTATCAAGGTTGCCCTTTCTTTCTGAAGGAATTATTCTCTCAATGCCCACAAATTTGATATCACCGACTGCTCCCCCGTGTACTGTATTGACATCGATTGCTACTGGTGTATCACGTGAGTGCCGTATGTCACCTATATGCTCCAATATTCGTTTTTTGAAAGGGCGGATGGTTTTACCAACATAAAGCATAGGGCATGTGCATACAGCTACATAGATCACAGACACGGTGGAGCAGTTGATGAACTGTTTGATCCCATAGGTAGATGTAGGGACCATCGCTGTCTTACAGATATGTTGACAAGCGCGACAATGGCCACACTGAAAACAGCCTTGTGGTGGTTTCTGTTTGTTTAGCCACGTCTGACCCTGTAAATTCAGATTATCTAGATGGCTGTGTACCAGTAAATCACCCAGGCTTTTTCCTCTTCTGTAGGTGATCTCTGGCTTTGTTCCCACTATTTAGTGCAAGTCAGGGTCCATTCTCAGAATTTCCCAATGATGATTGATGATATCCCGTATTGGTGTTGCTAATTTATCATATGTGGCAATAATTCTGGCTGGTTGCATTGTAGCTTCTGTAGGTGGTTTGGGGCTAAGGAGCTCGGTGCGTGATCTGCCAGATGCCTCTCTATATGCCTGAGTGAGGATGTGTTGGGGATAACCCCTCTCCCGAAATCGTGCCGTCATGTCTCGGGCCTCTCTCTTATAGTCTTTTGTCCTCGAACAATTCCTCCTGAGGCGTAAGAACTGCCCCTTCGGGATCCCCCTTTTGAGGGGGCCCGGGTGGCAGCTCTCCCACCTCAGGAGGCTGTTCGTAGATGTTAATTTCCGATGTATAGTACTTTGTAAAGTGTGGTCAGAATCAATGAAAATTTTTATATCTAAAAAGGCTAATTCTTTGGTCTGAGTTTCATACGTGAAGAAAAGCCCTATATCATTGTTGTTTATAGATTGTACCAATTGGCCAAATTCTTCAGAGGTCCCATTCCACAGTACGAACACATCATCGATAAATCTAAGCCAAATCATGGCTGATTCACTGAAGTGTTCCTGTTCGTCGTGGAACAGGGTGGTCGCTTCCCACCAGCCCAGGGTGAGGTTTGCATAGCTGGGGGCACAAGGGCTCCCCATGGCAGAGCCTTGTGCCCCCAGCTATGCAAACCTCACCCTGGGCTGGTGGGAAGCGACCACCCTGTTCCACGACGAACAGGAACACTTCAGTGAATCAGCCATGATTTGGCTTAGATTTATCGATGATGTGTTCGTACTGTGGAATGGGACCTCTGAAGAATTTGGCCAATTGGTACAATCTATAAACAACAATGATATAGGGCTTTTCTTCACGTATGAAACTCAGACCAAAGAATTAGCCTTTTTAGATATAAAAATTTTCATTGATTCTGACCACACTTTACAAAGTACTATACATCGGAAATTAACATCTACGAACAGCCTCCTGAGGTGGGAGAGCTGCCACCCGGGCCCCCTCAAAAGGGGGATCCCGAAGGGGCAGTTCTTACGCCTCAGGAGGAATTGTTCGAGGACAAAAGACTATAAGAGAGAGGCCCGAGACATGACGGCACGATTTCGGGAGAGGGGTTATCCCCAACACATCCTCACTCAGGCATATAGAGAGGCATCTGCCAGATCACGCACCGAGCTCCTTAGCCCCAAACCACCTACAGAAGCTACAATGCAACCAGCCAGAATTATTGCCACATATGATAAATTAGCAACACCAATACGGGATATCATCAATCATCATTGGGAAATTCTGAGAATGGACCCTGACTTGCACGAAATAGTGGGAACAAAGCCAGAGATCACCTACAGAAGAGGAAAAAGCCTGGGTGATTTACTGGTACACAGCCATCTAGATAATCTGAATTTACAGGGTCAGACGTGGCTAAACAAACAGAAACCACCACAAGGCTGTTTTCAGTGTGGCCATTGTCGCGCTTTTCAACATATCTGTAAGACAGCGATGGTCCCTACATCTACCTATGGGATCAAACAGTTCATCAACTGCTCCACCGTGTCTGTGATCTATGTAGCTGTATGCACATGCCCTATGCTTTATGTTGGTAAAACCATCCGCCCTTTCAAAAAACGAATATTGGAGCATATAGGTGACATACGGCACTCACGTGATACACCAGTAGCAATCCATGTCAATACAGTACACGGAGGAGCAGTCGGTGATATCAAATTTGTGGGCATTGAGAGAATAATTCCTTCAGAAAGAAAGGGCAACCTTGATAGGTTGCTCTTACAAAAAGAGTGTAGATGGATCTACAATTTGAATTCCATCTCACCATGGGGGTTAAATGAACAATTACAATTTGCTTGTTTCTTATAGTGCGACATGGGTGTTCCTGTTGAGGTGACCACTAGGCAGTTAGGGACGACCTTAGTAGGTCGGACAGGAGTAATTACTCACCTCCTCCCCCTAGAGAGGGTATTATAGATACAGAGTAGGAGGTTCCTGTGCGGGACCGCCCTTTTTAGGGCGGCCCCCCCGCCTAGGCCTAGGGTCGACTCTATAGAGTATAATAGGGTAAGGATAGGTTCCCTAGGGCCCCATTAACCACTGTCAATATCCCCATAGGGCTATCCATCCCCCCCATGTCGCTTATATAATTACACTCCGAACAAAATAAATACAAAAACAGTTTTGGTGCGTGATCTGGCTGATCCCTAATATCTTATCTAATAACATAATCAAACATTACTCTTTTGATACACCTCATTGGAATATAATGAGCTCTCTAGCACACACAGGTACAAATAGTGAGCCATTGTTCATCAACTTGCCCTTAAATCTAATGATTCAAGTCCCTACTATGCAGCATACCTGGTCTAATATAGTGATATACCAATGTTGGGATCCGCCACTGGGGATTTACTAACTTCACTTGCTAATTTAACTGTCACTCCCGGCATCTGCTTTCATTGGTGTCAGCGCGGCGTGTGTTTGTTTACAATAGTTACGCACGCCCATCTGGTTGCGTCACAGAGGGCGGTGCGCGCCGCGCTGAATAAAGCAGCCCTGCCGGCGGAAGTGACGACAGACGCCACATCTCACCGCATCAGGTGAGAGTGTCCGGACACTTCCGGCACCCAGCGGAGAGCGGGGACGCGTCTAAGCACTCTGCTTACAACTAACCGTGAGTTGCATACAGTCTGTTAGAACACAGTACTGGTCTATCTCTCCACAGGGAATATGTTCAACATCGATACCCTCATTTTTTTTGCAGGTGGAGATCACGGAGGCAGATTGCCCCAGACTGCAACTATACACCACGTGTGACTACTAGGGAAAGCCTATATTATTTCTCCCCACAGGTTCCTAAGCTGTATAGGCTCCGAATGAGCAAATACTGTAGGGATAGAAGAAATATTCTTTTTTACAGGCACCCATGTCAACTTATGTGGTATTATTATCTATCATGATAGCGGTCTGATCATTGAGCTAGAATTTTCTTTTAGCTGTAATTGTGGAGCTAGTAGGGATATAACAATCCTCTAGCAAATTATTTATATGATCACTGTCTATACCTCCTGAGGACACCTGCTCAGTACCAGCAGGTAGAAACGCGTTGTGGTTTAAACTATTATCACCCTGTGGTGTGCATGTGCCGCCTAGGGTGATTGGTTGCACTGGACTGGCTGGGCCCTGCAGAGGCCAGTGTAGACCAATGACACTAGTGATCTAACAAATATCATTTATACATCACTAAACACAAAAAAAAACCTTTTTAGCAATTTTTGATAAATTAAAAGCTAAGTTTTATATAAGCACATCCCTGGCACATAGTATTTGACCTATATATTTGTGATTATGCTGGATGAATAAGTTAAATATTGGGGAAGACGTGGACCCCGTTGACCAACAACTACGTCTCTTTATACCTCTTCTTGTCAGGCCTGGGCAGAGCAGATGATGCAGGCAGCACTAATCGCGCTGCCCGCATCATAGGAGAAGCGCTGGCTGGGCAGGGAGAAGAGTGTTCCCTCGCTCCTGTGGCAAACAGCTATTCATATGTATCGGTGTACAAAAGCGGACAGCGGATGCCTCCTCTGGGCGGTTTCCTGAACCGGCCGGGGGTCTGGATGACTGACGGCCGCGGTCCGGATCTGGACCACGGTCCACCAGTTGAGTATCACAGCTATAGATAGTTCTCTATGGGGACATAAAAAGTGTTTAAAAAAAAAGTTTAAAAAATTTAAAAAATCCCCGCCCCTAATAAAAATGTATATTGTCCCTTTTACCCATTTTACCCTTAAAAAGTGTAAACAATAATAATAATAATAATAACAAACATATTTGGTATCACCACGTGCGTAAATGTCCGAAATATCAAAATATAATGTTAATGATCCCGTAAAGTGAACGGTGTAAACATTTTTTTTTTTAAGTCCAAAATTGCTGCTTTTTTGTCACATTTTATTCCCCCAAAAATTTATAAAAAGTGATTTAAAAGTTTCATATACGCAAATTTGGTATCAATAAAAAGTGCAGATCCCGGCGCAAAAAATGAGCCCTCATACAGCAGTGTATACGGAAAAATGAAAACCTTATAGGTGGTCAAAATAGGGCGATTTTAAACATTAAACAAGATTTATTTTATTAAATTTTCCATTTTTTTATGTTACAAATACAATACTCATCAATAGAGAAAACACAGGGGGAGATTTATCAAAACCTGTGCAGAGGAAAAGTTGCCCAGTTGCCCATAGCAACCAATTAGCTCGCTTCTTTCATTTTTAACAAGACTGCTGTAAAATGAATGCAGCAATCTGATTGGTTGCTATGGGCAACTTTTCCTTTGCACAAGTTTTGATAGATCTCCCCCATAGTCTATACAGCAAAGCCATGTCACATCTACAATATTAGTTAATACATACTCCCATAAACCCACCCCTCAAGCAGGGAAAGAAGAGGGAAAAACAAATTAGCAAGCAAATTTAATGAGACCTCCTCTCCATGCAACAAAGCCCTCCCTCACCCTGGCTTCCAAACCAGCCAAATACTGTCGAACTTGGTTTTCCTTTTAACATTACCCCTGGCGCATAGAGACTCATACTCCTTAATTTTACCCACCAGCTTTACCATATCAGAGCTTCTAGGACAGATGTCTGATAGCCATACCCGCAGAATCAAGAGTAAAGCACAGAATAACAATTTAGTGATTAGTGTTGCATATTTCCAGAATCCCCTCGACTCCCTGCATAACCTGCTGAATTGAAGAATTAAATTGTTCCCCCCCAAGGTATCATTGATCAGCTTGATAACTTCTTTCCAATATTTCTGAATAATGGGGCATTCTCAGAGGATATGAAGAAGTTCTGCCTTCTCCATTGAGCACCGAGTACAGGAAGAATCCACCCAATATCCAAATGCCAAAAACTGACAAATACAAGTTATGAATAATTTTCAACTGAATTAATTGAAAACTAGTGTTTAAAGAAATTCTACCCACATTCCTCAAAATATAATTCCAGTGTTTATATGTTATTTCACCCAAATCCTTAGACCAATGTGATTTAGCCTTCATCACATACCTAGTTGAATATTCTCTAACAAGATCTCTATAAATCTTAACCATAAATTTTTTCTTTACTTCCCCTATGTGTAGAAGTGCCATTAATAATGCTCCTGAATATGAAATAAGTTCCTATTTTGTGTACAAACAAAAGCGTGTTTGACCTACTGATATCTAAAGTATTGACAACTTTTTACCCCAAAATTGTTTTGCAAGACTTTAAAACTTACAATTTGTCCCCCACATACCAATTGTGAGATATGTTTAATACCATATTTCACCCACAGAGATCAGTCGGGAATAGACATCCAGTAAATTCCTCTAACCTATTATTTTGCCATATTGAAGTAGAAAAAAGTGCTCCCTTGAAAATGAATCAATTTCTTAAATAGCCTCCACCCCTTATCCATCATCCTCGCATACGTGAATGGGATTCGAAAGCGACCCGCTTCCAAATTTTCAAAAACAGAACTACAACCAGAGTCTGCTAAGACATTACAGTGAATATTAATAATGGATTTTTCCCCCTGGGTAATGATGTTCTTCAATATTCTAGCAAAGAAATAAATATTAAAATTCGGCATAAAAAACCCACCTTCCCTTTTAGGGGTGCACCAAGCTTCATATTTGAGTCTGAGCCGTTCCCTCTCCCAAATAAATTTATTCAGAATTCTATGAATGAGTCTGGGCCGTTTCCTCCCCCAAATAAATTTATTCAGAATTCTATGAAAGTGATCAAACCAGGATTCTGGAATCCATACTGGCATAGCATTAAAAAAAAATAAAAAATAAATAACAATACCTGTGGAAAAACTATCATTTTAATAAGGGCCATTCAGTCTGCCATTGAAAAGGGCAACTTCTGCCAGATTATCATCTTTTTTTCTCTAGTTTACTTATTAATGGTTTAAGATTTGTTTCAATAAATCTATTTGGGGTTCCACTTATCTTAATCCCTAGGTACTAAAATGCTTCCCTTTCTTCTATGATCTTTAAAGGGACAACCCCTCCAGTGCCTGCTTGTCTATTAGTAAAATAAAGAATTTATTCCAATTTATTTCCAAACTGGAAAGTTTTCCAAATATATCAAAAGCCTCAATAATTAACGGAGATTAACTAACCGGCCGTGCACAAATAATAACAGATCATCGGCGTGGGGAGAAATCCTATTTTCCACCACATTTTTTTTTTTAAATCAGATAATTTTTATTAAAGATTTTACAAACATTTTAAATCAACATACAAACAATAAACCCCACCCTCCCCACAAAGAAACAATCCGTCTCTACCCCTATACAGCACATAACGCACGTTCAGCAAGCCAAAGTTCCAATAACCTTCAGACCCAATGGTCAGTCTCTCTCACACGACACTCTCAGAGCTGCAACAAACAGCATCTACATGCCACATTCCAGTAAGGCCACAAAGAGAGGGTACAGAGTTAAACGCAAGAAGTAGAGAGAAAAGAGCCACACTCACAGAACTCCGTAAGGCAAGCCAGCACCACATTCCGAAGACAGGTTTAGAATGTACAGTCATCTATGAATCAGTCGATGGGGGGTCAAAGTGGTTCACCCAGGGTCCCCAGATACCATCAAATTTCCTAACAACTTTACGCTTAACATATATCCCTTTCTCCAAGCGCACTATCTGCGCTATTCTTTTAACAAGATCAGCTACTCCCGGAGGAGACGGTCTGATCCAGAACTGCGCTATAAGTTTCCTGGCCTGATATAGCACACGTAAAATTCCCACTTCTCTCAAGGAGGGATCCTGATCGCAGCCTATAAGGCCAAGGAGACACACCTTAGGAGTTGCACTCAATGTTACCCCGTAAATGGTCTTAATAAGTCGTATCACCTCATTCCAATATGCATGTAAACGACAGGGCAAGTCCACATCATATGCAACAGGTGGGCCTCCAACTTACCACACCTGGGGCAAGAAGAGTCAGACCGAACACCAATGTTATGTAGGAATAGTGGGGTTTTATACACTCTATGCAAAAAGAATAATTGTGATAGCCTATTAGACTCCGATAAAGACAGAGATGGGGTAAGAGAGAGCACTATAGTCCATTCCTCATCACTCAACCCGCCAAGGTCCCTCTCCCATTTTGCACGAACCGTCAAGGGGAAACGCTCATGGTAGAAATTTAACAGCTCACCGTATAGCCCAGATATGACACCAGCTGATTACCGTTTTGCAACCACGGATTCTAGGACCCTGTTAGACTGTACCTCCATCAGCCGTAGCCGATTCTGAGTTTCATACACATGACGGAGTTGCAGGTATCTGTAAAATGAGGAGCGCGGTAAAACAAACTCCTCCTGCAAATCCTCAAAAGATCTCACAACCCCCTGTACAGCTAGCTGCCCCAGTTCACAGAATCCCCTCCTCTCCCAATAACCAGCATCTGCGAAGGAGGAAAAAACCTGCAAGCTCGGGTTACGCCACAGCGGTGTATGTGATAAATAACTCGTTATACCTAGTAACTTACGCGCATGGCCCCAGAGCCTACAGAGGAGCAGGATAGTGGGAGAGGAGTCCGGAGGTCTGGTCAGGGCTCCAATTTCAAGAATGTGTAGCGGCACCCTCCCCCCATGTTTAGCCATAAATAAACGACCCGTAGGCCCCAATAAAGACTTCTCCGCCCACCCTCTTAACTGATGAAGTTGCGAGGCGAGATAGTACAGCCAGGGATTATGCAACGCCAGCCCACCCGAAGATTTAGCCCTTTGCAATGTTTCAAGTTTGATCCCCCCCCCCCCCCCCTCCATACTAATTGTCTAAAAAGTCGCTGTATTCTGTGAAAGTAAATCTTTGCTATCCACACAGGGGAGTTCTGCAGCACATATAGCAACTGCGGCATAAGGACCATTTTTGTTAGATTAGTCCGGCCAACCACCGAAATTGGTAATTTACACCAGCAGACAGCTACCTTTTGTGAACTCTTGTCCAGCAAGGGTGTCAGGTTCCGGGATATAAACATTTTCCACCACATTTAACTGAAACCCTCTAATCCTCGGGAGCCTCCTAATCATAGTGCTAATGGTTCTAAGTACAAGGCGAATAACATAGGTGAAAGGGGACACCCCTGTCGGGTTCCCTGTGATAACTAAAAAAAATTCAGAGGGGGAGTTACCCACCATAAGACTCGCTCTAGGGAATGAGTATAACAGTTGTATCTATTTGATAAAAGATTCTCCTAACCCGAAGCCCCTAAGAGCTGCCCATAGGAAGCTCCACTCCACCCTTTCAAATGCCCTAGTGGCATCTTAAGACAGGATGGAGCGGAGCTTACCCTCCTAACCGAATATTTACAAAAGCTATCTCAATGTTTGCAAACAGAGACCTCTGGGGAATAAACCCAGTCTGTTCTTCCTGGACCAAGCTTTTAATAACCCCAGCCAGTCTCTTCGCAAGAATTTTTGACAGTATTTTAATGTCCAAATATAAGAGGGAAATTGGTCTGTATGATGCTACAAGCATGGCATCTTTATCCTTTTTGGGTCTCAGTATGATGTATGCCTCCAACATTGATTTTGGGAGAGAATGTCCCCTACAGGATGCATTGTAAACTTCAAACATAATAGGGGCCAATACATCAACTAATTTTTTTATACACCCCTAATGGCAACCCATCAGGTCCCAGTGCTGATCTATCAGGGGCAGATAAAATTGCTGCCTCCATCTTCTCCAGAGTAATTGGTGAATTCAAGATCTCGGCTTCCTCTCTAGACACTCTAGGTAAATTCAGGTTTTCCAAAAAAACTGTCAAATCACTATTATGGGCTTGATGACTAGATCTATATAACTTAAGAAAAAAATCTCTAAAAGCCCTCTCAACCTCTAACCTATCTTTAGTGATTTCCCCATTCTCGTTTTCAATAGAGTTAATTCCCTTTCTTACTCCATGTGAGTTTAAAAAGTTCCCCAGTAAGTTGTTAGGCTTTCCCCCTTCACATAAGTATTTATGACCTGCGAAGAAAAGCTTATTGTGACACTCACGTTTCAGTAGACCAGAATACTGGTGGTAGTGGATCCGCTGGGCCTGTGTGGCTGATGACACGGACCGTACCAGGGAGCGGAGTCTAAGGTGCCGCTGGTTTTCACCAGAGCCCGCCACAAAGTGGGTTGGACTTGCTGCAGCAGGCGGCACCCAGGTCGCTACCCCTGGCACGGCTCAACCACATAGGTGGCTGAGGAAATTCGAGGCACAGGTAGGATACGGCAACTCGTGGTCAGGATAGCAGATGTTCAGGGCAGGCGGCACAGTAGCGTAGTCAGGAACATAGCAGGTGGTCAGTAGTCATTCGGCAAAGGAGCAAGGTCAAGTCAAAGAGCAAAGGGTATGATAAACGGCAAGGCAATACTCAGAAACTCTGCAACTCTCAGGCACTAGGGCAACAAAGATCCAGCAAGGAAGTGTGAGAGGTGGAGGAATTTATTAACTGAGCCACAGGTGTTAATTAATGGGTGCACTGGCTCTTTAAATCTCAGAGCTCTGGCGTGCGTGTCCCCGTCCCCTAGGGCACGCGCGCCGGAGCTCTGAGATTTAAAGGGCCAGTGCACCCATTAATTAACACCTGTGGCTCAGTTAATAAATTCCTCCACCTCTCACACTTCCTTGCCGGATCTTTGTTGCCCTAGTGCCTGAGAGAAAGAGTTTCTGAGTATTGCCTTGCCTTGTATCATACCCTTTGCTCTTTGACTTGACCTTGCTCCTTTGCTGCCTGACTACTGACCACCTGCTATGTTCCTGACTACGCTTCTGTGCCACCTGCCCTGAACATCTGCTATCCTGACCACGAGTTGCCGTATCCTACCTGTGCCTCGAATGTCCTCAGCCACCTATGTGGTCGAGCCGTGCCAGGTCTAGCGACCTGGGTGCCGCCTGCTGCAGCAAGTCCAACCCACTTTGTGGCAGAGGAGGTGGCAGGAGGAGCAGGAGGTGAGTGACAGGCACGATGAGAATCCCAGCCCCGCCGGCAGCAGAAGGAGACCGGACCATGAGCTCACGGCCAGCGTGTGGCCGGAGCGCAGATCATAACTCTTAGTATGAGCTTTCTCCCTCTGCCAAGCTCCCAGTGCCTCTTGTGCTTTCTTCAATTCCTCAAAAGCCTTGTGTTCACTAGACTGTGAAAAAGGTACACTCTGCATCTTCTACTGTTTTTCTAAGTACTTCCTCCTTTTCCCTAAGTTGTCTCTTTTTTTTACAATCTCACTGAAGAGAAGCCCCCTAAAAAAAAGTCCTTAAATGAGTCCCAGCAGTACAATAATAGAAAAATATGCAAAGATGGGTATCATTTTAATCATAATGGCCCACAGAATAAAGAAAACATGTCATTTCTACTGTAAAGTGTACAGTGAGAAAACGAAACCCTTCAAAATTAGCAAATTTGTGGTTTTCATTTAAATTTCTTGACTAAAAAAAATATTTTTGGGGGTTTGCCGAACATTTTATGATAAAATGAGATGTGTCATTACAAAGTACAATTGATCACGTAAAAACAAGCCCTCATATGGATCTGTGGATGGAAATATAAAAGAGTTATGGATTTTAGAAGGCGAGGAAGAAAAAACTAAAATGAAAAAATTAAATTAGTCTGGTCCTTAAGGTCAAAATGGGCTTGGTCCTTAAGGGGTTAAACTCTTTAATCAAAGACATTAGTTGTAAAAAACAAACAAACATTAGTGGTGTGAATGTATAGTTGCTCATAGCAGTCAAACAAGTCACGCATTAATAAATTAGGCACAATTACAAATACAGTGGTGCAAATTATGCTATTAATAACACATTTTGGCCTTTGATCTAAGCATACTTACAATCGATTTAACTCCTTCTTTTAGACTTTCGACATTGCCATAGAATATAGCACTGGAGAAACAGATTATTTTTATCCCCTCTGGTTCATCAATCTATGCAAAAATAAAACATTTTAATGTATTGTTAGCAAGACCGTATTTTTCTGTTTTTTGCACAAGCAAATAAAAACAGTTTTACACAATAATTTACCTCTGCAAGTTATTTTTGTAGCATCCAAGTTGTGGAAACTAACAATCAATGGAAAGGGTCCATGGTCGGGTCTAAACACTGTTGTGTGCAGGGCCAGACTGGGGCTAAAAAGCAGCCCCGGAACTCAAACCCAACCAGCCCACATACAATGTTGCCCCCACGCAAGATGGAAAAGAGTGGTGTGCAATGCGTGATATAGCAAATTCTGCTTTATTAAAGGGTTACTTTCATTTAAAAAAACATTTTACATGAGGCCCAGACAGGTCAAAAGTTGTGTTCGCACTGTGTCTCAGTCCTGAAACCTGTTGTGATTGTGAGTTTTAAGCTGGGGAAGCACGTTGTAATCCCTCACTCCCCTGTCAGCTATAAGTCTATGCAGAAAAAAGGTTGTATTTGCCAGCCAGTCTGGGAGTGGATCGTGCTGCCACTGGCTTACTCACGAGTGCAGTGGGTCTCAGGACTGAGATGACTGAGGTGATCACAACTTTTGACCTGTCTGGGCCACATGTCAATTTTTTTTAATGGGAGTTACCCTTTAGGTCACATCCTATGCAATTCCCTTAATTCCCCCAGTATCAACACAAAAAAGGCAGCACCAGCATCACATGGTCAGAGACAGGTGTGCACTTACTTTTTAGTCAGGAGAAAATGTACACTACCGCTATATAGGCACCAGTATTACCACCATACAGTAACTATATAGTGGTCAACAATGGCACTCTGCAGAGTATTAACACTCTGGAGACAGTAAAAGAGGATATACCACTGATCTGATGCAGTCAAAGATAGAATACAGTAGATAAATATTCTAGAGGATATCTCCTAACAGTATGGACAATAAAATAACAATTCTGGAGCAGCTTTTCATAGGACTGTGTCAGGCCTCTGATATTCCTCTTAGAAATGTATGATTGTATGATTATATAAATAAATAAAATATTATATGAATTAAATAAATACATTTACAACTACAATTTCTCTTCTCAATGGTGAGTCTCTACACATTAAAGGCATTATCCAGTGAATTATTTAGTTTGTAACCAATATGCTGTATAATACCCCTGCCCCCTTTTAGCCTCCAGTATCAGCGCCCCTGTTTCCACTGACACTTTGCTTCCCGAGGCTGCAGTCACTACATCACATTGCCGCTCCACAAATCACTGACTGAGGAAGGATACTGCTGTGGTGTCAGCGGAGTTCAGAGCACCTGTATCAGAGGCTACGAGGGAGCTAGTTATACAGCCTGCATACATTAGTAAAAAAAAAAAAATTCTTCCTTAATAACCCCTTTGACAGTGTCCATAATACAATGATGACAGTACCAGTTTTTGTAGGGTCACTGGTAACAGCACAGTCAATTCGTCTTAGGCTACATGGGGACAATGCTTCATAGTTAAAAAGTATAAGTGTTACAAAACTAGCAGAGTAGGCCATGCCTTTTCATACACATCCAAGAGGAATAAGGTTACAACAGCTCTATGATGCTCTATTAAAGGAGATAAGTGGCGTAAGTGCAGAGTCACACACAGCGCATATGCAGCGTAAATTTAACGCTGCGAGAAATCCACTGCACAGTGGGAAATATGATGCTCATTTTGCTATACACAGAGGGCATACACAGAGGCCTTTCCCCACCACAGCCCTGTGTGAACAGTAGGGGTTGGAGGCAGGTCGAAGCACAAGTATGTTGATGGCTCAACCTGCCTCCAAACCTTACTGCACACACGGGGAAGCCCTGTGGGTATGCTCATAGCAAAATGTGTATATTTCCCGCTGCACAGTAGATTTCTCGCAGCATTGAATACGTTGCGTATGCATTATGTGTGACCCTACCCTAAAGGTAAATTATTATCTCATACAAGGTAAAACAAGGATTAACTATGTAAGGAAAGAATTTATTTGCTTTGCACTCGTGCACTTTACTGATCACCATTGATGTGTGTTTGGCACAAGTTTCAGGCACGATTTTGCAAGTGTTATATTTTTTAGGTCACTATTTGCACTTTCTAGTTTTTTTTCCCTTTGCAGGAGCATGGTCTTGTATTGATTTATAGACCCATATACACTCTAACTCTTTGGGCACTAACTTTTGGACACCCCTCCTGCCTTCATTTGATCAATTAATATTACATTTTTATTCTATATCTTCATATAAACACGTATTTAACTATTTTATTATATTTAATTGATGTCAATTTTTATTGTGTCCTTGTGTGTATTGTATCTTTGTAATGATATACTGATTTAATAAAATAAATATTTTATATGAACTTTAATTATTCTTATTTTCTTTTATTATCTTATATTTTCTTTTATTATCTTATATTCTTTTATATATTCTATTTGGGTTACATGAGTGCGCGCCCAGTGTGCTTTTAGGTGTATATGGCAGGAGCGGTAACTGGTCATCCATAAATCCAGTGACTCACAGGTGACATCTTTGATTGTACACATTCTCTTTACTTTACAGTGTCCATCTGTCCCAGACTGATATGACTTCTTCCCTGGCCCCTTCACTTCTGCAGCCATCCTCCAGGCTTTAGGCTATGTTCAGATGTGCTGTTTTTCTGTGTTTTTCCTGCAATTTTGCTAGGTTTTTGGATAAACTGATGCAAACATTTCTTCTGCAATTATGCAAAGCATGGTAAAATAGTTTCGTTTTTTTTTTTCTATGATTTTACCAAAATCACAGGAAAAACACCAAAAAAATTCTGAATAACTGAACCAGGTGAACACAGCCTTATAACAACACATATAAATTAAGAGCTCTTGTATGTTATTCAGACCGTAGAGCAGAAGTTGACATTGCTGATAACAGGGAGTAACAGACATTCATCCATCCTACAGTCAGACTCTGCAGGATGCATAAGGAGAACAATAAGTATATACCTACCCCAGTGCTATGACCTCTGTTGCAGCCTCAGGTTTACCTAAATCAGTAGTCTTAAACTGTGGCCCTCCAGATGTTGCAAAACTTCAACTCCCAACATGCGCGGGTGCTGGGAGTTGAAGTTTTGCAACATCTGTAGGGCCAAGGTTTGAGACCACTGACCTAGATGAATCTGCCCAATAGTATTATGCATTATCCTAGCCCTGTTATGACCTCTGTAAGGGCTGATTATCCCATGAGTCAGAGGTCATATCACTGGTGGTCACATCATCCCTTATGCTTGTCCCTACTCCACTCCCTGACAGTAATAAATTACATAGCCTTCCCAGCCTGAAGAAGCTCATGGGAAGACATAAGGAACCTCATCATAAAAGAGAATGTCCAGAGACCTAGGGTCAGAGGGCGGAGCTACCAAATGTCAGGGGCGGAGCAACCAAATGTTGGGGTCAGAGCTACAGAGTGCAGGGGCGGAGCTGCCAAATGTTGGGAGCGTAGCTACTACCTCTCCTGAGGCCCGAGGAAGATAGATTGCAGGCTATGCTTTCCAGCTGAGTGCTCACGCAGAACCGCACAGGAGAACGTCCTCCTTGCTCCTGCTTACTGAGTATAGTATGATAAAACAATACCATTGCTGTGTGTAAGCAGAAGGACCGTGCGGCACTTCCACTGGCCAAACATTAGGTGCAGGAAGCGGGCCAGCCCACAGTGCAGACGGCCTACCGAGAATTCTCCTGGTGTCCCGGTAAGCCAGTCCAACCCTGGTTGTATGTGTCCACATAACAATATATTTCACAGGTGCCCCTTACAACAGTGCCATCACAGAAGTCACATCTATAAAAGTGTTGGCAACAGACACCACACAATAGTACTTAACACCAGTTGCTGCTTGCTCAGACCTAGAGGAGATTCAGTGACAAAAGCAGAATACACATAGCTAAAAGGGTGTGCAGTTGTCACCCAGTTGCCATTACATTGTTAAGCAAAGGTCTAGGTACATTGTGCCTGATATTTTATTATTTAGAAACCTACAAGAGACAGCAGTGGTATGGTTTTCACCATAATGCTCTTTAAAGTGGGCTGGGTGAGCCAAGTAGATTTAATTTTTCAAATTTACATGTTAAAGAATCAAGTGTATCTAAAGGGTTTGTCCGAGAGTTTGGCAAATTAAAGTAACTGCACTAAATGATGCAAAATAAACAACAAAGGTTACCACAGGCTTATCAGCGCTGGAGCTTTGAGGTATTTAAAGGGAAACTGACAGCAGCATCAGCCACACTAACCTGAATACACAGATTTATATTGCAGGTGATGCTGTTTAAAATGCATTTTACCCATAAAAAATCTGTTGTGCTATTCCTGAGCATCTGTATTTATCCAGACATGCAAATGTCATTTTCTGAGCAATGGAGGCAGTCTCTAGCCTTTTAACTCTCACACAATTAACCTGTATATTCAGGTTAGTACATGTGATGCTGCTGTCAGTTTACCTTTAAGAGATATGTAAATGTTATTTAATTTTGTAACATTTCATGGAGTGAAAAAACAAGAAGTATGATCCACCTTTCTACAGGTATAGTTCAGGCCGTCTACATAGAATTCCAAGGCATAAAGAAAGCACTGGATACTAAAACTTTACAAAGTGACATTGTAAACACTTCCGACATGGAGGCCACTCCCTCTGACATGTTTCCACCCTGCCAGGCCTTATTTATAGGCGAGTTGGATACACAGGTAAATGCTTACATAGAGCAATAAACACATCCACTATACACATGTGTATAATTAAACAATGTGACTACACAAGTGAGACATCTTCTTCACCAGTATGAACCGAGATATTTCTCTTTAAGTTTAAGGATAAAAATGGCTTGGGGGGGGGGGGGGGGGGGCATTACCTGCCTTACTGCCAGGTTATGGTGTTACTTCGACCCCGACTCAGGGATCTGACCAAGGAATACACCCCATCTTTTGACGAACTTTTGACATCTAGTTCCCCTTATAGTTCCTTGTCTGAGCTTTATAGACATCTTAAAAGAAAGGGTAGTGACTCACTGGCCACAGGTTTATTTAGCTATTGGGAGTCTAAATTAAACACTGAATCCTTGACTCTGCCTGTATTGGAGAGGTGGGCTAAAATTCATAAGGCGGTTGTGAGCGAACTTTGGAGGGAAACTCATTTTAAAATCATACATCACACAGTTTATGGGTTCACACTCCCAAGGACTCCTGACTGCCCTGACAGAATAGAAAATTGCCCGAATTGTGGAGATTACAAAACGGATTTGATTACAAAACGGTCGGGACAGGCGGACAGATTTTGGAGGGATCTCTTCTCTATGTTGTCTGGGAAGTTGGCTGTCACTCTGCCGGTAGATCTGGCCTTGATAGTTTTACACATTGGACCGAATAATTTCATGCATAACTCTGCTACTTCATACCTTCATTCTAGTGGATAAACGATGCCTCCTCTCCAATTGGTTGGAGGCGACTATGCCAACTTCATTGGAGGTAGTTCAGCAAATGGAACATAATTTTTTTTTTGATCAGGCCGAGATTCTGAGAACTAAGGAGAAGTCTGTGAAAGTATTCTTCAAGAAATGGAAGACATTTATGGTCTCCTTTCTGGATAATACTGAATTAGACTGAGCAGTTCGCCCCTTTATTGACACTGCTTGGTACCTACGAGAAGCCTGGCAGGTTCATTGGGACGTTTACAACTCCACTGACATGTTCTCTGTTACAGGTTAGTAGGGCTTTAACAGGTCCCCTGGGAAGTTACGGTAGTTGAGGAGTGAGGTCCTTGACACGCCCTCAGTACTTGTTCAATATTTATTTTAGCTATTTCATGGAGCTGATATTTCAAGGAGAACTACCGTATTTATCGGCGTATAACACGCACCCCCATTTTAATAGGGAAATTTAAGCTAAAAAAAAAAATACATATAAGATAAATAACAGACTAAATGCCATATCATCCCTCTAACTTTGATTTTGCCTGAACTTCAGTTTGGTCCCCCCTTCCAGTGCCACATCATTCCTCCCTTTTATCAGCCCCTGTGCCACATTTACATCCACCCCCCCCCCTTACCCTCTCATCATTCCCACACTGTCTCATCATTCCCCCACTGTCTCATCATTCCCCCACGCTCATCATGCCCCCTTGCTCATCATGCCCGTTCCCCCCCGTTTTTGATATATATTTTTTTCCCCCATGTTCCTTACCTAGCCGCGCTCGGCAGGCCAGGTCCGGTGTCGGGTCTTGCGGGCTGTGGTCAGTGAAGCAGGATGAGTGACGTCCTCTGCCGGCTACACAGCATCAGGGATGTCACTCATCATTCGCTGCAGCCGCCACTGGTCAGTGTGGCCGCAGCGCTGACTGCTTGTTTAACTTCAGCAGCCCAACCGCAGCCACCTTAGAATAGTCACATGTTTAGTTATTATTTCTGTAAGTGTGTGTGATTTCATACAGTGTCCCGACCTCCGTCTGTATTGTAAGTTTATTTTGTTGATGTTTTACACTCTGCACTTATTCAGGCAGGGACTGTCACCGTGGTTGTGGACCCGTCACCTAAGGTGGGTGTGCAAGTAGGCAGGGCAAGTGGGAGTGGGTGAGTTCAGGGCTTTACTCTTCCCTGCCCATACGTGACAATGGTCACATAATCTGTCTTGTAGACGTATCCAATATTGAACAGGGATTATTGTTCAAATATAGCACAAAAATTGGTATGGCTTTATTTGTATTTTTTAACCCCATTATTGCCTTGAGAACACAGCCAATGAAATTTTCTCTTTTTTGTTTTTTTCTTCATAGCCTTCTAAGAGCCATAACGTTCATATTTCCATCCACAGAACAATATGAGGCTTGCTTTTTGTGTGACCAATGGTACTTTGTAATGACCTCACAAATGTTACCATAAAATGTGCGGCAAAACCACAAACATATTGGCCGTCATTTACTATTACTATCTGTCTGCGCCAGACTTTGCGCCAGAATTGAAAAAACCCCGACTAACTCTCCATTTTGCTGAGAAAACCCGAAAAGGGGGTGTGGCCGCTGGGGAAAGAGAGCATGGTCCCTGAAAAGGGCCGTGTTCCCGACATTATTACAAAAATCCAACATATTTACTAAGGTGTCCACATAAACTTTTTTTTAACCATTTATTTACAATTTTTATGTCCCCATTGAGGACTATAAGCATAGCACTGATCAGTATTATTTGTGATCTACCCTATGTTTGCGCCCCGTGAGAGTGGCCAGAGGGAGGTAAGGAGACCTCCGTCCGCCATATTGGTTGATCTGATCTCCGCGGTCATGCCACGGGTGATCCAATCAGCCATCAGAACTGCCACATTGCTGCTGATGCTGTGATTAGTACCGATTACGGCATCTGAATGGTTAATGGTGGGCATCGACGTGATTCCTAAATCTGCCATTACTGGCAGGTCCGTGGCTGCTGATAGCATCCGGAACCTGCCATGCATGAAGCGAGCGCAGCTCGATTCATGTACAGGATGTAAATGTATGTCCTGCACCTGGTGTGCTAAGTACCAGTGCATCAGGACACACATTTCCGTCCACTGTCCTTTAGGGGTTAAAGAAGCACACTCACCATCACTAGTCCTACAGCGCCATTTGTTTTTTTCCATTGCAGCTGCATTCATGTTTTATTAACTAATTTGGTCAAATCTTCCAGTGACTAATGGTAACAACAGGATGTCAGGCTCTGACTTCCTGTGGACTAAAGGATGACATCATTATCTACTAGATCCCTTCTACTAGATCTCAGACCCATTCCCACATCTCTTCTTCTAGATTCATCTGTACTGAGCCTGTGTTCACACATTGCTTTTCTTGCTGGTTTTTTTTTCAGTTTTAGCTGTGATTTTCACCGAATCATGACAAAAATGGAGAGTGTACCGTAATTGTGCAAAAATTTTTAAAACCGTGTAATTTCTACCTACGATTATGGAAAATCGTTACAAAAACACCTAAAATACAGTAACAAGGTATGAAAATTCTGTAAAAGATGCCTAAAGATGTCTTCACAAAACACCTCAATTATAATGATAGGTCAAATCAACTTCTCCTCATGGCAATATTTCTATCACAAATACACGTTAAGTAAGAAAACACATCAGAACAGCACAGTATGAACTGGCAGTAACCAACTTAAAAGTCTAATGAGTTCACCTGGGTTATCTCTAGCATTAGCAGTCTAATGAGATGACTAGCTGCAATAGTCAAATACCACACCCAAAGCCAGAGAATTCATGGGAAGTGTAGGCTGAATTACAGAACTTTTATCATTATGCATTAGTAAACCAAAATGGAGCCTATCCAATGCACGACACATCAGCAAAAAAAGATAAGAAAAAAAAATCCCAGATTGCTTCTTTAAAGAAGAAATAAAAGTAATGTTTTAGTATCCAGTGCTGTTTCTCTTCTGCCTTGGAATTTACTGCATTTAGATAAACTTTTTAAAACCCCTAAGGGTCTATTCCCACAGGCAGAATTTTCATTGGCGGAATACCGCCAGCGGAATTCCATCTGAAATGAAAGCCCATGCACATTTATGGGAGTCTGCACTCCCATTGACATTATTCCGCTAGCAGAATTCCGCAAGCAGGATTACCAAAAGTTCAACGGCAGTGCGGAATCCCATAGAAGTGTATTGGGACCACCCCCCTCCCATAAATACATGAGTTGTTGGGAGGAGGACCTTGGTACTTCTATTACTCTCCCTCAGTGGCGTGTGATATGGGAACGGAACTCAAAGGCTTCTATATGCACGGCCTATAAAAAGACACAGTATAAGTTACTCATGGGCTGGTATCATACCCCAGCCTTGCTTAATAGGTTGAATCCGGTTATCTCCCCTCAGTGCTGGCGTTGTGGGGTGGGTCTGGGTACTACCTTCCACATATTCTGGTCCTATTTGGACCCGGGTTAGGGGGTTGATATTGGGGGTACTTGAAGCCTTTGTTCCCTTAACCCTTTGTTCCCTTAACCCCTGTCCAAATCACAATTTAAGCTATTTCTCCATATCTTTCTGGCAGCCAAGACCCTGATAGCGAAGTGTTGGAAACGAAGCCTTCCCCCCTCTGATGATGACCTCCGAACAAGGGTGCAGGAGGTTCGCTCTCTTGAATATCTCACTGCTTCTCTAAACAATACTGTCCCGAAATTTTTCTCTATATGGGACCCCTGGGATAGTTTTACAGCCAGTGAGACCTCGTGACCCTCTCTTCTTCTTTTCTCTCTATTCCTGACCTTCTTCTTTTCCTTTTCTATGTGTTCTCTCTTGGTTCTACCTTTTTGTTTGTCGTCAGTCCCTTGTCCTCCCCCCCCCCCCCCCTTCCCTTTTCCCCTGTTCCTTGTTTTATGTTTTTGTATAATGATTATGGCAGTATTGCCACATTGTGCGGCGATCTTGTTATAGGCTTATACTCATTTGTGGGATTGCTATCCCTAAAAGATTGTTTGGTTTGTTCCTTGTATTACTGAAACAAAAATTGTTCAATAAAAATTTACAGTTGAAAAAAAAAAAAAAAAAGAAGTGTATTGGGCTTTCATTTGAGGCGGAATCCCACATTGACCCGATGTCAAAGTAAAATGAGAAAAAACCTTCTGAATTCCATTCTAAATTACCATAGAAAACCAATTTGTATGGTACAAAATGAATGCATTTCAAATAGCTTGCTCAAGCAAGTACAAAAACTGTTTTATGTAGTATTTAGCCTATTTTATCAAACACGCAGCTTGTGAGGTGCTGATCTGCTCTATCCACAACCTTATGGTGAAGTTATAATCTCAAATGGCTTTCTGTTTTTGCTTTATTTTGTCTGTCCCTTTTTCTGACGTCTTTCTTATCTTTCCATTATACAAATTGCACACAGTGTTTTAGTTATTAAGGAGGTAGGGAAGAACAGATTGGAGGTATATTCTGATCTGTTGTTCATGCTCCTGTTCTTCCTGTCATTTTGCAGGGTTCCATCTACCCCATCCTCCGCCCTCCTCATCCCTTACCTCTTCACTGTGTCATAAAATATTTTATGTGAAAACAGACCAGAGCAAAATATTTTCCCATCTGTTGTTCCATCCCCCTCCTCACCTACTCTCCATGTCATTAACCCCTTAAGGATGCAGCCCTTTTTCACCTTAAGGACTGAGCCCTTTTTCGCAATTCTGACCACCGTCGCTTTACGCATTAATAACTTTAAAACGCTTTTACCGAATTTTCTGATTCAGTTTTTTCGTGACATATTCTACTTTATTTTGGTGGTAAATTTTCGTCGTTACGTGCATCCTTTTTTGGCGAAAAATCTCAAAATGTCATGAAAATTTAGAAAATTTTGAATTTTTCTAACTTTGAAGCTCTCTGCTTGTAAGGAAAATGGATATTCCAAATAAATTTTATATTTATTCACAAATACAATATGTCTACTTTATGTTGGCATCATAAAATGGACATATTTTTACTTTTTGAATAAATTAGAGGGCTTCAAAGTAGAGCAGCAATTTTCTAAAATGTCATGAAAATTGCTAAATCTGAAGGGACAGATGTTACAGAACTACAACTCCCAGCATGCCTGGGCAGTCTAGGCATGCTGAGAGTTGCAGTTTGGCAACATCTGGAGGGCTACTGTTTGGGCACCACTGTAACAGTGGTCTCCAAACTGTGACCCTCCAGATGTTGCAAAACTACAACTCCCAGCATCCTGTCTGGGCATGCTGGGAGTTGCAGTTTGGCACCCACTAGGAAGGGCAGCAGTAAATATCGCAGACATGTCAGCAGAGAGCACTGTAGTCAGAGAGAAAGGAACTTAAAAAAGAGAAGATCTTCCTGTGGAGCATACAACAGCTGATAGGTACTGAAAGGGTTAAAAAAATTTAAATAGAAGTAATTCATAAATCTGTTTAACTTTCTGGCACCAGTTGATTAAAAAAATATGTTTTCCAGGGAAGTAGCCAAATATGTTTTCCAGAGAGAATGCAAGGGAGGGAGTATTCCAAAGCATACAGTGTGACCAGAGAAAAAGGGGGAATTAACAGCAAAAGGGCAGAAAACGGATTGAACACTTACAGGAGGTGCAAACAGTAGCACAGGTGAGAAGACACTTCATTTATTTCACCTTGAAGTAACAAGAATACAACTATAACTAGAAGAAACTACTATTCAGCAGCTCTCCCTACACTTAAATAGGCACTCTCATCAAAACTAATTTTTGCTATTACACTCCTTATGGTAAATGAAAAATCGTTCTGATATACTTTGTTTAAAAAAAAAATGAAGTTTTCTATGTTTTATTTGTGTTTAATAAAGCTGCCACTAGGTGTCTCCCTACTTGTCCAGAGCACATCCCCCCATCTCATGCACAGACTTTGGACTCCTGCTGGACTGGCAGAAGTCCAAACACAGAAAATGCAGTCTGGAGTGCTGAGGGGGGGGGGCAGTCTTATCCAATCATAGCTCATCTCACACTTAACTGCCGTTTGCTGTTGGACGCAGAGAAAGGTTTATCATGATATTGGCAGTGAACTGGGAGGATTATAACATTCATCAAGTTAATGAGAGGTACTCTTTAAGCTTAGCCTGAGCTGTGGATGGGATTTTAAAAAGGACATAACAGTTTTGATGAGCACAGCTCAGGTTATGTTTATGTCCTTATTCTGCACCCACCTAAACAGTTAGGTGTTTAACCCCTTAAGGACCAGGCCATTTTACACCTTAAGGACCAGAGCGTTTTTTGCAATTCTGACCACTGTCACTTTAAACATTAATAACTCTGGAATGCTTTTAGTTATCATTCTGATTCCGAGAATGTTTTTTCGTGACATATTCTACTTTAACTTAGTGGTAAAATGTTATGGTAACTTGCATCCTTTTTTGGTGAAAAATCCCAAAATTTGATGAAAAAAATGAAAATTTTGCATTTTTCTAACTTTGAAGCTCTCTGATTGTAAGGAAAATGGATATTCAAAATAAAACATTTTTGGGTTCACATATACAATATGTCTACTTTATGTTTGCATCATAAAATTTATGAGTTTTTACTTTTGGAAGACACCAGAGGGCTTCAAAGTTCAGCAGCAATTTGGAAATTTTTCACAAAATTTTCAAACTCGCTATTTTTCATGGACCAGTTCAGGTTTGAAGTGGATTTGAAGGGTCTTCATATTAGAAATACCCCATAAATGACCCCATTATAAAAACTACACCCCCCAAAGTATTCAAAATGACATTCAATAAGTGTATTAACCCTTTAGGTGTTTCACAGGAATAGCAGAAAAGTGAAGGAGAAAATTCACAATCTTCATTTTTTACACTCGCATGTTCTTGTAAACCCAATTTTTGAATTTTCGCAAGGGGTAAAAAGGAGAAAATTTTTACTTGTATTTGAAACCCAATTTCTCTCGAGTAAGCACATACCTCATATGTCTATGTTAATTGTTCAGCGGGCGCAGTAGAGGGCTCAGAAGGGAAGGAGCGACAAATGGTTTTTGGGGGGCATGTCACCTTTAGGAAGCCCCTATGGTGCCAGGACAGCAAAAAAAAACCACATGGCATACCATTTTGGAAACTAGACCCCTCAGGGAACGTAACAAGGGGTAAAGTGAACCTTAATACCCCACAGGTGATTCACGACTTTTGCATATGTAAAAAAAAAAAAAAAAAATGTTTTACCTAAAATGCTTGGTTTCCCAAAAATGTTACATTTTTAAAAAGGATAATAGCAGAAAATACCCCCCAAAATTTGAAGCCCAATTTCTCCCGATTCAGAAAACACCCCATATGGTGGTGAAAAGTGCTCTGCTGGCGCACTACAGGTCTCAGAAGAGAAGGAGTCACATTTGGCTTTTTGAAAGCAAATTTTGCTCTGGGGGCATGCCGCATTTAGGAAGCACCTATGGTGCCAGAACCGCAAAAAAAAAACCACATGGCATACCATTTTGGAAACCAGACCCCTCGGGGAACGTAAAAAGGGGTAAAGTGACCCTTAATACCCTACAGGTGTTTCACGACTTTTGCATCTGTTAAAAAAAAAAAAAAATTTTTACCTAAAATGCTTGGTTTCCCAAAATTTTTACATTTTTAAAAAGGGTAATAGCAGAAAATACCCCCCAAAATTTGAAGCCCAATTTCTCCCGCTTCAGAAAACACCCCATATGGGGGTGAGAAGTGCTCTGCTGGCGCACTACAGGTCTCAGAAGAGAAGGAGTCACATTTGGCTTTTTGAAAGCAAATTTTGCTCTGGGGGCATGCCGCATTTAGGAAGCCCCTATGGTGCCAGGACAGCAAAAAAAAAACACATGGCATACCATTTTGGAAACTAGACCCCTCGGGGAACGTAACAAGGGGTAATGTGAACCTTAATACCCCACAGGTGATTCACAACTTTTGCATATGTAAAAAAAAAAAAAAAAATTTTACCTAAAATGTTGGTTTCCCCAAAATTTTAGATTTTTAAAAAGGGTAATAGCAGAAAATACCCCCCATAATTTGTAACACAATTTCTCCCGAGTACGGCAATACCCCATATGTGACCCTAAACTGTTGCCTTGAAATACGACAGGGCTCCAAAGTGAGAGCGCCATGCGCATTTGAGGCCTAAATTAGGGATTGCATAGGGGTGGACATAGGGGTATTCTACGCCAGTGATTCCCAAATAGGGTGCCTCCAGCTGTTGTAAAAGTCCCAGCATGCCTGGACAGTCAGTGGCTATCTGGTAATACTGGGAGTAGTTGTTTTGCAACAGCTGGAGGCTCTGTTTTGGAAACAGTGGCGTACCAGACGTTTTTCATTTTTATTGGGGAGGGGAGGGGGGCTGTGTAGGGGTATGTGTATATGTAGTGTTTTTTACTTTTTATTTTATTTTTTGTGTTAGTGTAGTGTAGTGTTTTTAGGGTACAGTCGCACGGGCGGGGGGTTCACAGTAGTTTCTCGCTGGCAGCTTGAGCTGCAGCAGAAAATTTGCTGCAGCTCAAACTTGCAGCCGGATACTTACTGTAATCCTCCGCCCATGTGAGTGTACCCTGTACATTCACATTGGGGGGGGGGAACATCCAGCTGTTGCAAAACTACAACTCCCAGCATGTACGGTCTATCAGTGCATGCTGGGAGTTGTAGTTTTGCAACAGCTGGAGACACACAGGTTGTGAAACACCGAGTTTGGCAACAAACTCAGTCTTTTGCAACCAGTGTACCTTCAGCTGTTGCAAAAGCTACAACCCCCAGCATGTACGGACAGCGGAAGGGCATGCTGGGTGTTGTAGTTATGCAACAGCGGGAGGCATACTACTTTGGCTGGGGATGCTGGGGATTGTAGTTATGCAACAGCTGGAGACACACTGGTTTGCTACTTAACTCAGTGTGCCTTCAGCTGTTGCAAAACTACAACTCTCAGCAGTCACCGACAGCCAACGGGCATGCTGGGAGTTGTAGTTATGCAACCACCAGATGCACCACTACAACTCCCAGCATGCACTTAAGCTGTTTGTGCAAGCTGGGAGTTGTAGTTACACAACAGCTGAAGGTACACTTTTCCATAGAAAGAATGTGCCTCCAGCTGTTGCAAAACCATAAGTCCCAGCATGCCCATAAGTGCATGCTGGGAGTTGTGGTGGTCTGCCTCCTGCTGTTGCATAACTACAGCTCCCAGCATGCCCTTTTTGCATGCTGGGAGCTGTTGCTAAGCAACAGCAGGAGGCTGTCACTCACCTCCTGCTGCTGCTTGATCGCCGCACAGGTCAGTCCCGCCGCCGCCGCCGTCGTCGCTCCTGGGTCCCCGATCCCAACATTAACGCCGGGGATCGGGGTCCCCAGCACCAGGGGTGCACGTCCCGCACCCGCTCACGTCCTCCGGAAGAGGGGCAGAGCGGGTTGCGGGAGTGACACCCGCAGCAGGCGCCCTGATTTGTCGGCCGGTAATCCGGCCGACGAATCAGGGCGATCGTGAGGTGGCACCAGTGCCACCTCACCCCTGCAGGCTCTGGCTGTTCGGGGCCGTCTCTGACAGCCCCGATCAGCCAGTAATTCCGGGTCACTGGGTCACTGGAGACCCGATTGACCCGGAATCGCCGCAGATCGCTGGACTGAATTGTCCAGCGATCTGCGGCCATCGCCGACATGGGGGGGCATAATGACCCCCCTGGGCGATATGCCGCGATGCCTGCTGAACGATTTCAGCAGGCATCGGGCACCGGCTCCCCTCCGGCTAGCGGCAGGGGGCCGGGAAAGGACAGGACGTACTCCTACGTCCTCGGTCCTTAAGGACTCGGAAACGGGGGCGTAGGAGTACGTCCATTGTCCTTAAGGGGTTAAGACACATGTGGGTGTGCATGTTACAATCGTAATTGTTTTAGATGTTATTAAAATATTAAAAACTAGAGGGTACTTCATACATACCATTTTGTATTTTTTTATATCTTTGTAAATATCTGTACCAGGAACATTTCCAAGAGAACTGTATGATGGACTGGAAAAGAAACAAAATATTAAATACTTTAGCAACAAAGCTATTTCATGGCAAAACTACAGATTATAAAAAAATAAACAATACCTTAATATTAAAATAATATATCATAATAAACTTCTGTATTTAGTATTTTAGTAAATATGTGTTTTTGTGTAAATGTATGTTAATACAGCACAGGATGTGATTAATACATGTTAATACACAGATACCAATTATATCTGCTATATGAAGGAAATAACCATACATATGCTTCTTGTCATGTATAGATTCTTGTCATGTGAGTACACATGTATAGCTTTCTTGCCATGTGAATACACAATGGTTGCCTACTGTACCATCGTACATTATCTAAACATGACAAGTAACCTGAAAACATTTCCAATCTGCTGTAACAGGTCAAAAAAGTAAGCAATAAAAGATATTGATGGTTACTGACCACTTTCTGTAAGTTTTCTTTCCTATATAAATTTAGTTTCTTTTCTATATAAAGTTCTTTTATCATTTTCAATACAGCAAAATTACGGTATGTTTTGTCAATAGAAGAAACAGTAATACTCACTACTGAACACGTAGAACAACAGTAACAAGTCCAAACAGGATGCCAGCCAATAATCCCAAATCGATGTCCAACAGTAGAGATGCGAAACATGTAAAAAGCCAGATAGCCTGGAATGAAAATGTATATAAACATCATAATAATAGGGTGATCTGTGTCAGTCAGGCAATGTAATCAGTTATTCAAAGTAAAAACCTCTGTATAAAAAACAAAGAGTTTTATTTAGCTGCTATATTCTACTAAGTAATAGACTTTAAGCCCTTAAGGACACAGCCCATTATGACATTAAGGACCAGAGCATTTTTTGCACATCTGACCACTATAACTTTAAGCATTAATAACTCTGGAATGCTTTTCATAATCATTCTGATTCCAAGATAGTTTTTTCGTGACATATTCTACTTTATGTTAGTGGTAATTTTTCGTCGATACTTGCATCATTTCTTGATGAAAAATTCCAGAATTTCATTAAAATTTGAAAATTTAGCATTTTTCTAAGTTTGAAGCTCTCTGCTTGTAAGGAAAATAGACATTCCCAATAAATGTAATGTCTATTTTTGTTGGCATCATAAGCATATTACTTTAGAGCCTTGTGCACTCAACTGTCAAGTTGTATGGGTTCAAAACTAAAAATATGAAGACTTAAAAGTACCTTCGTATGTAAAAAGTATGAGGACCTAAAAGTACCTCCATACAGCCCTTTATTGATATTATCCTACTGCCAGGTCTTAATGGTTCACATACATGGCACATATCTCTTACAGTATCCAATGGAGGAAGCAATTGTTAAAAACAATATAAGTAGTAATTCAAATAAAATCTGCAACCCAACCACAACAAAAAGAAACCTATTGAGATGTCATCAGAGATTCCAGAGAATAGGCACTTACTGCATCCCACTTGTTTTGTCTCCATAAATGAGGAACATCAACCACTTGCCAGAACATCCCCTTAAGATTAGATATGACAATGGCAGCCAAGACTGACTGTAAGAAGAAAGAACTTATTTTGGTAAAATAATTTAGGCTGTATTCACACATTGTAAAATTATATGAAAAATATTATATATAAAATAAGTGTGAAAAAAACAGCCATATTTTTTATGTAATAATGTGCTATATGAAAGTCTATTGTTATATAAATATACAGCCTTTTAATACTATTTTTGGCCATATTTTAATGTCATCTTATGCTGTGTGAACCCATCTTTAGAGCAAAATTGGTACAACATTTTGTACAAGTATTATTTTTACAGTAGATTTTTATAGTTCAGCACAAGATAGGGGAACTATAAATACAGTGCTGTACAAAGGTATGTGTCCCTATGTCCCATATTGTTGGCTCTATTGTAACATTAAATTAAGAATGTTTTAGTAAATATAAAATATAGTATTGTAAATACTATCACTTTTATTAATAGATTACAGTAATCCAACATGCATACAATGATCAGTCAAACAAAAAAAAAAAGAATGATTAGTGCAGAATGTATGTGGTGGTATACTTCGGGAAGATTTCTTTTCATGCGACAACACTGAATATATGACACTCTGCTACAATATAGATTAGTGAGTGCACAGCCTGTATAACACTGTTCAAAATTGTGTCCACTCAAAATTACTCAACACACAGCCATTAATATTCAAACCTTGGTAACAAAGGTAAGTACACCCTTAAGTGGAAATGTCCAAATTGGGCCAAAGGTGTCAATATTTTGTATGGCAACCATTATTTTCCAGCACTGCATCTTGTGCATGGAGTTCAACAGAGTTTCACAGGTTGTCACCGAAGTTTTCTATCACTCTTCCATGACAACATCATGAAGCTGGTGGATGTTAAAGACCTCATGCTCCCCCACCTTCTGTTTGAGGATGCCCCACAGATGCTCAATAGGGTTTAGGTCTGGAGACATGCTTAGTCAGTCCATCACTTTTACCCTCAGCTTCTTAAGCAGGGCAGTGGTCATCTTGCAG
This sequence comes from Hyla sarda, assembly GCF_029499605.1. Classification (NCBI taxonomy): domain Eukaryota; kingdom Metazoa; phylum Chordata; class Amphibia; order Anura; family Hylidae; genus Hyla; species Hyla sarda. The sequence continues at coordinate 220,959,074 of NC_079192.1, read as the reverse complement.
GTGTGTTTGAAATACTGCCCTTTAGCCCAGTCTCTGAAGGGAGGGGATCATGCTTTGCTTCAGTATGTCACAGTACATGTTGGTATTCATGGTTCTTTCAACTAACTGTAGCTCTCCAGTGCCAGCAGCAAAAAATGGCCAATAAGGGATGCAAACACAGGTTACCCGTTTGTATCCGTTATTGTTCAGTTAACAAAAAAAATAAATTTTTGTTCTGAGCATGCTGAGAAGTAAAAACGGATTAAAAAACGGATTGAAAAAAACGGATGCAAACGGATGACATTAAAGGCTCATCCGCTTTCCATAGACTTCAATGTTAAATTTACTGTATCAGTTTTTTCTGCCGTTTTCTTGACGGGAGAAAAAATACTGCATGCACCATCTTTTCTCACGCAAGAAAAAACGGAAGTGAATGCAAACGGATGTAAAAGGATTGTAAAAAAAATCACATTGACATCAATGGGATTATTTTACAACCGGGGAAACAACGGAACCTAAACGTGGAAAAAAACGGGGACAGACGGCCGTGTGAACGCACCCCTAGTTTCAGGTTCTTGGCAATCTTCTTACAGCCTAGGACATCTTTATGTAGAGCAACAATTCTTTTTTTCAGATCCTCAGAGAATCCTTTGCCATGAGGTGCCATGTAAAATTTCCAGTGACCAGTAATAAAGCGTGTGAAAGCGACAACACAAATTTAAGACATCTGCTCATTCACACCTGAGACCCTGTAACACTGAGTCACATGACACTGGGGAAGAAAAATTGCTACTTGGGCCCAATTTGGACATTTTCACTTAGGGATGTACTCACTTTTGTTGCCAATGCAGACCCAAGGCTAATGCTGGACATTGCCATTTGGGGCGATGTCCAACAGTAACCCCTTAATTGCCACAATCACGGTAGATCGCAGTGTCTAAAACAAGAGAAATCTCTAGCAGGTAGCTCAGTGAAGCTGATCGGGACACCCGTCACAAAATGGAAGGGTCCTGATCAGCCGAGAGGACGGCGGGAGGTCTTTTACCTTCCTCCTCGCCATCTGATCAGCACTTTAATGCTCCAGGAAGCCATGGCAGCCTGAAGCAATGGAGCTCCAATAACACTGATCAGTGCTGTTCTATGGAACAGCATTGTTTAGTGTTTGCAATCTAAAGATCGCAAGTAAAAATCCCCTATGAGGACTAAAAAATTGTAAAAAGAAAAAAGTTAGTAAATAAATTAACTCATTCCCTAATAAAAGTTTGAATCACTCCCCTTTTCTTTTTTTTTTTTTTATATAAATGTAAGTAAACAAAAATAAAATTAACTATTAAAATATAACATTAATTAAACCGCATGGTCAATGGCATAAATGTAAAAAAAAATGCTAAAGTTCAAGATTACCTGTTTTTGGTCATCCATAAAAAAATGAATAAAAAGCAACTAAAAAGTCCCATCAAAACTAAAACAGTAACAATAAAAAATACAGATCACAATGCAAACAATGAGCCCTCATACAGCCTCGTATATGGAAAAATGAAAAGAGTTATAGAGGTCAGAAGAGGACAATAGAGGACAATTTTAAGCATATTCATTTTCATACAAAAAGTTATCTATATTTTTTTGTAGTAATAAAGCTAAACCTTTATAAGTTTGCTATCATTTTAATTGTATGGACAGGATAGAGATAGTGTGTCATTTTCACTGAAAAGTGCACTCAGTAGAAACGTAAGCCTCCAAAAGTTGCAAAATGGCGTGTGCTTTTTTAAAATTTTTCTCCACAAATGATTTTTTTTGATAGGTTAATTTTTAATTTGGTAGTTAAATGAGTGATGCCGTTACAAAGTACAGGTTAGTACAGATGTGCAGTGTGAGTGACACTGATTCTAATGATACTTATCTACCCGCCATCAGTGGTCCTGTTCGTCTGTTAGTGCTTCTTATTCTGGCGGCAGGCTTGGTGCATGGGGGGAGCTTCAGGAGCTTGCTGACATCACTGCTGCTGCTTTCCCAGGCCTAATTGCAGCGGGACCCAGTGGAGAAGCAGCACTGGTGATGTCATCGTACTCCTACTATGCACCAAGCCTGCCGTCAGAATAAAGAAGATAACAGGAAAGCAGGACCATGGATCATGGATAGGTAAGTATCATTATCATAAGTGTCTACCGCACTACCAGCCTGTACCAACAAGTAAGTGCGGGTAACACTGATGACAATTTCCCTTTAAAGTAAATCTGTCAGCAGTAAAACCTGTTCTTAACTCCTGACAGGGTCAAGTAGGTATTATAACTATGACACAAATATGACCTTTATTTTAGCTCTCCATGGTCTGAAACAGAGCCCTGTCTAGCAGTCAAACTTGTCTAGCAGTCAAACAATGGGGAGGTGTTCCAGCCTGGACACTTCCGTGCCTTAAAGGGGTACTCCGGCCCTAATACATCTTATCCCCTATCCAAAGGATAGGGGATAAGATGTCTGATCGCGGGGGTCCCGCCGCTGGGAACCCCCAAAATTTGTCATTGCGCACCCACCTTTGTGAACTCTCCGTATCGCTGAAGGCTCCGAGTGTGAAGCGTGACAACCAAGGGGCTGGAGTATCGTGCTGTCACTACTCCGCCCCCATGTGACGTCATGCTTCACCCCCTCAATGCAAGTCTATGGGAGGGGGCGTGATGCAAGTCTATTGGTGGGTGCGCAATGACAGATTGCTGGGTCCCCAGGAGCAGGACCCCCACGATCACACATCTTATTCCCTATCCTTTGGATAGGGCAGTGGTGGGCAACCTTTTTTTTCAACTGAGCCAAATCTCACCAAAACCACGATTGAAATGTATTTTGAGAGCCACATTTTTAAAACCGAAAATACATAGGATGGTACACTGTTTTTAGTTTCAATAAGTTTTCATAGAGAATATTCTGCATGCAAGTATCCACATAGGTCGGGAGGATACAAATAACACAACTAATAAAACAAAAACTTTAGAATGATATTATTTATCGATAACGTTAAATTCCGTAAAATTTGCCTTACAATGTAGAGAAAATTACATCCTGGCAAATTGGGATCTGTGGATGACGCACTGGTATTTATCTGTGGATGACGCATATATGGCATCTTATGTGTGTGTAAATAGTATTATAAAATTAGTGGGGCTCATCATGGATATTTTAAGCAGGGTTCTCCACCTTGATGGATACACCCAAACAGTAGGCAAGAAGTAAAAGTAATAAAACAGGCATGCACACATTGCAGTGGCTCTGCCGTCAAGTTGAATAAAAGTAAAAAATGACAACATAAAATGAAATAAAAATCAAGATACAACTAAAAAAGTACATATAAAAGTATGTGAAAACACACTCAAATAGTCCTCACTGGTACTGTTATATATTGACTTCAGAACCTGGCCACTAACTTATTTTGCTGGCTCCTAGATTACGATATTCTGCAATTTTATGTCCACACCCCCCTTTTCACATCAACCCTTTTTATGTCAATCCCACAATGTCACATTTCTCCCCTCATGTCACATTTCTGCCCCTCCATGTCACAGTTCTCCCCTCATGTCACATTTCACCCCCTCGTGTCACATTTCACCCCCTCGTGTCACATTTCTGCCCCTCGTGTCACATTTCACCCCCTCGTGTCACATTTCTCCCCCTCATGTCACATTTCTCCCCCCTCATGTCACATTTCCCCCCCCCCCTCCATGATGGCCATCACGCCTTTTTTTTTTACCCTGTCCTGTTCACATCTCTCATTTCCATAGTTAGGCACACTTAATTCATAATCACCCCCCCCCCCCCCTCCCATGATGGCCATCAGTCACCCCTTTCTTTTTGCCCTGTTCACAGTTCACATCTTTCATATGAGTACATAATTCATAATCATCCCCCCCCCCTCCATGATGGCCATCAGTCACCCCTTTCATTTGTCTCTCCCTGGCCCTGCCCACATCTCTCATTTCCAAGTTCCAGAGGCATATAGTTCAAATTCATCCCCTCCCCCCCTCCATTCCCCCCCCAAACCTTTCCTTTTTCTGTCACAGAAATTGAGTCCCCAGAGGCAGGCAGGCCAGGCCATTGCTACACCTACCGGATGACACGCTGCTGATTTGGGAGGCACAGTCTTCTTCTGAGGGCGGCAGACAGAGAGAGGATGCTGCCTCGCCGCCGGGGCGCTACACAGAAAGTCACGCCCCCCCTATACCACATGACCCGACTGGAGCTGTGTGGAGCCGGCCGCCAGGGCTACACACAGGGCGCGCACTGACAGAGGCTAGCTGCAGAGTCCTGACTTTTGGGGCGGCTGCCCGAGAGGAGGGAGGGGAGCGGGCGCCCGGCACACAGAAGAGCCGCATTAAAGTGTATAAAGAGCCGCATGTGGCTCGCGAGCCGCGGCTTGCCGACCACTGGGATAGGGGATAAGATGTATTAGGGCCGGAGTATCCCTTTAAGAATGCCTCTTTGACACTTTTAGACCATGAAGTGGCAAAAAAAAGGTAATGTCTGTGTCCAAGCTATAATGCCTACCTAATCCTGTCAACATTTAAGAATGGGTTTTACTGCTGACAGATTTACTTCTGAATACATGTATCCATACAATATATGTCAGGTACCTTCTGCAGGGGTTCCAGATATGTGCCAACTGACAGCAAGGAAATCATAACTACTGCGGCAGTAATTAAACCAGCAATCTAAAGAAAATGCATATCACTATTAGTAAAATAATAGTCAGAATACATATATATAAATTATTGAACAGAATGCAGCAGGGGAGTACAAAACCATGACAATGCTTATAGATTACAACATATTTATAATGCACCAAGTTAGCACTTTAATGAGTATGTCTAATATGTAGCAGGTTAAGCTCCTTTTATTTGCCATGACCGAGCTGTCAATAATGGCTAAGTAGGCTTGATTAGGGAAAGAATAGGCGTTATTACAGCCCAGCGTGCAGTGACTACTAGCATATGGTGCAGGAGAGTTTTTTTTACAGTTTTCTTTACTATGGAGGACAGGCAGGAGGATATACAGTCATGGTATGAAACAATATTTTATTATGTAGGATGTGCTGCTGATATAAAGGGTAAAACTTGATGACAGGTTTCCTTTAAAAGTATTCTTTCTTCAAGAAAGAGCAGTATACCTTGCCATGGGTTGTGTCTTGTAAAACCCTTTTGAATGAATATTTAATTTTTTAAATGTTAAATTATAGGAAAGAAATGGTTTGAAAAATAAAAAATTTCAGATACACTAGTGTGTTCACACACAGTATTTTGGGTCATTTTTTGAGCCCTAACTAGACGTTTTTCCCCTGTTTGTTTTCTTTTTTTATGGGAATTTTTGAAGAAAAAAAATGCAGAGTAGAGAAGTTTTATAAATTGAAAATCAGCTCAATGCTGGAAGTTGGTCTCATCATTTTACAGAGAGGAGTAAAATGAACTAGTTAGCCAAAATATGCAAGCATTATCTGTGATGTAGTAGGACAGTAAAAGGAATCAAATAGATAAATGTCAATTAAAGCCGATCTAAGAGGACAGAAACATCATGTACTGTAATATCAACAAGATGGAGCTCAGTCACAACCAAACTACACTGAAGCCTTTACCCTGTAGCACCCCTAGTGACAGAAATGCATATTGTGTTTCTTGCATTCTCATGATTTGAACTGTATTCCAGGATTTGCTTGTCTTCAGGTGAAGCAAAAAACTTATAAAGATTTTCAGATTTCTTTCATAAAGGTCAAAGTAGCATATAGTTTTTATAACATGTTATAAAAATATTATTTATCATTATAAAAGAACATGTTCCTTTCTCCGTTTTGTTTTGTTTAAAAAAAAAAAATTAAGCTTTGGAAAAAAAAAATAAAAATCAGTGCAGCCTTTTAAGAGATATCCATCTTCTTCAAGAAGAGGCTGCTCAGCCAATTAAGTGGCCAAAGTGGGGACAATAATTTTAGATGCAAACTGACAGAAGGGTAACTCCCAATAACCTAAATTTAAAGGTAGATAGTGCAGGTGATCATGTTTCTAACGTTTTTTACTGATTTAAAATCGGTGCGGCCGTTTAGAACATGTCCATCTTTTTGCTAATATGGTTATTTTTTTCTTAACTGCAATGGAGGCGGGCTGCTGCTGTATGTGCAATGCTTTATTCTGCCCATTCTTGACAATAACTACGTCCCTTCTGCAAGTAACTCCGCCCCCTTCACAGACATGTTGAAGAAGAGAGACAAATATTTATGGAGGAGGCGGAGTTATAGTCCAAAATGGGGAGGATTATTGCCTGAGCAGGCAGCAAAACCAATGTATATACAGCAGCACTTCCACCTTCATTGTAGTTAAGAAGAAATTACCATATTGGCAAAAAAGCAAGTGAAGTATGACTCATTAGAAATATGATCACCTGCCCTATCAACCTGTAATTTACATAAGTGCGAGTCAGTTTGCCTTTTAAAAAGTTGCCCCCACTTTGACCACTTAACTGAGCAGCTGCTTCTTGCATGTTAAAATGAAAGTAGGAAGCATTGCTCAGCCAGGGCTGGACAAAAATACACTTTAGGGCAGGGTCACACGGAGCTCATCCGCAACGTATTTCACACTGCAGATGCGCCAACGGCAGTCACAGAGCAGTCTCCAGGCTGTGGCTAAGTAGCTCTGTGAGTCCGCATGTAGTGGCAGATTTCTACAGAGGGAAATCTGCCACTATATGCGGACACACAGAGCTACCCAGCCACAGCCAGGAGCTTGCTCTGCAGTCCCTCTGTGACTGCTGTCAGACCCTGCCCCATGTGACCCTGCTCTTAGTCCAGAAAAACAGAAACAACAGCCACAAATAGCTCCCTGCTCAGTTAAGCATTGAATAATCAAATTAATGATTATAATCTGAAAAAGTTAAAGATCTGTGTCAGAGCTACTATAGATACATGTTACGTATGCCAGATAATTCTGAAAGTTATCATACACACACATCAACGTTTTGAACCTTTGTATATACCCAATAGAGCTTTTGTAAAGTTATTGCACCAAACCAGTATAATTTATATGTTTTATAATTCTCCCAGTACTAGGCTCTGTCTATGCACTGAAAACATCCCCATCTTTATGATAATTTTTAACTGGCAGATAAAAAAATAACGTTGTATGATGACAACCAAAAACTCTATCATGATATCTTTATTGTAGACAAAATTTGCACAATGTGGGGGTTTCTTTCAGTTTACTATCTGGATACAGCATTTCAACTTTCAACTGCAGCTACGAAATGCCCTGAGTACACTGCTAAAATGGTATAAAATAAGTCTGAGGCTGGATCCATATGCTTTATTTTGGTAATTGTTTCATTTTAGCCAAGACCAGGAGAGGATTTTATTTTTTTTTTTTTTTTTTGTGCTTTGGACTCATTTCTGATTTTGGTTACAAATACTGACTAAAATAAGCTCCAAAATGAGGACCACATACTGACCAAAATGTGTGAAGCCTTACTATATGTATCTTTTTGCTATCTATCTTATCACCTCAAGCTAGTGAAAGAATTGAAAGACATCAAATCAAAAGGTGTTTGTTTTCTCACCTGGGTTTTCCCTCCAGTACTTTCTTGCACAGCAGAACGAGACAGGGCAGTAGTGGCACAAAAGCAAGAGAAACAACCGCTGAATATATTACTGACGCCAAAGGCAATGAATTCCTGTTAACATATAGTGATGTTAAATATTTTTATACATTACTTTCTGATATATAATGCACTTTTTTCTAAAATTTTATAAAAAATATATATTTATGCATATGCTCTACAAGAATGTTATATTACTTTGTTGCAATACTAAATGCAGTTGTTATGTAGTTATCCTATTATAAGCAGCTACAGATAAACACATTATTATACTGACCTGATTTCCATCAATTTCATAATTATACTTGATGGCATAAACTTTTCCCAAAGAAACAGCAAGGGCATATGCCAAAATTCCAATGGAGAAAGCTGGCACAATCATTTGTGAAAAGAGGCTGACGTCTGGTGCCACAGGTGGTATAAAGCTAAATTTTAAAGCACAGAGAATAATTTTCAGACATCTTTTACCTTAAAATGTGCCTGCACTTTCAGGTGACTTTACAGTATAAGCTTTTGTATGTTTATATGAAGAGCAGCACTATTTATGCATATTATATAACTCACCAGGTTTCTGTTCTGTAGGCTCTATCTTAAATTTTTATTGGAAAGGGGATAAGTGTCTGATTGTAGGGGGTCAGACAGCTGGGACCTCCGTGCTTTACTGAATGACACTCCGGCTCTCCCCAGGAAGGGAGCGTGTCGATCCCCTGCATGGCCCCTCCATGTATCTCTATGGGAGAGCCGGAGATACCCAAATGCTGTATGTCCCACTCTCCAATTGAGATACATGGAGAGGGCATGACGGCCGCCGCTTCGTGTGGGAGTCAACTCACACTATTCCTGGTGACCACCTGGGTGCAGCGGAGAACTCTTTAAATATTAGCAGGACCAGAAATAAAGGTATTTCTATAATTACTTTCTTGGGTATTCCAGGAAAAAACTTTATTTTAGCTCAACTGGCTCCAGAAAGTTAAACAGATTTGTAAATTACTTCTATTAACCCCTTAACGACAATGGACATAAATGTACGTCATGGTGACGCATCATTTATGTGCCGGCATGATCGTGAGCACCGGGGCGGTGCTCGCGTCCTGCACAGCAGGTCCTGGCTGCTATAAGCAGCCAGGGACCCGCCGGTAATGGCAGACATCCGCAATCGCGTGGATGTCCACCATTAACCCCTCAGATGCCGTGATCAATACAGATCACGGCATCTGCGGCAGTGCGGTACTTTGAATGGATGATCGCATCGCCCGCAGTGCTGCCACGGGGATCCGATCACACAGCATGGCGGCCGGAGGTCACCTCACCTGGCTCCGGCCGTTTTCCCGGGGTCTTCTGCTCTGGTCTGAGATTGAGCAGACCAGAGCAGAAGATCACTGATAATACTGATCAGTGCTATGTCCTATACATAGCACTGAACAGTATTAGCATTCAACTAATTTCTATGAATAGTCACCTATGGGGACATAAAAAGTGTAAAAAAAAGTAAAAAATGTGAAATAAAAAAGTTAAAAAAAATTTAAAAATCCCCTCCCCACATAAAAAAGTAAAACGTCCGTTTTTCCCATTTTACCCCCAAAAACCGTAAAAAATAAAAAAATGTATACACATATTTGGTATCGCCGCGTGCGTAAAAGTCTGAACTATTAAAATATATTGTTAATTATCCCGTAAGGTGAACGGCGTAAACATTTAAAAAAAAAAAGTCAAAAATTGCTGCTTTTTTGTCACATTTTATAAAAAAAAAAATGTATAAAAAGTTTATAAAAATTAAAACCTATGCAAAAGTGGTACTGATAAAAACTACAGATCATGGTGCAAAAAATTAGCCCCCATATCGCTCCATATACGGGAAAAATGAGAAAGTTATAGGTGGTCCAAATAGGGCAATTTCAAACATACTAATTTTGTTGAAATGGTTTGAGATTTTTTTTAAGCGGTACAATTATATAAAAGCATATAATCATGGGTATCATTTTAATCGTATTGACCCACAGAATAAACATGTCATTTTTACCGGAAAGTGTGCAGCGTGAAAACAAAACCTTCCAAAATTTGCTAAATTGCGATTTTCTTTTCAATTTTCCCACATAAATAATATTTGTTTGGTTTCGCCGTACACTTTATGTTAAAATAAGTGATGTAATTACAAAGTACAATTGGTGACGCAAAAAACAAGCCCTCATATGGGTCTGTGGATGGAAATATAAGAGAGTAATGATTTTTAGAAGGCGAGCAGGAAAAAACGAAAATGCTAAAATAAAATTGGTCCGGTCCTTAAGGCCAAAATGGGTCTGGTCCTTAATCCCTTAAGGACTCGGGGTTTTTCCGTTTTTGCATTTTCGTGATCTTTATTCACTTTTTTTTCTCACATTTTTTTTGCAATGTTATAGCTCCCATAGGGACATATAACACTGCACACACTGATCTTTTACATTGATCACTGGTTTCTCATAGGAAACCAGTGATCGATGATTCTGCCATTATAGATCGGGAGCGGACTCATGACGTACAGGTACGTCATGAGTCCTTAAGGGGTTAAAAAATCTTAAAGGGGTAGAACCGTGAAAAACTTTTTTTTAATCAACTGGTGCCAGAAAGTTAAACAGATTTGTAAATTACTTCTATTAAAAAATCTTAATCCTTCCAGTACTTATTAGCATCTGTATACTACAGAGGAAATGTTTATCTTTTTGGATTTCTCTTATGTCACGACCACAGTGCTCTCTGCTGACATCTCTGTCCATTTTAGGAACTGTCCAGAGCAGCATATGTTTGCTATGGGGATTTTCTCCTGTTCTGGACAGTTCCTAAAATGACCAGCAGAGGTGTCAGCAGAGAGCACCATGGTCGTGACATAAGAGAAATCCAATAAGATTTTTTAATTTAAGTAATTTACAAATCTGTTTAACTTTCTGGCACCAGTTGATAAAAAAAAAAAAAAAAAAAGTTTTCCACGGTAGTACCCCTTTAATCCTTCAAATAGTTATCTGCTGCTGAAGTTGAGTTGTTCTTTTCTGTATGACAACAGTGCTCTCTGCAGACACCTTTGTCTGTCTCAGGAACTGTCCGAAGCATAAGAGGTTTGCTATGTGGGGATTCGCTCATACTCTGGACAGCTCCCGAGACAGGTGTCATCAGAGAGCAGTTAGACAGAAAAGAACAACTCAACTTCAGCAGCTGATAAATACTTGAAGGATTAAGATTTTTTAATAGAAGTCATTTACAAATCTGTTTAACTTTCTGGAGCCAGTTGACATATATATATATATATATATATATATATATATATATATATATATAAAGAAGTTTTTTTTCCTGGAATACGCCTTTAACCTCTTAAGGACGCAGGGCGTACCTGTATGCCCTGCGTCTGGTATATAACGCAGGGTCATGCCGTGAACCCGCGTCATACTGGGTCGGTCCTGGCGGCTAATGAAAGCCGGTACCCTGGGCTAATAGAGTGCGGCATCAATCGTGTGCCGCGCGCTATTAACCCTTTAGACGTGGCGTTCAAAATTGATTGCCGCGTCTAAAATGAAAGTAAAAGCTTCCCAGCAGCTCAGTCGGGCTGATTGGGACCATCGCGGTGAAATCACAATGTGCCGATCAGCTAGAATGCAAGCGGAGGTCCACTTACGTGCCTCTGTCGCGTCCAATTGGCGATTGATTGCTCCAAGCCTGAAATCCAGGCTTGAGCAATCAACCGCCAATAACACAGATTTTTGCTGGCATGGCAGTGATCTGTGTACGAGATCAGTATGTGCAGTGTAATAGCCACTAGGAGGGGCTATAACATTGCAAAAAAAAAAAGTGAGAAAAAAAGTTACGATCATTTAACCCCTTCCCTAATAAAAGTTTGAATCATCCCCTTTTTCCCATAAAAAAAAAAAAAAAAAAAAACTGTGTAACAAAAATAAACATATGTGGTATTGCAGCGTGCGGAAATGTCCAAACTATAAAAATATATTGTTAATTAAACCACATGGTCAATTGCGTACACTCAAAAAAAAATTCCAAAGTCCAAAATAGCGTCTTTTTTGTCACTTTTTATATCATGAAAAAATTTATAAAAATCGATCAAAAAGTCCGATCAATATAGAAATGGTACTGATAAAAACTTCAGATAACTGCGCTAAAAATTTGCCCTTATACCGGCCTGTAAGCGGAAAAAAAAAAGTTATAGGGGGTCAGAAGGTGACTATTTTAAACGCATACATTTTCCTGCATGTAGTTATGATTTTTTTTTACAAGTAATACAAAATCAAACCTATATAAGTAGGGTATCATTTTAACTGTATTGACCTACAGAATAAAGATACAATGTAATTTCTACAAAAAAATGTACTGCGTAGAAACGGAAGCCCCCACAATTACAAAATGGCATATTTTGTGTTACGCCGAGCGCTCCGGGTCCCTGCTCCTCCCCGGAGCGCTCGCGGCGTTCCTCTCTCTGCAGCGCTGCACTGACACTGCCGGCGGGGATGCGATTCGCATTCCAAGTTACTCACCTGTCCCGATCCCCGGCTGTCACGTCCTGGCGCGCGCGGCTCCTTAGGGCGCGCGCGCGCCAGCTCTCTAAGATTTAAAGGGCCAGTGCACCAATGATTGGTGCCTGGTCCAATCAGTCTAATTAGCTTCCACCTGCTCCACGTCCATATAACCTCACTTCCCCTTCCCTTCCTTGCCGGATCTTGTTGCCCTTGTGCCTAGAGAAAGCGTTTACAGTGTTTGCCTTACCAGTGTTCCTGACCTCTTGCTATCTCCATTGACTACGAACCATGCCGCCTGCCCCGAATTTCTGCTACGTCTGACCTCGCCTCTGTCTAGTCCTTCTGTCCCACGCCTTCTCAGCAGTCAGCGAGGTTGAGCCGTTGCTGGTGGATACGACCTGGTTGCTACCGCCGCAGCAAGACCATCCCGCTTTGCGGCGGGCTCTGGTGAATACCAGTAGCAACCTAGAACCGGTCCACCGACACGGTCCACGCCAATCCCTCGCTGACACAGAGGATCCACATCCAGCCTGCTGAATCCTAACAGTAGATCCGGCCATGGATCCCGTTGAGGTCCCGCTGCCAGTTGTCGCTGACCTTACCACGGTGGTCGCCCAGCAGTTGCAACAGATAGCGCAACAAGGCCATCAGCTGTCTCAACTGACTGTTATGCTACAACAGCTTCTACCACAGCTACAGCAACCATCTCCTCCGCCAGCTCCTGTACCTCCTCCGCAGCGAGTGGCCGCTTCTAGCCTCCTCTTATCTTTGCCAGACAAATTCAATGGGGACTCTAAACTTTGTCGTGGTTTTCTCTCGCAATGTTCCCTGCATTTGGAGATGATGTCGGACCAATTTCCAACTGAACGGTCGAAGGTGGCTTTCGTGGTTAGTCTGGGAAGGCCCTGTCATGGGCCACACCGCTCTGGGACCGCAATGATCCTGTCACTGCCACTGCACAGTCCTTCTTCGCTGAGGTTCGTAGTGTCTTCGAGGAACCAGCCTGAGCTTCTTCTGCCGAGACTGCCTTGCTGAACCTTGTCCAGGGTAATTCTTTTGTAGGTGAGTACGCCATCCAATTTCGTACCCTCGCCTCTGAATAATCTTGGAATAACGAGGCCTCTGCGCGACCTTCAAAAAAGGCCTATCCAGTAACATCAAAGATGTGCTGGCCGCACGAGAAATTCCTGCCAACCTGCATGAACTTATCCATTTGGCCACCCGCATTGACATGCGCTTTTCCGAAAGACGCCAGGAGCTCCGTAAGGGTATGGACTTTGTTCGAACTAGGCAGTTTCTCTCCCCGGCTCCTCTCTTCTCTGGTCCGCTGCAATCTGTTCCTGTGCCTTCTGCCGTGGAGGCTATGCAAGTAGACCGGTCTCGCCTGACACCACAAGAGAGGACACGCCGCCGCAATGAGAACCTATGCCTGTACTGTTCCAGTACCGAACACTTCCTGAAGGATTGTCCTATCCGTCCTCCACGTCAGGAAAGACGCACTCCGATTCCGCACAAAGGTGAGACAGCTCTAGGTGTGAACTCTGCTTCTCCACGTCTTACTGTGCCTGTGCGGATTTCTTCTTCTAACTCCTCCTTCTCAGCTGTGGCCTTCTTGGATTCTGGATCTGCAGGAAATTTTATTTTGGCCTCTTTCGTTAACAAGTTCAACATCCCTGTGACCCGTCTCGTCAAGCCGCTCTACATTTCCTCGGTCAACGGAGTAAAATTGGACTGCACTGTGCATTACCGCACAGAACCCCTGCTCATGAGCATTGGACTGCATCACGAAAAAATTAAATTTTTTGTTTTGCCCAACTGCACCTCTGAAGTCCTCCTCGGTCTGCCATGGCTCCAACGCCATTCTCCTACATTTGACTGGACCACCGGGGAGATCAAGAGCTGGGGTGCTTCTTGCCACAAAAAATGCCTCACGTCTGCTCACAGTCGTGTCAGTCAAACCTCAGTGTCTCCTCCTATACCTGGTCTCCCCAAGGCCTATCAGGACTATGCCGAGGTTTTTTGCAATAAACGAGCAGAGATTTTGCCTCCTCATAGCCCCCGTCCTGGTAACACTTTGCCCCGTGGCAAGCTTCACTCTCTGCCCCCCCACCCCATTCCCACTTCTTCTGGACTGCCTGCCATTGATGAGTTTACCCAGGACTTCTCTGTCTTCCAGAAGGAAACTCTAGAATCACTCCCAATGTCCTCGTCCAATGTGAAGCGACAAGCGGACAAAAAGAGGGGGAGATCTAAGGGGGGGGTACTGTTACGCCGAGCGCTCCGGGTCCCTGCTCCTCCCCGGAGCGCTCGCGGCGTTCCTCTCTCTGCAGCGCCCCGGTCAGACCCGCTGACCGGGAGCGCTGCACTGACACTGCCGACGGGGATGCGATTCGCATAGCGGGACGCGCCCGCTCGCGAATCGCATCCCAAGTTACTCACCTGTCCCGGTCCCCGGCAGTCACGTCCTGGAGCGCGCGGCTCCGCTCCTTAGGGCGCACGCGCGCCAGCTCTCTAAGATTTAAAGGGCCAGTGCACCAATGATTGGTGCCTTGTCCAATCAGTCTAATTAGCTTCCACCTGCTCCACGTCCATATAACCTCACTTCCCCTTCCCTTCCTTGCCGGATCTTGTTGCCCTTGTGCCTAGAGAAAGCGTTTACAGTGTTTGCCTTACCAGTGTTCCTAACCTCTTGCTATCTCCATTGACTATGAACCTTGCCGCCTGCCCCGAATTTCTGCTACGTCTGACCTCGCCTCTGTCTAGTCCTTCTGTCCCACGCCTTCTCAGCAGTCAGCGAGGTTGAGCCGTTGCTGGTGGATACGTCCTGGTTGCTACCGCCGCAGCAAGACCATCCCGCTTTGCGGCGGGCTCTGGTGAATACCAGTAGCAACCTAGAACCGGTCCACCGACACGGTCCACGCCAATCCCTCACTGACACAGAGGATCCACATCCAGCCTGCCGAATCCTAACATTTTGTTCAATTTTGTCGCACAATTAATTTTTTTTCCGCTTCGCCGTGGATATTTTTGTAAAATGACTAATGTCACTGCAAAGTAGAATTGGTGGCGCAAAAAATAAGCCATAATATGGAATTTAAGGTGCAAAATTTAAAGTGTTATGATTTTTAGAAGGTGATGAGGAAAAAATGAAAACGCAAAAGAGGAAAAACCCTGCGTCCTTAAGGGGTTAGTATTCTACAATATACCTTTGTACTATTATGTGTTCATACAAAAAATATGCAGTACTATATGTACTATTGTCAGTGGAATCTGTCAAGCATCTGTGTCGTTTATTGTGTGATGAATCCAGCACTGCCTCTAGATGTCCATTATAAATGAAAACTACAATGTAAATGTGAACAGAGCCTCAGATTTATATTTAACTTACCCACTTGGAACATTCTTCACAATGGCAGCATTATAGGTCTCCTCCAGGTTAACACCATATGAAATACCGGTAGCAACTATTGCCTAAAGATGAA
The DNA here is from genome assembly GCF_029499605.1 of Hyla sarda. Taxonomy (NCBI): domain Eukaryota; kingdom Metazoa; phylum Chordata; class Amphibia; order Anura; family Hylidae; genus Hyla; species Hyla sarda. The sequence continues at coordinate 220,943,503 of NC_079192.1, read as the reverse complement.
AACAAAGGGAATGAATATATATATATATATATATATATATATATTCAGATAAATGAAATCCACCAAATCCTCAAGAGGGTTACAAGAAAAGGTCACAATGTAATTGTCATCAGCATAACAGGGAGAAGTCAAGGAACAAAGAGGCAAAGAGGGCAAGGGATATGGAAGGATCAGGGGAGTGATAGGGAGACAAGAACAACAAACAGCAGGCACACTAACTAGGGGCAGCAACACACAAGACTCCAAATAGGGGAGGAGGTGGGATGTTCCTAACAACCCAGGAATAGAGGTTCAGGCCTGCAACAGGATGCGATATTCTTGAAAAGAAACCCAGTAGAACCAGGTCTTAGAAAGATGCTCAGTAAGTTACTCCATCCGCTCTGCTTATGTTTTTTATTATTGAATGTGGTATAGTATGGAATAAATACCAATGATTTAACAATACAGATTTTAGCTTTGGAACCTTACAACAACATTTTAATGATCTACCAAAGGTTAGTGTTATTCTCTAACATAAACCTAAATACACTGCTCAAAAAAAAAAAAAAGGGAACACTAAGATAACACATCCTAGATCTGAATGAATGAACTAATCATATGAAATACTTTCGTCTTTACATAGTTGAATGTGCTGACAACAAAATCACACAAAAATTATCAATAAAAATCAAATTTACTGTCATGTCCATAAATATTGGGACATCAACACATTTCTAACATTTTTGGCTCTATACACCACCACAATTAATTTGAAATGAAATGAACAAGATGTGCTTTAACTGCAGATTGTCAGCTATAATTTGAGGGTATTTACATCCAAATCAGGTGAACGGTGTAGAAATTACAACAGTTTGCATATGTGCCTCCCACTTGTTAAGGGACCAAAAGTAATAGGACAGAATAATAATCATAAATCAAACTTTCACTTTTTAATACTTGGTTGCAAATCCTTTGCAGTCAATTACAGCCTGAAGTCTGGAATGCATAGACATCACCAGACGCTGGGTTTCATCCCTGGTGATGATCTGCCAGGCCTTTACTGCAACTGTCTTCAGTTCCTGCTTGTTCTTGGGGCATTTTCCTTTCAGTTTTGTCTTCATCAAGTCAAATGCTTGCTCAATCGGATTCAGGTCAGGTGATTGACTTGGCCATTGCCAACATAACATTCCACTTCTTTCCCTTAATAAACTCTTTGGTTTCTTTTGCAGTATGCTTTGGGTCATTGTCCATCTGCACTGTGAAGTGCCATCCAATGAGTTCTGAAGCATTTTGCTGAATATGAGTAGATAATATTGCCCGAAACACTTCAGAATTCATCCTGCTGCTTTTCTCAGCAGTCACATCATCAATAAATAGCCATACATGCCCACTATGCCATGACACTACCACCACCATGCTTCACTGATGAGGTGGTATGCTTAGGATCATATTCCTTTCCTTCTCCATACTCCTCTCTTCCCATCACTCTGGTATAAGTTGATCTTGGTCTCATTTGTCCATAGGATGTTGTCCCAGAACTGTGAAGGCTTTTTTAGATGTTGTTTGGCAAACTCTAATCTGGCCTTCCTGTTTCTGAGGCTCACCAATGGTTTACATCTTGTGGTGAACCCTTTGTATTAACTCTGGTGAAGTCTTCTCTTGATTGTTGACATTGACACACATACACCTACCTCCTGGAGAGTGTTCTTGATCTGGCCAACTGTTGTGAAGGGGGATTTCTTCACCTGGGAAAGAATTCTTCGCTCATACACCACAGCTGTTTTCCATGGTCTTCCGGCTCTTTTGGAGTTGCTGAGCTCACCGATGCGTTCCTTCTTTTTAAGAATGTTCCAAACAGTTGTTTTGGCCACGCCAAATGTTTTGGCTATCTCTCTGATGGGTTTGTTTTGTTTTTTCAGCCTAATGATAGCTTCCTTCACTGATAGTGACAGCTCTTTGGAGTTGAGAGCATCTTGAGAGTTGACAGCAACAGATTCCAAATGCAAATAGCATACTTTTAACTGCTCATTGTAATTTGGACAATGAGGGAATAACACACCTGGCCATGGAACAGCTGAGAAGCATATTGTCCCAATACTTTTGGTCCCTTAACAAGTGGGAGGCACATATGTAAGCTGTTGTAATTCCTACACCGTTCACCTGATTTGGATGTAAATACCCTCAAATTAAAGCTGCCAGTCTGCAGTTAAAGCCCATCTTGTTCGATTCATTTCAAATCCATTGTGGTGGTGTATAGAGCCAAAAGTGTTAGAATTGTGTCGATGTCCCAATATTAATGGGCCTGACTGTATTAACCAATGGAGGTCTGGATATGGAGTCATACTCAAAATCAAAGTGGAAAACCACACTAAAGGCTGATCCAACTTTGATATTACATCCTTAAAACAAGTCAAAATGAGGCTCACGTGCCCGTATGACCTCCCTACAATGCCTGGGTATGCTCCTGATGAGGTGGCCTCCTGGACAGTCTGTGGTGCAACGTGGCGTTGGTGGATGGAGCAAGACATGATGTCCCAGATGTGCTCAATCGGATTCAGGTCTGGGGAACGGGCGGCCAGTCCATAGCATCAATGCTGCCACACTCCAGCCACATGAGGTCTAGCATTGTTTTGCATTAGGTGGAACCCAGGGCCAACCGCACCAGCACATGGTCTCACAAGAGGTCTGAGCATCTCATCTCGGTAACTAATGGCAGTCAGGCTACCTCTGGCGTGCACATTGAGGGCTGTGCCGCCCCCCAAACAAATGCCACCCCAAACCATTACTGACCCACCGCCAAACTGGCCATGCTGGAGGAAACGTTCTCCACAGTGTCTCCAGACTCTGTCATGTCTGTCATATGTGCTCAGCGTGAACCTGCTTTCATCTATGAAGAGCACAGGGTGCCAGTGGCGAATTTGCCAATCTTGGCGTTCTCTGGCAAATGCACAGTCTCTGGCATTGGTGTTCTCTGGCAAATGCAACGTCCTGCACAGTATTGGGCTGTAACTATGTAAGCACAAAACCCACCTGTGGACGTCGGGCCCTCATACCACCCTCATGGAGTCTGTTTCTGACTGTTTGAGTGGACAAATGCACATTTGTGGCCTGCTGGAGGTCATTTTGCAGGGCTCTGGCAGTGCTCCTCCTGCTCCTCCTTGCACAAAGGTGGAGGTAGCGGTCCTGCTGCTGGGTTGTTGCCCTCCTATGGCCTCCTCCACGTCTCCTGATGTACTGGCCTGTCTCCTGGTAGCGCCTCCATGCTCTGGACACTACTCTGACAGACACAGCAAACCTTCTTGCCACAGCTAACATTGATGTGCCATCCTGGATGAGCTGCACTACCTGGGCCACTTGTGTGGGTTGTAGACTCTGTATCATGCTACCACCAGAGTGAAAGCCCTGCCAGCATTCAAGAGTGACCAAAACATCAACCAGGAGGCATAGGAACTGAGAAGTGGTCTGTGGTCACCCCCTGCAGAACCACTCCGTTATTGGGGGTGTCTTGCTAATTGCCTAAAATTTCCACCTGCTGTCTGTTCCATTTGCACAACAGCATGTGAAATTGATTGTCAATCAGTATTGCTTCCTGAGTGTACAGTGTGATTTCACAGAAGTGTGATTGACTTTGGAGTTACATTGTGTTGTTTAAGTGTTCCCTTTATTTTTTTGAGCAGTGTATAAGCTTTAGTCACCTGTCTACTTAGACAGTTCTCTCCAGGGTGCTCCCAGCTGAGATCAATACACTTCTAGAACTTAAACAGGTATATCAGGTTTTTTTTTCAGCCTAAAATGCCAAGTTATATTATTGTGAAATATGGTTCTATAACCTGCATGCACCGCTTTGTCCTGTTTTTATGCACGGGACCCACACCTGTAAATGTTGTAGTGCAGCCAAAGACAATGGCCCCGATTTATCAAACTGTGTGAAAGAAAAAGTGAAGTGATTTTCCTACAGCAACCAATCCCAGCTTAGCTTTCACTTTACCAGAGCTCATTAGCTGAGCTGTGATTGGCTGCTGTGGAAAAATCACTCCATTTTTTCTCTCACAGTTTGATAAATCTGGGCCAATATATCACATGGTCTCCAGGGTGTGTGGCTATGCAGCAGTGGGCAAGTGAATAGCAGAGTGGAAGGGATTTACAGAAGTAACGTCATCCATTTACCCACTGCAGCACAGCCAGGCTCCCTGGAAAACATGTGACGTATGACATATTGTCTCTGGCCACATATTGAGGAAGTTTTATCAAAACCTGTGCAGAGGAAAAGTGGAGCAGGTTCCTATAGCAACCAATCAGATTGTTTCTTTTATTTTTCAAAAACTTTAAAAAAAATAAAAGAAGCAATCTGTTTTATGGGTTTCAGATAATTATTATTATTATTTTTTTTTTTAGCCAGTTTTTGACATTAGTCTGAACTGAGCCCTTTTTGTTACTCCTTAAAAATGATTTTGGACGATTGCTTTACCGTATAATGAGCTATAGCAAAAGCAAAATGGCTCTATGTAAATTCTATGTAATGTTAACTTAACAAAATACAGATGTATGACATATTATCATTTGAAAAGAAGTCCCTGGCATAACTGGCTAGCAATATCAAACCTGTATCCAAATATAATTCTATGTACAAAATGCCAATATAATATCTGACTTACCACAATGACTTCAATAGGAACAGGAATGCGAAGAATATGTTTAAATCTCTCATTTAGGTCCTTCACAACCAAACACAACACTAAAGTTATCAATCCAGCCGTAAGATCGGCAAAATTTGTTTTACTGATGTTGGCAATAATATCAATACTTGTCTAAATAAAACATAAAAGCAGAAAATTAGTATCATACCAACAAATCTTAATTATTACAGTGAGGCTGTGGTCAAACAATGTTGTGTGGCTCTGGTTCCATCATGGTTTTGCAGCAATTTTCTAAGCATTTTACTCCTCATCTCCCTGCCTTTTCTGTCTTGCTGCAGGAGGCTCACTCACTGTTATTGAGCCCATATTCTGCAGTGATAACGAAAAAAGCCAGTGAGCTGTGGAGTGAAACAGCCAGCCACACACTTCTCCCGATTCATTTTAGAGAGATCGGTGGGGGTCCACCCAGACCCTGACCAATCAAAACTTTTTACACATCTGTGACGTATACACCAAAGATTAAAAGCATATCAAAGAACCAAAAGAATGGTCTAGTGCAATATTAGCAATACCACACCTATCAGAAAAACACCTGTAGGCTAGGTTTCCAAACAGGTTTTCTTTCTAGCTATTTGTGGAAAACTGCTACTGCAGTATTTAAAAGGAACAGGAAATATAAGGTAAGGATTTCTACTTGTCCTTCCTGCTGGAACAACTTCTGACTTTGGCTGAAAAACGTCAGAAAAAAACCTGAGTGGAAACCTAGCCATATACTTTTCTCTGTATACTTTTAACCACTAGTGCCATATAACAATAATACGTGCTTATGCATGTACCGTACTTTATGTACAGCTGGTATATAATTGTTGGTTACTGATTGTAGCGTTTTGGTATACTTTTTTATTTCTGACATTGGGGACTTTACCATTGTGACGAACCGTCTCAGGGATTAGCTCTCGGATCGTCCTGGTCACTTGCCACTAAACACGTTCCTCACAATAACTCGCCAGACAACAGTTGCGGATACAAGTCTGGCACCTCGCCAGCTTTATTTACACAGGTTGCAGGTAAAAACAAAACATAAACAGGAACAAAATAAAGTACTAGACCGTCTGGTTGCTGACTATAACTCTCAGCATGCCCTGTCTATCAACTGGTGAGCTTCCCTCGTCCAGTTAAAACCTGTGCCACCTGCAACTTGTTTTACTACCAGTTCACACCCGAACTTGGACCACTCACAGCACCTGCTGAGTGTTACCTAAACAGGGCCCGTGTGTCTCCTCCTCTAACAGCCAGCATACTTGTTTCCAAGGGAGAGCACAGATTAGACTGAGTCTCCATCTTATATATACACCTCCCTTCCCTGCTGCCTCATTAATTAAGAAGCAGGTGAGAGATTCTCCAGGATGAGCCAATGAAATACACCCTTTCCTTGCCACCTTATCACACCATATACATTTTTCATCAACTGCCGATTTTTTGTGATATGTGTGATGTGTCTGTGACACGTCAAAAGCTTGTGCAACTAGGGATACTTTAACAAATTAATTTGTTATTGGGGAAAAAAAATGTAAGACATATGATGACCTGACAAGATGATGGAGTGTTTGTAATACTTATTTAGTGTCAGTGAAAGGTGATATATACTTACATAAACCATTGAGAGCACTCCACTGTAATTTGTTGAGGGTATGTTGAAAATTAGTTTGATCTGCGAGATTAATACTTGGAAAGCAGCTGCAGTGGTAAATCCGCGAACTAATGGATCTCCCAAATATCTGACAACAAAACCAAACTGCAGTGCTCCTAATACAAGCTGGAGATAAAACAAAGTAACAACAAAGACAACTGTTAAATCTGCAGCTGTGCATGTGGAAAGCTTTGTACTAGCACAAGATTTACATACACTACTACACTGGTTAGGCTTTGATCACACCACATTTACCTGTATATGTCTGAATACAAAATATAAATAAACATAAACTGCAACAAAACTCCTACTTAAGCCAGAAAAGCATGCTTTGACATACATTTTACAGATTTACACCAGGACACATTGTACTGACACTATAACTTGCTATTTTGTTCATTACCCCATGAAAGTACATTATTTACAATGAAAGCCATCAAGACTATGTATCTAACCATGGGATGCAATTTTACATGTTTTTTGTTTGTTTTTTAAATAAAGCTGGCTGTACATATGATGAAAAAAAAAGGTGTATTGCTCAACCATTTTCAACTCCCATTTTGGCCTTATCTCCCTCCTTAACGACCACAGACGTAAATCTATGTCTTGGTGCGGAGGTACTTCCCGCACCAGGATGTAGATTTACGTCCTGTCTGTTTTGTATTACTGCGTCTCCCCACGCGGTGATCAGGTGAAGATGACTGCTGTTTTCTAACAAATGCCATCTTCCCACATCGCCAAAGGGGGATTTAACCCCCTCCTGTAACAGCGATCACTGCGATTGGATGGAACTTCTTACCGTCCAATCGCAGTGATTCAGCTCATTTTCGGCCCCCCCAGTGACCCGGTGACCCCAGAATAAATGATGTTTTGCAACAGCTGGAGGCACCAAGGTTGGGAAACACTGCAATAGGGGGAGATTTACTAACTGTGGTGTTTTGGTACACCGCATGTAAGTAAAGCTCTGCAACTATCAACCACCCCTGTGCAAATCACTAATTTAGGCCTCAAATGTGCAGGGAGATCTCTCACTCCTGAGCCCTGTCGCATATGCCTGGCAACAATTTAGTGCCACATATGGAGTATTTCTATATTTGATAGAAATTGCTTTACAATTTAGTTGGGCTTTTTCCCCTTTCACTCCTTTTGAAAATGAAAACTTTGGGGTTACACCAGCATGTTAGTGTAAAAATTTTTTTTTTGTACTTACATGCCAGTGTAGCCCCATTTGTTTCATTTTCCCAAAGGGTAAAAGGTGAAAAAGACCCCAAAAATTTTTAAAATAACTTTTCCAGAGTATGGAAATAACCCATATGTGGACGTAAAGTGCTTTGCAGGTGTATGGCAGGGGTCAGGAGTGAGGGAGCACCATGTACATTAGAGGCCTAAATTGGTGATTTGTACTGCAATGGCTGATAGTTGCAGAGGTTTAGACATAAAAACTAAAATAAAATAACCTACAAGTGACCCCATTTTGAAAACTACACCCATAAAGGGGTGTAGTGAGCATTTGGACCCTACAGGTGTCTGACAGATTTTATGAACAATCAGCCGTGAAAATAAAAAATTTAATTTTTTACACTAACCTGTTGGTGTAGCCCTACAGTTTTCATTTTCACAAGGGATAAATGGGGAAAAAGATCCCCAAAATTTGTAACACAACTTTTCTCGAGTATGGAAATACCCCATATGCGGACATATGCGAAGTGATCACACTGCAGAGCTCATAAGGTAATGAGTGCCATCAGCCTTTTTGCAGAGTGGATTTGGCTGGAATGGAGGTCGGGAGCGTGGTGTGTTTCCAAAGCCCCCATTGTGCCAAGACAGTGGAAACCCCCCACAGGTAACCACATTTTGGAAACTACACCCCTCAAGGAATGTAAGAAGGGGTATAGTGAGCATTTAGACCCCAAAGATGATTCTAATATTTTTTGAACAGTAGGCTCTGAAAATAAAAATAAATATTTTTCAGCACTCTGTTCAAAACATATTGGAATTACTGTTGGTGTGTAAATGATCACTGCACCCCTTGTTACGTGAGGGGTGTAGTTTCCGAAATAGTGTACCATGTGTAATTTTTTGCTGTTCTGGCACCATAGGGGCTTCCTAAATGCAACATGCCCTCCAAAAACCATTTCAGGAAAATTTGCTTTCCAAAAACCAAATGTGGCTCTTTCCCTTCTGAGCATTGTAGTGCGCTAGCAGAGCACTTTACGCCCACATATGGGGTATTTCTATACTCAGAGGAAATGGGGTTAAGAATTTTGGGAGGCATTTTCTGCATTTCAGTGAAAAAAAATTTCATTTACACATCTGACTTTAACGAAAAGTTGTCAAACACCTGTGGGATGTTAAGGCCCACTGGACCTCTTGTTATGTTCCTTGAGGGGTGTAGTGTCCAAAATAGGTTTTTTTTGTTCTTGGACCAGAGGGACTTCCTAAATGCGACATGCCCCTCAAAAACCATTTCAGCAAAACTCACTCTCCAAAATCTCATTGTTGCTACTTCCCTTCTGAGCCCTCTACTCCGCCCGCAAAGCACTTTACATCCACATATGAGGTATTTCCTTACTCTAGAGAAATTGGGTTAAAAATTTTGGGGGGATTTCTCTCCTTTTACCTCTTGTAAAATTCAGAAATGGCTCCACAAGAACATGCAAGTGTAAAAAATGAAGATTTAGAATATTCTCCTTCACTTTGCTGCTATTCCTGTGAAACACCTAAAGGGTTAACAAACTTTCTGAATGTAATTTTGAATACTTTGAGGGGTGCAGTAGTCACTAGTAGCAACTTCTGTTCCAACCCTAAAACTATTGACTGGCTCACAAGATCTGGCCCCACAGGGACATGTATCTGGTGTCCCAATATGAAAATTGGTAAGAGTACCCAAATTGGTGGAGAAATCATACATGTTAACACCTTGATTACCTGTAGAACCCAGTGGGTTGTGTATGCGATGATCTGTTCATGTGGAAGGTTTTATATCGGTAGCACAAAACGCACCCTAAATACAAGATTCAGGGAACATGTTTATTCAGTTAAAACTAAAAAAGGTGCACTCCGTTTTATCGAACACATGAACAGTGAGCATAGAGGCATCTGCAATGATTTACTCTTTCAGGGACTTGAGGTTGTCCGCAGCAAAGAAAATTCAGATAAAAGAAAGCTCCTGTTACAAACAGAAGCCAAATGGATTATAAAACTTAATGCTGCCGGCAACCTGGGTCTCAATGAAAGAGTGGACTACAGTGTCTTTTTGTAATTCATATTCCTGTTTTTTAGGTTCACTTATAGCCTTTTTGTTTCCTTTTTCTTTTCTTCTTCTTTTTTCTATTTATAATTTTTAGAAAAAGAATAACTTTTGTACTTTTTTAAATTTTTCTATATTTGAATTATCTAGACAGAAACTATTTTTGATACTTGCAGCAAGTCCTATACATTACGAGTTGTTATTTAATGTTTTTAAATGTTTTCGTTAGCACGCACCTGTTCCGAGTGCGTCACCCGGGGAGGTGTGCTCTTAAGGGTGATGCATTACGGAACAGGTAGGGTCTGAAGAAGCGTGATACGCACGCGCAACAGCTGTCACCCAGCTTTCCACTGATGAGCTAGTCCTACCTTCAAGCGTCCGTGCTCCATGTCTCTGCACCGTTGAAATAAAGAAAATTGCACCGTATCCTGGTGAGTGACGTCCCTCTTTATTTTTATTATGTTTGCATGTTTTCATATAGGAAAAGTGGGTGATTTGAACTTTAAACATGGAATTAGGGGTTAATGTGAGTCTTTTAAACTTTTATTAAAACTTTTTTTTTTTACACTTTATTAGACTTTTAGGAGGAATCATTAGATTCCTCATTCAGATGAATAAAGGTCTATTAAACTCATTGATCTGTGTGCTCTGTGAGCCATTGATAGTGATTAGTCCAGCCAGGCTCTATCAATGACAGAGCCATGGGACAACAGGGAACAGAGGTAAGCCCACCGGCTATCTCTATAGTGGATCGCCCCCTCGCGATCACTCTGCGGGGGGGGGGATCCACACCACTAGCCCACCAGGGAGCATTCACATTGTCCGTTTAGATGCCGCTGTCAGCTTTGACAGCGGCGATCTAAAGGGTTAATAGCCAGCCGCGGCTATCGCCGCATGCTGGCTATTAGTGGCGGCCCCCGGCTACTGAAAACTGCCGGGGGCTGCAGAGTATGGAGCGGGCAGGAGTCCGGAGCCCGCTCCATACAGACTGCTGAGAACAGCCGGGGGCTGCAGAGTATGGAGCGGGCAGGAGTTCGGAGCCCGCTCCATACAAACTGCTGAGCGGCGCATCCTGGCTATTAGCGGCGGTGTGAGGTGGAAACTTGCGCCCGGTGCAGACTTGCGTCCGCTTCTCCCCTCAGCTCTCCGAAGCTAGAGCTGTGTGGAGCGAAGGCAGAGGATGCAGGTCTGCATGGCAGAAAGAAGGCAGAGCAAGGGAGATAGGACGTACACAGCTTTTTATCTCCCTGCCCCCTGCTCTGCATTCGGAGGACACAAGTTTCCACCGCCGGGGGCTGCAGAGTATGGAGCGGGCAGGAGTCCGGAGCCCGCTCCATACAGACTGCTGAGCGCCGCATGCTGGCTATTAGCAGCGGTGTGGAAACTTGCGCCCCGTGCAGACTTGCGTCTGCTCCTACCCTCAGTTTTCCGCAGCTAGAGCTGTGTGGAGCGAAGGCAGAGTGTATTCTATGGAGAAAAATACATTCAGCCAGGATCTATCAATGACAGAGCCGGGACAGGAGGGAACAGAGAAGTTGCATCGAGCGAAGGCAGAGGACACAGGTCTGCATGGCAGAAAGAAGGCAGAGCAGGGGAGATAGGACGTACACAGCTTCTTATCTCCCCGCCCCCTGCTCTGCATTCGGAGGACACAAGTTTCCACAGCTGGGGGCTGCAGAGTATGGAGCGGGCAGGAGCCCGTTCCATACAGACTGCAGAGCGCCGCAGCGCTTGTCAGGTCCGGCCCTGCTTGCCCGAAGCCGGGCTAAGGGCCAGAAAAATTCACCTGCCCGGCGCCCGGAACTGCATGTCCCGGGCGTCGGGCGATAGGAATTCCACATCCCTGATATATAAAACTTTTATATCATTTTTTATAAAAAAAAAAATTTGAACAAAATCTGACAAAAAAGCAGTATTTTTTGACTTTAAAAAAAAATCCTTTTACGTTTACGCCATTCACCGTACGGGATCATTAACATTATATTTTGATAGTTAGGACATTTATGCATGCGGCGATACCAAATATGTTTATTTTAAAAAAATTACGCTTTTTGGGGGTAAAATGTGAAAAACAGACAATTTTCATTTTTATGGGGGCAGGGGATTTTTCACTTTTTTTTTACTTTTTATTTTTACATTTTTCTAATTTTTTGTTACATTTTTTATGTCCCCATAGGACACTATCTATAGCAATCATTTGATTGCTAATACTGTTCAGTGCTATGCATAGGACATAGCACTGATCATTATTATCGGCTATCTCCTGCTCTGGTCTGCTCGATCTCAGACCAGAGCAGGAGACGCCGGGAGACAGATGCAGGCAGGTGAAGGGACCTCCATCCGCCATTACAGATGATCGGATCGCTGCGGCAGCGCTGCGGGCGATAAGATCATCTATTTTATCAAGCGCATTGCCGCAGATGCAGTGATCTGTACAGATCAGGCATCTGAAGGGTTAATGGCAGACATCCGCGCGATCGCGGATGTCGGCCATTACTGGCGGGTCCTCGGCTGCTGATAGCAGCCAGAACCTGTCGTGCATGACGCGTGCATAACTGTATGCCTGGTGTGCGAAGTACCGCCAAAGCAGGACGTACATTTATGTCCGTGGTCGTTAAGGGGGTTACAGGGTTAAAGAGTACTGCAACCCTAACCCTGTCTGCCCAATGGAAACCCCCAAATTCTCAGGTATATAGTGTAGGGGGAGGAGTTTCCCCGGTCTAGCCTCAGTGCTAAGTCTGAGTACAGTGTGGAAAGGAGGTGGAAGTTGTGTGTGGAGGATCCTGAGGAAAGCCTACAGAAAATATTTTCTCAAGTCAGTCCCGCCATTCTGCAAGTGTTCCCTCGTACAGTGGTCAGTCAAGCCCTGGTGGTGATATAACAGGACCTTGTCAGAACCCTAGTCAGCGTGGAATATCTTTCAGTCTCACGTCTAAAGTCTATATCAATCAAGTGGGTGAAAAGCACCATAAGTCCCAGCAAGGCAACAGGGCTCCCAAGGGTTACACTGCATCCCTTCTACTCTGCTCTGTACTGTAATATCATCTGCACCTGCTCAGTAAAAGAAAGTTATCCTTAACCTGACAGCTGTGTTTTTCTTACCCCCTGTGTCTGGCACAGGAGAAGCTGTCTCCACCTCGGACCGTGTAAAGGCTAATGGTGCCCTGGCGTCAAGAAGTGATAAGAATTCCTTGTACCCCGTGTAACCACGTATAGGGTATTGCAGTACTGTCACCTTCACTTGCTACTAAGTGCTTAAGCATGTGCTGCTCTTTCAAACAGATCCTAAGGCCCCTAATTCTGGTCATTTACACCACTAGTTGTAGCAGTCAATAGCAACTGTGGCATCTAGGTAGTTAGATGACAGGTGCTGATCAGTTGTCATGACAGACAGGGGCCATGTATAGGCCTTCATGGCTCCCATGTCAGATCAACTATTACAGCCTACCATAAGCAGGTTATAATAGTGGATCTTAACCTCTTAGGGACACACGGGGCATATCCATACGCCCCCGTTTCCAAGTCCTTAAGGACACAGGGCGTATGGATACGCCCTGCGCATTTCCGGCCCCAGCCGCTAGCCGGAGGGGAGCCGGATGCCTGCTGAAATCGTTCAGCAGGCATCCCGGCATATCACCCAGGGGGGTCATTATGTCCAGCGATCTGCGGCGGATTCCGGGTCAATCGGGTCTCCAGTGACCCGGAATTACTGGCTGATCGGGGCCGTCGGCCAAATGTGACTCCTTCTCTTCTGAGACCTGTAGTGCGCCAGCAGAGCACTTTTCACCCCCATATGGGGTGTTTTCTGAATCGGGAGAAATTGGGCTTCAAATTTTGGGGGGTATTTTCTGCTATTACCCTTTTTAAAAATGTACACATTTTGGGAAACCAAGCATTTTAGGTAAAATTTTTTTTTATTTTTTTACATATGCAAAAGTCGTGAAACACCTGTAGGGTATTAAGGTTCACATTACCCCTTCTTACGTTCCCCGAGGGGTCTAGTTTCCAAAATGGTATGCCATGTGGTTTTTTTTTTTTGCTGTTCTGGCACCATAGGGGCTTCCTAAATGCAGCATGCCCCCAGAGAAAAATTGGCTTTCAAAAAGCCACATGTGACTCCTTCTCTTCTGAGACCTGTAGTGCTCCAGCAGAGCACTTTTCACCCCCCTTTGGGGTGTTTTCTGAATCGGGAGAAATTGGGCTTCAAATTTTGGGGGGTATTTTCTGCTATTACCCTTTTTAAAAATGTAAAAATTTTGGGAAACCAAGCATTTTAGGTAAAAATATTTTTTTTTTTTTACATATGCAAAAGTCGTGAAACACCTGTAGGGTATTAAGGTTCATATTACCCCTTGTTACGTTCCCCGAGGGGTCTAGTTTCCAAAATGGTATGCCATGTGTTTTTTTTTTTTTTGCTGTTCTGGCACCATAGGGGCTTCCTAATAGCGGCACGTCCCCAGAGCAAAATTTGCTTTCAAAAAGCCAAATGTGACTCCTTCTCTTCTGAGACCTGTAGTGCACCAGCAGAGCACTTTTAACCCCCATATGGGGTGTTTTCTGTATCGGGAGAAATTGGGCTTCAAATTTTGGGGGGTATTTTCTGCTATTACCCTTTTTAAAAATGTAAAATTTTTGGGAAACCAAGCATTTAAGGTAAAAAAATTATTTTTTTTTTTACATATGCAAAAGTCAGTAATCACATGCGGGGTATTAAGGTTCACTTTACCCCTTGTTACATTCCCCGAGGGGTCTAGTTTCCAAAATGGTATGCCATGTGTTATTTTTTTGCTGTCCTGGCACCATAGGGGCTTCCTAAATGTGACATGCCCCCCAAAAAACATTTGTCGCTCCTTCCCTTCTAGCCCTCTACTGCGCCCGCCGAACAATTAACATAGACATATGAGGTATGTGCTTACTCGAGAAAAATTGGGTTTCAAATACAAGTAAAAATTTTCTCCTTTTTACCCCTTGCAAAAATTCAAAAATTGGGTCTACAAGAACATGCGAGTGTAAAAAATGAAGATTTTGAATTTTCTCCTTCACTTTGCTGCTATTCCTGTGAAACACCTAAAGGGTTAATACACTTACTGAATGTCATTTTGAATACTTTGGGGGGTGTAGTTTTTATAATGGGGTCTTTTATGGGGTATTTCTAATATGAAGACCCTTTAAATCCACTTCAAAACTGAACTGGTCCCTGAAAAATAGTGAGTTTGAAAATTTTGTGAAAATTTTCAAAATTGCTGCTGAACTTTGAAGCCCTCTGGTGTCTTACAAAAGTAAAAACTCATAAATTTTATGATGCAAACATAAAGTAGACATATTGTATATGTGAACCCAAAAATTTTTTTATTTTGAATATCCATTTTCCTTACAAGCAGAAAGCTTCAAAGTTAGAAAAATGCTAAGTTTTCATTTTTTTCGGAATCAGAATGATAATTAAAAGCATTCCAAAGTTATTAATATTTAAAGTGACAGTGGTCAGATG
Organism: Hyla sarda; assembly: GCF_029499605.1. NCBI lineage: Eukaryota > Metazoa > Chordata > Amphibia > Anura > Hylidae > Hyla > Hyla sarda. The sequence continues at coordinate 220,928,459 of NC_079192.1, read as the reverse complement.
TGCAAAAAACGCTCTGGTCCTTAAGGTGTAAAATGGCCTGGTCCTTAAGGGGTTAAGAGTGACAATACACTGAAATACATTGTACTGTATAAGCAATAAAGTGAATGTATATGTCATGTAGGACGACTAAAAGTATAAAAAAAAAAAAGCTACATATTTGAAATTCAAAACACCTCCTTTGTCATTTTCAAATAAGAATATCTTAACTCCCTATAAAAATCCCTGCATGTGAAAATTTCTGAATTATTAAAATTGGTATGTATCCCGCAAGGTGACTACAGTGATGGGAAATTCAAATTTTTTTTTTTACCTTATTTCCCACAAAAAATTGAATTTAAGGGGATCAAAACCAAACTGGTAACTATGTGAGCTACAGTTCTGTTGACAGAAAAATTAAAAATGCTTTCCAATTTCACTTTGCAATTTAAATTTTTTTTGTTTTACAGAACATTTTATGTAAACTGAAGTGTCATTAGTGTCATTAAAAAGTATAATTGGCTCTTCGATGTTAGATAAAAAACACACTGCACAGTATTTTTTGGGGAAAAAACACAGCGGCCAGGTGTTAGCTGGAAAATATTAAATACCAAACCAACTTTGTGTTTTGACGTTTTTTACTCTTCAGTGGTGTTTTTTTTTCTCAGTGGCAGTTTTTTAAAGGGGTACTCTGGTGGAAAACTTTTTTTTTTGTCAACTGGTGCCAGAAAGTTAAACAGATTTGTAAATTACTTTTATTAAAAAATCTTAATCCTTCTAGTACTTATTAGCTGCTGAATACTACAGAGGAAATTCTTTTCTTTTTGGAACACAGAGCTCTCTGCTGACATCACGAGCACAGTGCTCTCTGCGGACATCTCTGTCCAGTTTAAGAACTGTCCAGAGTAGGAGAAAATCCCCATAGTAAACATATTCTGCTCTGGACAGTTCCTAAAATGGACAGAGATGTCAGCAGAGAGCACTGTGCTCGTGATGTCAGCAGAGAGAAAATAATTTCCTCTGAAGTATTCAACAGCTAATAAGTACTGTAAGGATTAAAACATTTTAATAGAAGTAATTTACAAATCTGTTTAACTTTCTGGCACCAGTTGATTTAAAAAGAAAAGTTTTCCACCGGAGCACCCCTTTAAGCATGCTCAGACTATGATGTATTTTCTTTGAAACTTGGCACTTTTTCTACCATAGAAAACCGAAAGAAAAACACAAGGTGGGTTTCCCTTTTCTTTGGTGTTTTTTCTACAGTTTTTGCGGTGTACAATCCTTACTCTGAAAACAGTAAAAAAAAATGCCAACATTAAAAAAGCAATTTCCACAAAAATTAAAACAAGATGCCAGACAATAGGCCAGCAAAAAAAACCACAGGAAAAAGCATTGGCAGTTTTTATTTTAGTTAAAAATAAAACGCCAAAAATAAGCTGTGTGAAAACTTAGCCTTGCAGCTGTTGTCTGGGCACACAGCATTTTTCTTATATATTGCTGAATCATCCGGAGAACATATCAAACAGGTATACCGGCCCTCTGTTGCCCCTGGTTTCTGCAGCCATTTTCTTCTTTACTATTTATGTTAAAGGGGTATACCAAGCAAAAACTTTTTTTTATATATCAACTGGCTCCGGAAAGTTAAACAGATTTGTAAATTACTTCTATTAAAAAATCTTAATCCTTCTAATAATTATTAGCTTCTGAAGTTAAGTTGTTGTTTTCTGTATAACTGCTTTCTGATGACTCACGTCCCAGGAGCTATGCAGCTCCTATGGGGATATTTTCCCATCATGCACAGCTCCCGGGACGTGACATCATCATTGAGCAGTTAGACAGAAAATTTCAGAAGCTAATAACTATTGGAAGGATTAAGATTTTTTAATAGAAGTAATTTACAAATCTGTTTAACTTTCCGGAGCAAATTGATATATAAAAAAAAGTTTTTGCCTGGAATACCCCTTTAACATTCCATGGGGACAGGAAAAACTATTTTAAATGACTTTCTACACATTTATTATGGGCTTTAGACACGTTTCTGTGACTTTGTTAAAAGGCATTATGGCTTAATGTACTACACTGTGTTCTAGTTTAAAGGGGTTGTCAGGTGAAAGAAACAACCTATGCAAGGTGTCAAAAAGTATAATAAGGCAACTTACTAATACAATGGTATAAGCCATAGTGCAGAGATCTTCCATTTGAACCGTGCTCTCTTCCTGTAATATCACAGGCTCTAAATGCAGAGAGCTCCTGTCCCTCCTCCTCCCTTCCCTCCTGTCAGCATGGGTTGAGACTAGTGATGCGAAGGGGAGAGTTGGTTTTACTACTCATTAGATTTATAACACATTAAATAAGATAGCAGGGAGCCCGTTCTTAGTCACAGTAGTTTCCGTCAGAACAGGCTCCCTGATGCCTTAAATGTAATGAGCAGTAACACCAGCTTCCCACCATTTACATCACTGACATCATTCCTTGCTGACAGGAGGAGAGGGGAGAGGAGAGTGCTGTCAAAGTATGTGATGTGACATTAAAGGTTAAAAGGAAAATAGCATAGCTGTTAAGCAGGATCTCTGCACTATGGCTAATAACATTGTATTAGTAAGTTGCTTTATTATACTTTTTGACACCATACACAGGTTGTTTCTTTCATTAAACAACCCATTTAAACCAACTAATAGTTGGTCTAACCTTAGAGTACTAGACAGTCTTAAAGGGTTACTCCCCTCAATGTTCCAAATACTTCCGTGTTTACGCCAGCCCCCTCGTGACATCACGCCCCGCCCCCCTCAATGAAAGTCTATGGGAAGGGGGCACAACGGCCGTCATGCCCCCTCCCATACACTTGCATTGAGGGGGCGGGACGTGACATCACGGGGCAGGGCATGACCTCACGAGGGGGGCGGGCATGAACACGAAAGCCTGCATTCGGAACATTGATTTCCAGATGCTGGGGAGCAGAGTAACCCTTTAAAGGGGTACTCCACTGGAAAATATTTTTTTTAAATCAACTGATGACAGAAAGTTCAACAGATTTATAAATTACTTCTATTAAAAAATCTTAATCCTTCCAGTACTTATCAGCTTCTGTATGCTCCAGAGGAAGTTCTTTTCTTTTTGAATTTCCTTTCTGTCTGACCACAGTGCTCTCAGTTGACACCTCCTGACAGCTCACCTCCCGCTGTCCATTTTAGGAACTGTCCAGAGCAGGAGAGGTTTTCTATGGGGATTTGCTCCTACTCTGGAAAGTTCCCATACACTTGCATTGAGGGGGCGGGACGTGAAATCACGGGGCAGGGCATGACCTCACGAGGGGGCGGGCATGAACACGAAAGCCTGCACTGCACCCAGCATTCGGAACATTGATTTCCAGATGCTGGGGAGCAGTGTAACCCTTTAAAGGGGTACTCCACTGGAAAAAAAATTTAAATCAACTGATGACAGAAAGTTCAACAGATTTATAAATTACTTCTATTAAAAAATCTTAATCCTTCCAGTACTTATCAGCTTCTGTATGCTCCAGAGGAAGTTCTTTTCTTTTTGAATTTCCTTTCTGTCTGACCACAGTGCTCTCAGTTGACACCTCCTGACAGCTCACCTCCCGCTGTCCATTTTAGGAACTGTCCAGAGCAGGAGAGGTTTTCTATGGGGATTTGCTCCTACTCTGGAAAGTTCCTAAAATGGACAGAAGTGTCAGCAGAGAGCACTGTGGTGAGATAGAAAGGAAATGAAAGAGAAGAACTTCCTGTGGAGCATACAGCAGCTGATAAGTACTGGAAGGATTAAGATTTTTGAATAGAAGTAATTTACAAATCTGTTTAACTTTCTGGCACCAGTTGATTTAAAATAAAAATGTTTTCCAGCAGAGTACCCCTTTAAGTATGCAATAGATTAATAAAATGGTAAGAGGCCCTTTGATTAATTTACACTGTCTAATTAGACAGTTTTAGTAAATGTGGACCAATTTACAGTGCAGTGGTTTTGCTAAAACTTAAAAGTAAGAACAACAAAATGAAACAAATAAAAATCTGAAACCTTCTGGCTAACTGATGTAAAATATACCCAAGTAAGATGCACAGATAATTATTTCCTCAAGCAGCCTTGTGGTAATGTAGATTTGAATTGCTCCTGTAGCCAATGTGAAAAGTTCATAAAATACTATAATGCAAACAGAGGCTCTTTATTTTGTTTTGTTAATACTATATAATGGTAATGAATTTATTAACAGTGCTGTATGCCCCAATTAATACACACAAATTATATATATCACAGAGATACAGAGATATAAATTGTTCTACCTGTATTATTCCAATTAAAAAGCTCAATGTGCTGGATATGACAACTCTCGCAGCATCCCGGGCTTCATAATCTATCTGAGTCCCATTTAATGTGGAGTTTGCGATTAGGAATTTTTCATCAGGAGCCATAGCGAGAACAACTTGGCCAACCATTAAACAAATAACTGGAAATGGTCCTGTTGGCATAAATGTTTATATTCAACAATTATTAAAGTCTGATTTAGATCAAGTTTCCAGCATATAGTCAGAAATTTCTATAAAAACTATTCTTAGCACAGGATACATGTCAGGGTGTTTTGTAGAAATGCTTCATTTGTTTGGTAAGAACCTGTGAGCTTACATTTCTTTCTATGCAACTATATCCCAGGCAGGCAATTCTATTGAAGCTACATGGGCTGCTGTCACTGCTGAACTACCTTTCCCAAAGTTTTAATAAAGAAATGAATAATGAGCCATAGCTGAAGGATCTGTTCTGTTCTGAGACCTCACTCATGCACAAATACAAATCCTTCATGCTGCCACATTAGAACTAATATGACTAAAGTAGCCATCAGTCTGCTATCTTCTCTCCTGGGAACTAAAGACAAGGGGTGTCATTATTGTAATGCTGTTTCAAAAATAAAAGCAAGCAGCGTTCTCCAAGAACCTACCAACTGCAATGTGCCTTGATGTTCCCAAGAAAAAGTAGGTCAAGATGGGAAAAAAGGAGGAATACAGTCCATATCCCACTGGAACCTCAGCAAGTAATGCAAATGCCAAACCTGTAAACAAACAAAACACCATGTTGATTTAGACAATCACAATTGTAAGACAATAAGATATCTCTGTTGCCAACAGATGCCCTGAATGGTAATTATATTTAATTATGTTATATACTATATAAGATTGCATTGTTTACCTTTTAAAAAAATATATCTTTACAGAATTTGTACACAATGCCTGGTGCAGATCAAATAGCTACAAATTTTTGTACAAATTCCTGATCTGCACTAACATTTTGTGTCTTTTTGCTTATCTGCAGCATGTTCGCCAAGTGGGCAAGGATCGTCACAGATGAGACATGGTTTCACACAAAAGGGCTGTGGACCCTAGTGCATGTGTGAATTATAGTTGAAATATATGGCAGTTCCAAGGTGATAGATTTCTGGCGGTGGATTTGGCGTGTGCCGCTTGATAAATCCAGCGTGACTGTCCACTGCCGGGGGTTTACTTATGTGTGACATTATCCAGCCTGTGAAATGTCTGTCTAAGGCTGGGTCCACACTACGTTTTGTCCCATACGGGAGCGCATACGGCAGGAGGGAGCTAAAACCTCGCGCTCCCGTATGTCACCGTATGCGCTCCCGTATGCCATTCACTTCAATGAGCCGACCGGAGTGAAACGTTCGGTCCGGTCGGCTCATTTTTGCGCCGTATGCGCTTTTACAACCGGACCTAAAACCGTGGTTGACCACAGTTTTAGGTCCGGTTGTAAAAGCGCATACGGCGCAAAAATGAGCCGACCGGACCGAACGTTTCACTCCGGTCGGCTCATTGAAGTGAATGGCATACGGGAGCGCATACGGTCACATACGGGAGCGCGAGGTTTTAGCTCCCTCCTGCCGTATGCGCTCCCGTATGGGACAAAACGTAGTGTGGACCCAGCCTAAGGCTGGGTTCACACTACGTTTTTGCCATACTGTTTTCAATCCGTTTTTCTAAAGAAAACCATATGGCAAAAAAACGGATGGAACAGTATGGAAAAAAAAAAAGTAAACCGTATGCGTTTTTAAACAGTATACTGTTTTTAAAAGTGCATACAGTTCCATAAGTTTTTATAAAAAAAAAAAAAAACATACGTTTTTGAAAATGTTGTCCATTTTTAATGTTAAAAAAAATGTATGCGGTTGCAGTACGTTTTTTTTTACTCCGGTTTAAAAACCGTACTGCAACCACATACGTTTTTTTAACATGGACGTCAATGGGAAACGCACATGTATACGGTTCCATATGGGAAAAACGTATATGTTTTTACTTTGCACACGCGCATTTGAATCCTAAAGTCCCAACCCAAGACCCCTCCCATTAAAAATGGACGAAATTTTCAAAAACGTATGTTTTTTTAAAAATAAAAACTGACGGAACTGTATGCACTTTTAAAAACAGTATACTGTTTAAAAACGCATACGGTTTACTTTTTTCCATACTGTTCCATCCTTTTTTTGCCATACGGTTTTCTTTAGAAAAACGGATTGAAAACAGTACGGCAAAAACGTAGTGTGAACCCAGCCTTAGTAAATTCCTCCCAATATATGTTACTTTACCAAGACAATGTTAAAGGGGTACTCCACTGGAAAAAAATACATTTTGTAATCAACTGGTGCCAGAAAGTTAAACAGGTTTGTAAATTATTCTATTAAAAAAAATATTAATCCTTCCAGTACTTATCAGCTGCTGTATGATCCACAGGAAGTTGTTTTCTTTTTGAATTTCCTTTCTGTCTTACTACAGTGCTCTCTGCTGACATCTCTGTCCATATCAGGAACTGTCCAGAGCAGGAGAGGTTTGATATGGGAATTTGCTTCTACTCTGGACAGTTCCTAAAATGGACTGAGATGTCAGCAGAGAGCACTGTGGTCAGACAGAAAGGAAATTCAAAAAGAAAAGAACTTCCTGTGGAGCATATAACAGCTGATAAGTACTGGACTGACTAATATTTTTAAATGTAAGTAATTTACAAATCTTGGAGAAGTAAAAGGGTATGTGTAGCTCACTGGGGTATACTATTCCCGAGGTTAACTGGAACGGTCTGAATCCCCAAAAGACCTAGTAAAGTGAATAGGTATATATAATAAATTATATAAAACCAGTCCTCAAGGATAGTGAAATAAAGAAATAAAAAGGAGATAAAATGAATGAGAAAAAGGTGATGTGGAACCAAACAAATGTAAAATCAATAAGTTAAATGTCATAAAATAGATACTGAATAAATAATGATAGTAAATTAAAGTAAATGAATAATATAATGATAATAAAAGACCTGAATCAAGGATAATGCAGTAAATTAATACAATATAACATTTATTCACAAGACAATAGCTTACATCTGGGCAGGGCCCTTGCACCAGACGTTAATAAGATATTGATATTAAAATAGATGTAATAATATTAAAAAGTCATTTATAAAGCAACCACCTAAAATAGGGCTAAAAAATGTGGAAATGTCCAAAAATAAAATGGTCCGGTTATATAGTTCAGAAATAAAGTGGTCCGGTAATGCAGTTCATGAAATGATTGAAATGATATAATGGAGCAGTTCAGGGAGCGATATGCAGATAATATAGGTTTGATAATAGTAGGTAGTACCTGTATGTCGATTTGAGTGGTATCACTTACTGGCAAAGTGCAGCCGGCATCCTCAGGAGTAGCAGTCTCGCGGTGAGGGCTTCTGTCGGTGCTGGCACGGCGTGATGGCCGGCCTTTATGATCGATGGTGATCCCAGTAAAGTGGATTGGATGGGTCCGGCAGAGACAGGTTGGCATGGGATAGCGTCCGGCCACAAGTGGAGTATCATGGATGAAGAGGTGATCGCTGACCCTTGGCGTCCTCGTGTCCTAAGGAGAGAGGATCGTGTGTGCGGTCCACAGAGGTCCCAGAATATGGGGTCTGCAGCGCTGCCAAAACCGAGGTGGGATTTAAAAGTAGTATAAGGTGGTCGACGACTGTCTTATTCTTCAGTAGCTATAGATAATGAGTATATATTATCTATGGAATAAGACAGTCCTCTTGAAACACGTATAGCCTTGGTCTTATACCCATTACTTACGGCAACCACCTTATACTACTTTTAAAGCCCACCTCGGTTTTGGCAGCGCTGCAGACCGCTTATTCTGGGACCTCTGTGGACAGCACGCACGATCCTCTCCTCTTAGGACATGAGGACGCCAAGGGTCAGCGATCACCTCTTCATCCACGATACTCCACTTGTGGCCGGACGCTATCCCGTGCCAACCTGTCTCTGCCGGACCCATCCAATCCACTTTACTGGGACCACCATCGATCACAAAGGCCGGCCACCACGCCGTGCCAGCACCGACAGAAACCCTCACTGCAAGACTGCTACTCCTGAGGATGCCGGCTGCACTTCACCAGTAAGTGATACCACTCAAATCGGCATACAGGTACTACATAATATTATCAAACCTACATTATCGGCATATCGCTCCCTGAACTGCTCCATTATATCATTTCATGAACTGCATTACCGGACCACTTTATTTCTGAACTATATTACCTGACCATTTTATTTTTGGACATTTCGAAATTTTTTAGCCCTATTTTAGGTGGTTGCTTTATAAATGACTTTTTAATATTACATCTATTTTAATATCAATATCTTATTAACGTCTGGTGCAAGGGCCCTGCCCAGATGTAAGCTATTATCTTGTGAATAAATGTTATATTGTATTATTTTACTGCATTATCCTTGATTCAGGTCCTTTATTATCATATTATTCATTTACTTTCATTTACTATAATTATTTATTCAGTATCTATTTTATGACATTTAACTTATTGATTTTACATTTGTTTACCTTTTTCTCGTTCATTTTCTCTCCTTTTTAACTCTTTATTTCACTATCCTTGAGGACTGGTTTTACATAATTGATTATATGTACCTATTTAATTTACAAATCTGTTTAACTTTCTGGCACATGTTGATTTAGAAAAAAATGTTTTCCAGTGGAGTACCCCTTTAAGAATAAAAGTGCATTTTAATAATGTGTTTTAAAATGACGACCACTCCCTCCATTTCCTCTTAATTGTGCCCACAGAATTGACTGCCACTGCATGTAAACACTTTCTGTAGATGCCATCTTTACCCCTCACAGTCTGTGCAGTGTATCAGACACCCACATTTTGATATGGCTGCGGTCGGGAATGCATTTTTGTGCATTTTGTGCACAAAAAGCATATAATTAAAAAGATCTTTTATTCTTTAACATGTACCTGTCAACCCAAAAAATTTTGACATGCCATCCAGACATGTCAAAATTTTTGATTTCACCAGGTACAATTCAAAATGCTTGCAATTGCAAGTTACAATAATGTGAAGTGCACAGCAGCATGGTTCACTTCCAGGCTGTCAATCAAATCTGACTCATTAACTTCATTATAGACTATGGCTTAAAGGGGTACTCCGCCCCTAGACATCTTATCCCCTATCCAAAGGATAGGGGATAAGATGTCAGATCGCCGGGGTCCCACTGCTGGGGACCCCGGGGATCTCCGCTGCGGCACTGCACTATCATTCCTGCACAGAGCAAGTTGGCTCTGCATGTAATGACGTGCAATACAGGGGCCAGGGCATCGTTACGTCACGGCTCCGCCCTCGTGACATCATGGCCCGCCCCTTTCAATACAAGTCTATGGGAGGGGGCGTGGCGGTCGTCACTTGCATTAAAGGGACAGGCCGTGATGTCACAAGGGGCTGAGCCATGACGTCACGCTGCTCCGTCCACTGTATCGCCCGTCATTACGCACAGAGCGAACTCGCTCTGTGCAGTAATCATAGCGCAGTGCCGCAGCGGAGATCCCCGGGGTCCCCAGCAGCGGGACCCCGGCGATCTGACATCTTATCCCCTATCCTTTGGATAGGGGATAAGATGTCTAGAGGTGGAGTACCCCTTTAAAAGAGCTAGAACAAGCGGATTGCCAGGCAGTGATGCCGTCCACTTCACTTCAGGACTCTGGTTCGCAGTGGGTTTCAGGACTAAGACCAAGTGGGATCTAAACTATTGAACTTCTATAAGATTTTTTTTTTTTACAAAAAGGTAAATCCTTGGGATCCCCAAAAGTAAGGCCCTTTACATAATTTGAAAGATAACTATAACAATTAGACATATTGCCATCTCTTAAAGGTGTACTCCGGTGGAAAACTTTTTTTTTTTATGAACTGATGCTAGAAAGTTAAACAGATTTGTTAATTACTACTTTTAAAGGGCTATTCCACAGAAAAACTTTTTTTTTAAATCAACTGGTGCCAGAAAGTTAAACAAATTTGTAAATGACTACTATTAAAAAATCTTAACTCTTCCAGCACTTATCAGCTGCTATGATCCACAAGAAGTTCTTTTCTTTTTGAATTTCCTTTCTGGCTGAACATAGTGCTCTCTGCTGACACCTCTGTCCATTTTAGGAACTGTCCAGAATAGGAGCAAATCCCCATAGAAAACCTCTCCTGCTCTGGACAGTTCCTAAAATGAACAGAGGTGTCAGCAGAGAGCACTGTGGTCAGGCAGAAAGGAAATTAAAAAAGAAAATAACTTCCTGTGGATCATAACAGCAGCTGATATGTACTGGAAGGATTAAGATTTTTTAATAGAAGTAATGTACAGATCTGTTTAACTTTCTGGCACCAGTTGTTTAAACAAACAAAAAAAAAGTTTTCCAGTTGAGTACCCCTTTAAAAAATCTTTACCCTTCCAGTATTTTTTAGCAGCTGTATGCTACAGAGGAAATGTTTTTCTTTTTGAATTTCTAATTTGTCTTGTCCACAGTGCTCTCTGCTAAAAATTGCCGGTTAGCTCAGTGGTGCTGTTCGGGACTGCCGCAGTGAAATCGCGGCATCCCGAACAGCTTGCAGGACACGAGGAGGATCCCTACCTGCCTCCTCGCTGTCCGATCGCCGAATGACTGCTCCGTGCCTGAGATCCATTGAGATCCAGCTATTGCATGACAGTGATCAGTATAGGAAATCAGTGTGTGCAATGTTATAGTCCCCTATGGGGGCTATAACACTGCAAAAAGAAAAAAAAAAGTGTTAATAAATGTGATTTAACCCCTTCCCTAATAAAAGTTTGAATCACCCCCCTTTTCCCATTAAAAAAGACCCAGTGAAAATAAAAATAAACATATGTGGTATCGCCATGTGCATAAATGTCCGAACTATAAAAATATATCGTTAATTTAAAAAATTCAAAAGTCCAAAATAGCTTATTTTGGTCACTTTTTTATTCCATAAAAAAATGAATAAAAAGTGATTTTTTTTAAATAGTAAAATAAAATCAAACCTATCAATTGGCTATCCTTGCGACCGTATGGACCTACAGAATAAATATAAGGTGCAATTTTTACCAAAAACTGCACTGTGTAGAAACGGAAGCCGCTAAAAATGACAAAATAGCTTCTTTTTTATTTTACAAATGAACGCTTTTTGTAGAACACTATTCTACCTAGTAAAACAAAAATAAACCTGAGACCTAATATTCCAATATTTCCCCAACTGAAATTGAAATCAGTGAAGCAACAGATTTTAATAAAAGTAATAATTTATTACTAATCTTTATATTAATTCTAGCCTTAATATTCAGGAAACAATGCTTTCTATTTTGATATGGAAAGAATGGTACTTTGAATGGTGTGAACATAGCCTTACTTGGCTCAGTCAAAGAAACACTTATATTTAAAGTCTATTAGACATGTACTGAATAAACAGCAGATCTACAAAGGATGAAATGCTATTAAAATGTTATATATGGGGGCGTGGCCTGCATGGATAGCTGAGCGGTCGCACATCGCTGTGCTCCCTCTAGCCCAGCTCTATTCATCCTGAATTTTAATCCATCTGGGAACCAACTCACCCCCTCTGGTGCTCCGGTGGTATAGGAGGGACTGCGGGTACCTCCGGTGACGTCCTGGACCGTGGGGCGTGAGGAGAGCGGCGTGCCGGGGCTTCTGCTGCTGCGGACCTGGCTGGGGCCGGGGATCCCTGCAGGCCTGCCAGACGGCAGCGTGCAGCTGAGAAGAGCGGAGGAGGCTGTGGTGAGGCTGACAGGTGAAGGGGACGACGTGGAGGCCCTGAAAGTGGGGAGAGGTCTGCCACTGCTTATCCTTCATGGGCGGAGCCAGCAGTTACGTGAGCAACTCCTGCACCCGGGAAGAGAGGAGAGTGTGTGTGGCCTCTGACAGTGGTCAGCTGCTGCTAGGAGTCAAGGTGGGATAAGTTAACCCCTGGGGTCCTCTGCTGAGTCTGGGAAGCACTATAACCTGCTTCATCGATGGAAGTTTGGTGACTGACTGCCTGGCATTGGATCCTGACGGGAGAAGGTGAGGTGGTGGAGACCCTACTATAGTGAGTCTGCAGTTTGTGAGGGTGTGAGCTGCCCTCTGTATGGTACTGGGAAGCTTAGAGCTGATCCGGTTGTGTCCTTCTATATTCTGCTGCTAGTGCCCTGTTATACGGGACTTTGTGAATCTAATGCATCTACTGTACACCTACTGTGCAACTACTGTGCATCTACTGTGCATCTACTGTGCAACTACTGTGTATCTACTGTGCATCTACTTGGCAACCACTGTGCATCTACTGTGCATCTACTTTCAATATCCTATTGAAGGGCTGCAGTGTTGTCTTGATGGACTTTGTGGTGCTATTGTTACTGGTGGCCATGGGAGGTCCGAGAAGCCGGTCTAAGAAAAACAAACATGTGGCTGAGGCAGCCACACAGTCCACAAAGGATGAGTTCTCCTCTGATGAGGGTCCTTCGCCTGCCGGTGACCATGCTAGACGTGACTCCTGTGCTCCTACTCCCCTGGTCTCTAAGGCTTCTGCAAACGCTGCTCGAGCTTGCTTTTCTGAGTGTTGCTGTGTAAGAGGGGGCGTGAAAGAGGAGTTTCAAAAACAGGAGTTTGAAAGCAGGAGGTTGAAATCGCTGTGAGTGTTAATTTCTGAACCCACAAGGTCTACAAAAATTTGAAGTGTAATTTTGACTGTCTGTTTTTGCCTATACATTTGTGAAATCCCCATAACTAGATAGCCTCCTTGTTGGAAAATGCAGTCCAATGTACATCCTGTTCAATGTATGCAATCCTTGAACAGCAGTTTGAGGGTGCATATTGTTGTGCGAGATGTATGCTAGTTGTTCGTTTGGAAGCCCAGATCCTGCATCTAGAGGAGCGACTGGCAACGATGAGAAGCATTAACAACATGGAGAGGAGTCTCCTGCTCCCTGAGCAGGCACTCTCGGGAGTAGAGGTGGGGGAGGACAGTGGGACGGAGTTGCAGGACAGTCAGGCAGTTAGCTGGGTTACAGTTAGAAAGCGGGGTAGGGGAAAAAGTGTCAGGGAGGCTAGTCCTGAACTGGCACACCCCAACAAGTTTGCCTGCTTGGCAGATGAGGGGGATGCCATTACAGAGCTAGCAGAACTGCAGCAGGATACTGCCTCTGACTGCCAGGGGGGTGTCTGCTCCAGTAAGGAGGGAGGGAGGAGTACAGGGCAGGCCAGACAGGTACTAGTGGTGGGGGACTCAATTATTAGGGGGACAGACAAGGCGATCTGTCACAAAGACCGGGATCACCGAACAGTGTGTTGTCTACCTGGCGCACAAGTTCGGCACATCGCGGATCGGGTTGACAGGTTGCTGGGCGGGGCTGGAGAGGACCCAGCAGTCATGGTACATATTGGCACCAATGACAAAGTAAGAGGTAGGTGGAGTGTCCTTAAAAATGATTTAAGGGACTTAGACCGCAAGCTTAACCCCTTAAGGACCGGGGGTTTTTCCGTTTTTGCATTTTCGTTTTTTGCTCCTTGCCTTTAAAAAATCATAACTCTTTCAATTTTGCACCTAAAAATCCATATGATGGCTTATTTTTTGCGCCACCAATTCTACTTTGTAATGACGTCAGTCATTTTGCCCAAAAATCTACGGTGAAACGGGAAAAAAATCATTGTGCGACAAAATTGAAAAAAAAAACGCTGTTTTGTAACTTGTGGGGGCTTCCGTTTCTACGTAGTACATTTTTCGGTAAAAATGACACCTGATATTTATTCTGTAGGTCCATACGATTAAAATGATACCCTACTTATATAGGTTTGATTTTGTCGGACTTCTGGAAAAAATCATAACTACATGCAGGAAAATTAATAGGTATAAAATTGTCTTCTTCTGACCCCTATAACTTTTTTATTTTTCCGTGTATGGGGCGGTATGAGGGCTAATTTTTTGCGCCGCGATCTGAAGTTTTTCTGAAGTTGCATTGATAGGTCTTATTGATCGCTTTTTATTCATTTTTAAATGATATAAAAAGTGACCAAAAATGCACTATTTTGGACTTTGGAATTTTTTTCCGCGCACGCCATTGACCGAGCGGTTTAATTAATGATATATTTTTATAATTCGGACATTTCCGCATGCGGTGATACCATATATGTTTATTTTTATTTACACTGTGTTTTTTTTTTATTGGAAAAGGGGGGTGATTCAAACTTTTAATAGGGGAGGAGTTAAATGATCTTTATTCACTTTTTTTTTTTCACTTTTTTTTTGCAGTGTTATAGGTCCCATAGGGACCTATAACACTGCACACACTGATCTTCATCATTGATCACTGGTTTCTCATAAGAAACCAGTGATCAACGATTCTGCCGCATGACTGCTCATGCCTGGATCTCAGGCACTGAGCAGTCATTCGGCGATCGGACAGCGAGGAGGCAGGAAGGGGCCCTCCTGCTGTCCTGTCAGCTGTTCGGGATGCCGCGATTAGCCGCGGCTATCCCGAACAGCCCGACTGAGCTAGCCGGGAACTTTCACTTTTAGCCTCGGCTGCGCGCTATTAGAGGCGGGTCCCGGCTTCACCATGACGCCGGGCCCGCCGTGATATGATGTGGGGTTACTGTGTAACCCCGCGTTATATCAGAAGAGCAGGACCAAGGACGTACAGGTACGTCCTTGGTCCTTAAGGGGTTAAGGCAAGGACCTCCAAGGTAGTATTTTCTGAAATACTACCAGTACCACGAGCCGCACTGGAGAGGCAGCGGGAGATCAGGGAGGTAAACGAGTGGCTCAGAAGCTGGTGTAGGAAGAAGGGGTTTGGGTTCATGGAGAATTGGGCTGACTTCGCTGTCGGTTACCGGCTCTACCGTAGGGACGGGCTGCACCTCAATGGGGAGGGTGCAGCTGTGCTTGGGGAGAAGATGGCTAGAAGGGTGGAGGAGTGTTTAAACTAGGGACTTGGGGGGAGGGAACCTACAGAAAAGAGGGGGAAGATAGTGTAGATAGAGAGGTGGCAATTATAAATGTACCTGGGGGTGGAGCGGAGGGAGGGGTTAGAATAGTTAATAGGAATAGGCTTCATAGGAAAATAAAACTTACACCCTTGAATCCCATTAACCCCAATAACATAAAGGATGGAAATGTAAAGTGTATGTTCACAAATGCTAGAAGCCTAGCAAATAATATTGGGGAGCTTGAGGCCTTGATACTGGAGGAACATATTGATATAGTTGGGGTCACTGAGACATGGCTGGACTCCTCGCATGACTGGGCTGTCAATCTGCAGGGGTTTATATTGTTTCGCAAAGATAGAATGAATTGAAAAGGTGGTGGAGTCTGTCTGTATGTTAGAAGTGGTATTAAAGTCAGTGTGAACGATGCCATAGTGTGTGATGATTCTGAGGATGTGGAATCACTGTGGGTAGAATTACAAAAGGAGGGAAATACTGAAAAAATAATACTTGGTGTAATCTACAGACCCCCTAATATCACTGAAGAGATAGAAGATCGGCTGCATAAACAAATAGAGAGGGCCGCCCGAGCAGGTACAGTGGTAATAATGGGAGATTTTAACTATCCAGATATAGATTGGGGTCCAGGGTTGGCTAAAACTACAAAGGGGCAACAATTCCTAAATTTATTGCAGGATAATTTTATGGGCCAGTTTGTGGAGGACCCAACAAGAAGTGATGCCTTGTTGGATGTGATCATTTCCAACAACGCAGAGCTGGTTGGTAATGTAACTGTGAGGGAAAACCTTGGTAATAGCAACCACAATATAGTTACTTTTGACTTAAAATATAGAAAACAAAGACAGGCGGGGAAGGCAAAAACATATAACTTTGAAAAGGCAAACTTCCCTGGGCTGAGAGCTGCACTACAGGACATAGACTGGGGGCGGTGTTCTCAAATACTGATACAGAAGGTAAATGGGACATCTTTAAATCAACTCTAAATAACTATACAGCTAAATATATACCAAAGGGGAACAAATATAAACGAATAAAACTAAATCCTACATGGCTGACAAATGATGTTAAAAGAGCAATAAACAACAAAAAAATAGCCTTCAAAAACTACAAATCTGATGGGTCAGCTTTAACATTTAAACAGAGAGACGGTGGCCAAAGAAAGCAAAACTAATCCTAAATATTTTTTTAGATATATAAATGCAAAAAAAACAAGGACAGAGCATGTAGGACCCCTTAATAATGATAATGGGGAGGTTGTCACAGGCGATAAAGAGAAAGCGGAGCTACTGAATGGGTTCTTTAGCTCTGTATATACTAGGGAAGAAGGAGGAGCTAACATTGGACAGGTCAGTGCTGGTAACACATCATGTAATGTACTGAACTGGCTTAATGTAGAGATGGTACAAGGTAAGTTAAGTAATATAAATGTAAGCAAATCTCCAGGGCCAGATGGATTGCACCCAAGAGTTCTTGGAGAGGTAAGTTCAGTAATATCTGTACCCCTGTTCATGATATTTAGAGATTCACTGGTGTCTGGTATTGTGCCAAGTGACTGACACAAGGCGAATGTGGTACCAATCTTCAAAAAGGGCTCTAGGTCTTCCCCAGGAAACTATAGACCGGTAAGTTTAACGTGCATTGTGGGTAAATTGTTTGAAGGACTTATAAGGGATTACATACAGGAATACATAGGGGATAATTGTATTATAAGTGATAGCCAGCATGGGTTTACTAAGGATAAAAGTTGTCAAACCAATCTAATTTGCTTTTATGAAGAGGTGAGTAGAAGCCTTGACAGAGGAATGGCTGTGGATATAGTGTTTCTGGATTTTGCTAAAGCGTTTGATACTGTCCCTCATAGACGTCTGACAGGTAAGTTAAGGTCTTTGGGTTTGGAAATTTTAGTTTGTAACTGGATTGAACACTTGCTCATGGATCGTACCCAGAGAGTGGTGGTCAATGATTCGTACTCTGATTGGTCCCCGGTAATTAGTGGTGTACCCCAAGGTTCTGTACTGGGATCGCTGTTGTTTAATTTATTTATCAATGATATAGAGGATGGCATTAACAACTCTGTTTCTATCTTTGCAGATGACACCAAGCTTTGTAGCATGGTACAGTCTATAGAGGATGTGTATAGGTTACAAGATGACTTGGATAGACTAAGTGTCTGGGCATCCACTTGGCAAATGAGGTTCAATGTGGATAAATGTAAGGTTATGCATCTGGGTACTAATAACCTGCATGCGTCGTATGTCTTAGGGGGGATTAAACTGGCAGAGTCATTGGTAGAGAAGGATCTGGGTGTACTTGTAGATCACAGACTACAGAATAGCATGCAATGTCAGGCTGCTGCTTCCAAGGCCGGCAGGATATTGTCATGTATAAAAAGAGGGATGGACTCGAGAGACAGGGACATAATACTCCCCCTTTATAGAGCATTGGTACGGCCTCACCTGGAATATGTTGTTCAGTTTTGGGCACCAGTCCATAAAAGGGACACTGTGGGGCTGGAAAGGGTGCAGAGACGCGCGACTAAACTAATATGGGGCATGGAACATCTTAGCTATGAGGAGCGATTAAAGGAGTTACAATTGTTTAGTCTTGAGAAGAGACGTTTAAGGGGGGATATGATAAATGTATATAAGTATATTAATGGCCCATACAAAAAATATGGAGAAAAAATGTTCCAGGTTTAACCCCCCCAAAGGACGAGGGGGCACTCCCTCCGTCTGGAGAAGAAAAAGTTTAGTCTCAAGGGGCGACACGCCTTCTTTACCATGAGAACTGTGAACTTATGGAACAGTCTACCTCAGGAACTGGTCACAGTAGGAAAAATTAACAGCTTTAAAACAGGATTAGATACATTCCTGGAACAAAATAACATTAATGCTTATGAAGAAATATAAAATCCCATCCCTTCCCCAATACTGCCACACCCCACCCTTCAATTCCCTGGTTGAACTTGATGGACATATGTCTTTTTTCGACCGTACTTACTATGTAACTATGTAACTCTCAGCCAATTTACGAGGCCCTCGGGGGTGGCTGAGGGCTTGTCTCCTGCTCCCTCTCCTCCTATGTTTCCTGGCTCTCCTGGTTCAGAGAGATGCTGAGTGTCCTGCCGATTCAGTGGATCAGAAGTTTACGCAACTTTTAGCAGTGTTCACATCCTGCCAAACTATGATGGTTTCCAAGGTGGATGAACTCCGTCAAGACTTTGTGATACTCCGTCACGAGACTCAAACGCTCCATGAACACACTGGCGAGGTTGAGCGGAGGGTCTCCACCATTGAGGACACTTTACTACCTACGTCCTTGCAGCGACAAATTAAGTCTGTACTTGACAGATCGGACAACATGGAAAATAGACTGAGGTGCAATAATATTTGCCTGGTGGGCCTGCCCGAAAAAAGCAGAAGGTTCAGACCCAGTGGCCTGGCTCAAGGAATTGTTGCCTTTTGATACCTTCTCACTGTTAGGATTCGGCAGGCTGAATGTGGATCCTCTGTGTTAGCGAGGGATTGGCGTGGACCCTACCGGTGGACCGGTTCTAGGTTGCTACTGGTATTCACCAGAGCCCGCCGCAAAGCGGGACGGTCTTGCTGCGGCGGTAGCAACCAGGTCGTATCCACCGGCACATGCTCAACCTTGCTGACTGCTGAGAAGGCGTGGGACAGAAGGACTAGACAGAGGCGAGGTCAGACGTGGCAGAAGGTCAGGGCAGGCAGCAAGGTTCGTAGTCAATGGTGATAGCAAGAGGTCTGGAACACAGTAAACGCTTTCTCTAGGCACAAGGGCAACAAGATCCGGCCAGGAAGGGAAGGGGAAGTGAGGTTATATGGACGTGGAGCAGGTGCAAGCTAATTAGACTGATTGGGCCAGGCACCAATCATTGGTGCACTGGCCCTTTAAATCTTAGAGAGCTGGCGCGTGCTCGCCCTAAGGAGCGGAGCCGCGCGCGCCAGGACGTGACAGCCGGGGACCGGGACAGGTGAGTAGCTTGGGATGCGATTCGCGAGCGGGCGCGTCCCGCTATGCGAATCGCATCCCCGCCGGCAGTGTCAGTGCAGCGCTCCCGGTCAGCGGGTCTGACCGGGGTGCTGCAGAGAGGGGAAGGAGCAGGGACCCGGAGCACTCGGCGTAACAGTACCCCCCCTTAGGTCTCCCCCTCTTTTTGTCAGCTTGTAGCTTCACATGAGATGAGGCCAATGGGAGCGATTCTTGAGTTTCTTTCTGGAAGACAGAGAAGTCCTGGGTAAATTCATCAACGGCAGGCAGTCCAGAAGAAGTGGGAATGGGGAGGGGGGGCAGAGGGTGAAGCTTGCCACGGGGCAGAATGTTACCAGGAAGGGGGCTATGAGGAGGCAAAATCTCTGCTCGTTTTTTGCAAAAAAACATCGGCATAGTCCTGATAGGCCTTGGGGAGACCTGGTATAGGAGGAGACACTGAAGTTTGACTGACGGGACTGGGAGCAGACGTGAGGCATTTTTTGTGGCAAGAAGCACCCCAGCTCTTGATCTCCCCGGTGGTCCAGTCAAGGGTAGGAGAATGGCGTTGGAGCAGTTGGGCAGAACAAAAAATTCAATTTTTTCGTGATGCAGTCCAATGCTCATAAGCAGGGGTTCTGTGCTGTAACGCACAGTGCAGTCCAATTTTACTCCGTTGACCGAGGAAATGTAGAGCGGCTTGACGAGACGGGTCAAAGGGATGTTGAACCTATTAACAAAAGAGGCCAAAATAAAATTTCCCGCAGAACCAGAGTCCAAGAAGGCCACAGCTGAGAAGGAGGAGTTGGCAGAAGGAGAAATCCGCACGGGCACAGTGAGACGTGGAGAAGCAGACTTCATACCAAGAGACGCCACTCCCACGTGAGCTGGGTGCGTGCGTTTCCCAGACGTGGAGGACTAATAGGGCAGTCCACTAGGAAATGTTCGGTACTAGCGCAGTACAGACATAAATTTTTATCTCTGCGGCGAGTCCTCTCTTCATGGGTCAGGCGAGACCGATCCACTTGCATAGCCTCCTCGGCGGGAGGCACAGGGGTAGATTGCAAAGGATACTGGGAGAGAGGTGCCCAGAGATCAAGGTCCTTTTCCTGGCGGAGCTCCTGGTGTCTTTCGCATGTCAATGCGGGTGGCCAAATGGATAAGTTCATGCAGGTTGGCAGGAATTTCTCGTGCGGCCAGCACATCCTTGATGTTAGTGGATAGGCCTTTTTTAAAGGTCGCGCAGAGGGCCTCGTTGTTCCAAGATAATTCGGAGGCAAGGGTACGAAATTGGATGGCGTATTCGCCTACAGAAGAATTTCCTTGGACCAGGTTCAGCAAGGCTGTTTCGGCAGAAGAGGCTCAGGCTGGTTCCTCGAAGACACTACGAACCTCAGCGAAGAAGGCCTGAACAGTGGCAGTGACAGGATCGTTGCGGTCCCAGAGCGGTGTGGCCCATGACAAGGCCTTCCCAGACAGGAGACTAACCACGAAAGCCACCTTAGACCGTTCTGTGGGGAATTGGTCCGACAACATCTCCAAGTGTAGGGAACATTGAGACAGGAAACCACGGCAGAGTTTAGAGTCCCCATCATATTTGTCCGGCAGGGACAAACAGAGGTTAGGAGCGGCCACTCGCTGCGGAGGAGGTGCAGGAGCTGGTGGAGGAGATGGTTGCTGCTGTAGCTGTGGCAGAAGTTGCTGTAGCATGGCGGTCAACTGCGACAGCTGCTGTCCTTGTTAGGCGAACTGTTGTCCTAGTTGCTCTATCTGTTGAGACTGCTGGGCGACCACCGTGGTAAGGTCAGCGACAACTGGCAGCGGGACCTCAGTGGGATCCATGGCCGGATCTACTGTTAGGATTCGGCAGGCTGGATGTGGATCCTCTGTGTCAGCGAGGGATTGGCGTGGACCGTACCGGTGGACCGGTTCTAGGTTGCTACTGGTATTCACCAGAGCCCGCCGCAAAGCGGGATGGTCTTGCTGCGGCGGTAGCAACCAGGTCGTATTCACCGGCAACGGCTCAACCTCGCTGACTGCTGAGAAGGCGTGGGACAGAAGGACTAGACAGAGGCGAGGTCAGACATAGCAGAAGGTCAGGGCAGGCGGCAAGGTTCGTAGTCAATGGTGATAGCAAGAGGTCTGGAACACTGGTATGGCAAACACAGTAAACGCTTTCTCTAGGCACAAGGGCAACAAGATCCGGCCAGGAAGGGAAGGGGAAGTGAGGTTATATGGACGTGGAGCAGGTGGAAGCTAATTAGACTGATTTGGCCAGGCACCAATCATTGGTGCACTGGCCCTTTAAACCTTAGAGAGCTGTCACGCCCTAAGGAGTGTAGCCGCGCGCGCAAGGACGTGACAGCCGGGGACCGGGACAGGTGAGTAGCTTGGGATGCGATTCACGAGCGGGCGCGTCCCACTATGCGAATCGCATCCTCGCCGGCAGTGTCAGGGGCGCTGCAGAGAGGGGAACGCCGCGAGCGCTCCGGGGAGGAGCAGGGACCCGGAGCACTCGGCGTAACACTCACCATACTTTACAGTGGAGAGGGCCCAACGGGTCTTGGCCTGGTCACACCCCCCCCCCTCCTAGACCGTTCCTGGCGAAGCTTCTACATTATAGAGACAGAGACGCTATCCTGAGAGCTGTGCGCATCAAAGGAGAAGTGCACTTTAGTGATAACTGGGTGGCGTTTTATCCGGATTTCTCCGTGGAACTGTGTAAACAGAGGAACCAGTTAACGGAAGTCCGTAGCCGCCTCCGTTTCAAGGGCTACCGCTATGCCATACTGTTCCCAGCCCGTCTTCGTGTGGTGGATGGGGCGAACACCTGATTCCTCACGTCCACGACTGAGGCTTTGCAGTGGGTGGACGCGGCTAATGTTGCGGCCCCTCTGGACTGACCAGCTATAAAGATCCTTGGTCTTGCCTTAATGTGTTAGTAGCAAGAGTAGGGGGTTAGGATGTCTCTTTTAGTTCCCCTTCTTGAGTTTTGTCCATGGACTTCTTTAGATTCTCCAGCCTTCATTATCGGTCCCTTAGTGAGTTGGCCCTAGTTTTTTATTTAAATGGGGTTGGGTAGGTGGGAGGGTGTGGGACTGTTTAGGTCACTAGGACTTTTGCTACCTCCGCTAGATTAGTGTTTCAGGGTCTAGGTCTACACGAGTTTTAGTGTTAGACAGGGTATTGTTAGGGATGTAAAACATTATAAGAGACAGTCACTAACTAGCACACCTGTATGAGCTAATACTGCACAGTTCTCAGAATTGTTAGGCATGTATTTGTTATGCATTTGTTTTTGTGTTTGTTTTTTGGTTTGCCTGTCCGTCTTGTCCTTTGTGTAGTCCATGGTATGCGAGGTGTGTGTTCCCGGAGTACTTCGGGTGGTGGTGTTGTATCCCA
Source organism: Hyla sarda (assembly GCF_029499605.1). Lineage (NCBI taxonomy): Eukaryota > Metazoa > Chordata > Amphibia > Anura > Hylidae > Hyla > Hyla sarda. The sequence goes on along the minus strand of NC_079192.1, from coordinate 220,905,788 downwards.
GGTGCGCCTTTAGGGTTCCATGTCAGGTTGTATGTATACTGCCGATGGTCTTTTCAGGTATGGTTCAATGGGGTCCCTTAAAATCATGAGCTGGAATGTTAGGGGCCTTAACTTCAAATTCAACCGGACTCTATGTCTAGACTTTGTTAAGAAGCAGTCCCCACACCTGATTTGCTTACAAGAAACTCATTTAACTGGTCAGAAAATACTTGCCCTGAAGAGGGCATGGATAGCAAGGGGATATCACTCCACTTATTCGTCCTCTGCGAGGGGAGTCTCCATTTTGGTAACTAAATCCCTTCCCCTGGTCATTGATCAAATGGCTTGTGATCATTTTGGTAGGTTTGTAATTGTCCAGTGTTCCCTCCACTCCTTTTGTTATCTATTGGTGTCTGTGTATGTTCCCCCTCCTTTCCATGTTGAGGTCTTAGAAAATATCACGTCCAAACTGTTAACATTTCCTTCTCTGCCTGTTCTTGCTATTGGCGACTTTAATGCGGTCCCGGATCCGGGAGTTGATCACACTGGTGCAGCAGACTCTGGCTCTCCTAATCTACATAAATGGAGTATGGCGTTGTCCCTTACTGAGGTATGGTGCTGAAAACAGTCTTCTGACCGGTTATTCTCCTATTACTCGACAGTGCATAAATCATTCTCCAAGATACATCTGGCTTATGCCTCCTCTGATCTTCTACCTCTGGTAAGAGATGTCTTGTACAGCACTAGGGGGATCTCTGACCACTCAGCTCTCGTATTGTCCTTGGGTTTGGGCCCTAGTCAGTCATCTAAGGTCTGGAGGATGCATCCTGGCTGGTTGCAGGAGGCATCATTTCTAGAAGCCCATAATTGTTTTTGGGAACATAAGAGGTCTCACCCTGATAAGTAAGTACAATGGGACGCATATAAGGCGCATTTTAGGGGAGTCTTTATGGCAGGGGTTGCAGGGCAGAGGAGGACTTACTCGGCTAGAGAGAGGACATTGCAGGTTGAGATTGGGGCTTTGGGAGCGGAGGTAGTGAGGAATTCTTCCCCCGATACTGAAAATAAATGGTTGAATGTTCAAAGAGCTCTCTTAATACTTCAGAAGGAGAAGATTCAAAAGAAAATGGTGGATAGAGAGGTGGCGTTATTTGAATTTGGGGATAAAAATGGTAGACTGCTGGCGTATTTGGCTAGAGAAAGTAGGCCTGTCGCTGCTATACCCTGTGTATTAGGGGGCTACTGGGACCCTAGAAAACGACCCTGTTGTTATTAATAAGGTGTTTCGGGACTTCTATAGTGCTCTCTATTCCTTTCAATTACTGACTGTTCCGGCTGGTTTAGTGTCTTTTTTGAAGAGCTTGCCTCTAATGCCCTTAAATACGGCTAAGGCTGCTGCATTGGATGCCCCTTTTTATGATGAGGAAATCTCGTGGGCTATTGGTTCTCTGCAATCGGGAAAGACCCCGGGGCTGGATGGCACGATTGGTGACTGGTACAGGGCGAATGAGGAGCGGCTAATCCCTATTTTACAGAATCTTTTTAGTGTGGCCCTGGAGACTGGGAGACTCCCTGACTCCATGAGAGAGGCCCTTATTGTGGTTCTTCCCAAACGAGGAAAGGATCCCACTCTACCGGATTCCTATAGACCCATTTCTCTCCTCAACGTAGATATCAAACTCCTGGCTAAATTATTGGCTAATCGGCTGCGTAGGGTTATAGCTGCTGTCATCCATCCTGACCAGATGGGTTTTATGCCTGGGAGAGCTACGGACATTAATGTACAACGACTGCACTTTAACATAGCTGCGGCAGAAGGGGATGCCTCAGGGGGATATGTGGTTAGCTTAGACGTCATTAAAGCCTTTGATTCTGTGGAATAGCTGTATTTGCGGGGGGTTTTGGGGGCCCTACAGTTTGGTCCTCGGTTCTGGGCATGGGTACAGTTTTTATATGATAGCCCTAGGGCTAGGGTGCGCACTAATCTGGATGTTTCTGACTCATTTCAGCTGGGTAGAGGGACGAGGCCGGGGTGCCCCTGGCTGCGGCCATCCGAGTGTCTACCTGTATTCATGGGGTCCGTAGAGCTTCCTTGGAAGAAAAAGTGTCCATGTATGCAGATGATACTTTGGTTTACTTACCAGATGTCCATGATTCCCTAGTGCCCTATTCACTCTCCTAGATGAGTTTAGTTCCTTTTCCGGTCTCAGGGTCAATTGGGCCAAGTCTTCCTTCATGCCACTGTCTGTGATGACGGGCCATGTTCCATCACTTCCTAATGGGTTGCGGGCAGTCACTCACTTTAAATATTTGGGAGTGGAGGTTTCTGCTTGTGTGAAGGACTATGCAAGGTTGAATTTGGATCCAGTGTTGTTGTCTGTGATAGCTAAACTACAGGCCTGATCCCCTTTACCCCTGACCCTGGCTGCCAGGATTAATATATTTAAAATGCTTTATCTTCCTAAGTTTTTTATAACTTTTTGATCTTTCTCCTGTGCTTCACCCAAAGAGATTATTTATGAGGCTGAGTGGCGCTTTGAGGTCCTTCTATTGGCAGGACAAAACACTGCGACTAGGTCAGGCACTGCTCCAGGCGTCCAAACTGAGGGGTGGCTTAGCTGCTCCTAACATGCACAATTATTTTCTAGCTTCTCCACTTGTGTATGCTGCCTGGTGGATCGACCTGGCTCTGGCGAATGCTTCTACTGCTCTAGCGGGAGCTCTCATGGGTTAATATGAAACATTGACCAATACCCTGTACAGGTATTCTCCTACTTCTAGGTTGTTGACCCCTATTAGATCTGTGGCTGAGGTGTGGTCGGAGGTTTGTAGACGCTTTCCACTACCAGTAATGTCTCTCAGGGCACCCCTGTGGGGGAATCCACATTTTGAGTACCTGCAGGAGTTGGAGGCTGCAGGGTTCTTGAGTGCTCATGGAGTCAAATTCGCCTTGCACTTGTTTGGGGAGTTTCCTGCTCTCCCTTCACTCTAAGAAACGCTTTCATCTTCCTCGGATTGCACAGTTTAGCCAGTTTAGGTACTTCCAGTTGAGACATGCAGTGGTGGTGCAGTTTGGCTCTCTTGACGTGACCTGGCCTTTTCTGAAGTGGAGTTGCTTCTGTGAACCGCTGACCTCACTAAACCTTTGACTCAGGCTTATGCATTACTGCAATCGGTGGGTCCGGATCCATTTGAGTTGGCTTTTGTAAAGTGGGCAGAGGATCTTCCTGATTTTACCAATGGAGGGAAGTTGTTAAGACCTATTACCCCACGGTGGTTAGTGCTAGGGATCTGCTTATTCAGGTTCGGCTCATCTTTCGTTTATATTACACTCCGGTTAGGCTGTCTTGTATGGGTGTCTCTTCTTCAGATGTTTGTTTTCGGTGTCATGCGGATGTGGGCACTCCTATACATGCTATGTGGAGTTGCCCTTGTGTAGAACCCTTCTGAAGGGAGGTGCTGTAGTTCTTGACAGACCATTTGGAATTCCCCTACGTGTTTTCCCCTGTTTGTCTGTTGGGTGTTAGTAATGACTTAGAATCGGGCTCTCATAGGCGCCTACTTATCCGGTTTCTATTGTTCTGTGCTTGGAAAGTTCTGATTATGGCCTGGAAGGATACTTCCCCTCTCCCCATTGCACGGTGGTTCAACCAAGTTAACAAATATGTACCATTGTACAGGACGTTGTACACTAGTTGCAAATGCCCCAAGAAATTTGACAAAGTCTGGATGCCCTGGCTGATGATAGGAGAGTTGGTCCCCCCCCCCCCCCCCCCCCCCCCCGCAACAAGTCAGTTCTCCTGGGTAGACGGGTTGTCTTAATCCATGGTCAAGGAAGTGGGGGGGTTACTCCGGGAATGTGTGTGAGTGTGTGTGCTGTCTGTGTCTCTGTTTAGTGTCTTGGTGTCAGCTGGGGATGGACCTCCTCGACTGTCTACTTCAATGGTGCCGTGCTACTTTACATTTGCATATGATTTTGGCGGTGGTTGGGGGCTCTATCTTCGGCTGTATGTTATTTTATTTCTGTATTGTGTTGCAAAAAAACAAAAGTTATAAATAAATACTTTCAACATTTTTTTTATATATGATCATATTAATTCCTGCTTCAGACAAACAATCCAATACACAGACAAAAATGAAGAAAAAGGTAAAACACAAGACAACAAAGTGATATACACAATATGTAAAGGAATTATGTTGTAATATTGTTTTAGCAGAAATGTGTCTAGTTTCTTCAGAAAAAGGAAACTCTTTCAGCCTAGTAGTTTCCAATGACCTTCAATGAAAATAATATGATATTGCCCTTATCAGTAAAATAGAATTAACGTTAAACCGGCTATTTTACAGAATGGAATTCTGTTACTGTATACCTCAATATCAAGCAAAAAGTACAAAGTGCAGTATAGAAAGCACAAAAGGAAAGTGTATGCTGCCCCACATAAAACACAGACAGAAAATAAAACAAGTAGAAAAATCTGTATCGGCAATGTGTAAACTGATAAGATGTCACGGTCATACAGACATATCTAGAAGTACTTACTGATTAGATTGAAGAGAACGTTCACCTTTGAACTGTATTTTACAGTTTATAAATTGAATTAATCTGCAATGACAGTTACATACCTAAACATATGGTGCATTCTTTATCTTACACTTGTCCTTAATTACAACTTATATTATAGTCCAGAGTTACATTTTCAATCCTGCTCCTGCTGGTTGTTACTGGAGACAGGTAAATAAATATTCCAATAAACCTCCCCTTTGTGAGCTTAGCTGGTTTCCTACAATAGATCTGAGCTAGCGTAGCACATAAATATGCACATTTGGATATTAGATATGATGAGTGTACATGTTAAATGTCATAAAGATACAGGTATAAGTAGATTCCAGATGCCACATCGCTTAAAGGGGTACTCCGGTGGGAATTATAATTTTATTTTTTTTAAATCAACTGATGCCAAAAAGTTTAACAGATTTGTATATTACTTCTATTACAAAATCTTAATCCTTCCAGTACTTATTAGCTGCTGTATACTACAGTGGAAATTATTTTATTTTTGGATTTCTTTTCTGTCTGTCCACAGTGCTCTCTGGTGACACCTCTGTCCATTTTAGGAACTGCCTAGAGCAGCATATGTTTGCTATAGGGATTTTCTCCTGCTCTGGTCAGTTCCTGACATGGACAGAGGTGTAAGCAGAGAGCACTGTGGACAGACAGAAAAGAAATCCAAAAAGAAAAGAATTTCCTCTGCAGTATACAGCCACTAATAAGTACTGGAAGGATTAAGATTTTTTAATAGAAGTAATTTTTTTACAAATCTGCACCAGTTGATTAAAAAATAAAAAATAAAAAAAAAGGTGATATGAATAGAACATCACTCATTCATATTTTCCCTCTGAGAGCAGGGAATGGCTGCCACCATCCGGCCAATCCCCACTATGGGCCGAAAATATGAATGATTGATGTGAATTTCTATTCACATCACTGGCCGGCCCGGATTACAGAGGCAGAGATGCGAGCGCTGTATAGAGCCGCTCCATATCTCTGCAATAGATAGGACGATCGCATTGGGTGTCAGGAGTTACACCCTCTGCTCCATGCTGGGAGCTGTAGTACCTTCATTAATAGACAGATCACAGAGAGTGTAATTTCTGACACCTGTTGTGATCTGTCTATTAATGCAGGTACTACAGCTCCCAGTATGGTGCAGTGTGTGCTCCATGTTGGGAGCAGTAGTACCTGCAGTTAAGGAAAGATCACACCAGATGTCACTCCTGACTTCCGCTGTGATCCTCCTGTATAATGTATAGATGCGACCGGCAGGTCTTCTCTGGTCCCCTGCACTGCTGTTTATATACACCTATTAATATTTCCCAAAAGAGTTATGATTGGCTGGAACCATCTGGCCAATTACAGCTCTCTGTGGGAAATATGAATAGGTGTATATATGCGGCAGTGCAGGGGACCATAGAAGAGTGGCCGGCCGCATCTATACATTATACAGGAGGATCGTAGCGGAAGTCAGGAGTGACACCGGCGATCTGTCTATTAGTATGGTACTACTACTCCCATCATGGAACAGTGTTCCATGCTGGGAGTAGTAGTACTACCTAAAAAATGTAAAAAACAAAAAGAAAGAAACGCGAAAAACACACACACACACACACTACATTTTCATTATTGTCGACTATATTTTTTGTGCCCTGCCCTCACGTATAAATTGATCCCTGTCATAAAAATGTCATTAAAAAAATATACATTTCGTTAAATACAATTTGTTCCATCCCTACTGTATCTTTTTTATAATATTTTTAAAATGGTAACCTACAAAATATTATTAAAAAAGGTATCTTCATCACTTTTTTGGATCGCTAAGGTCCAAAAAAGAATAAAAAACGCCTGCAAAAATGCCAAGCTAAAATCCACATGGCGTTTTTCTTGGCTTTTTTTTTTTTTACTCCCATAGAATTCTATTGGAGAAAAACGCCACGATTGCAGGGAAAAAAAACACCATAGGCTCAACATGGTGCGATTTTACAAAACTGCCAGGGAGCTAAAAAAGAGTGATTAAAAAAAACGCCAAACTGAAAAACGCAAATTGGAAAAAGATTTTAGCAATTTCTCATTTATTTACAGCTAAAATCTGGCCGCAGCATTTTTGGGCCGAATTCGGCTGAATTGGCGTTCCCCCCCCCCCCCCCCCCCCCCCCCCCAAAAAAGAAAGTGGAATTCCAGCCTAATTCAGTAAGTTGCATGAAGACTTCTTCATTTTTTTTAATGGGTCTCATTAGCCAAACATTGTTATGTCTGGGTCTCACGATTGGTCATAATCCATGGCAATATTGTTAAAATGTACCTTAATACATCTGGAAATTTGTGATTGGTGCAATCGCAGAGAACACTCCGAGGACTGTGCAGCATATAACCCAGTCTGCCTACCAAGCTGTGCCTCACCAACAATTGGTTGGCACCTCACCGATACACTAGTATACACAATTATACACAAACCACTCATTGACAGTTCTCTTAGAAAGTAGCTCTGACAGGTGGCTTTCCTCTCCTGCAGGCACAAACTCTTCAAAAAAGTTTAAAAAGTTAACTTAGCAGGCATATTTGGTTAATAATGAACTGTATAGATTTGGGTTTTCCAAAAGGAATTAAAGAGGACCTCCCTGGGAAACCTCATGAATTAATAGAAGATAAAACATAAAACATTCTTCTTTCTTCACTTTGACATTCTGATGCAATGAGGAACAGCTCCTCCCATCACTTTTGTTTCTCTCAGAAAGAATCTCACCAGATTGGACCGCTTTCTGCTAAAATGAAAGCTGTAATAGCAGATCAGTGATGTCAGATATGGAGGTCTAGTAAAGTTGTCCTGCTGCCATAATAATGGATCAGCTCTATGTAACTGCATTAAAAGAAGACAATTCAACACCCTGGTTATAACATGGCTTATAATAGTTTAAATGTTGCTTTGACAGCAGCATCTAAACAGTTAAATAGCCAGCATCAGAAATCATTCTGTTCTGGCTATTGATGGTGGCAGTCTGCTTCGGCTTACCCCTCCTCATATGGCAAACATGAATGTTCAGTCATGCTGAGAGAAATAAAGTAGGGCAAACGAAAGTTCAGCCAAAAGTTATTGCTAATGTATGAGCACCTTAAAGGGAACTCATTACATTTAATATGCAGTCAAATCTGCAGGCATCATGTTATAGAGCAGGAGGAGCTGATCAGATTGATATATAGTTTTATAGGGACAATTACATTACAGTGAGTTAACTATTGATGTGGGTGGTCCTACTCAGTGATTTACAGCTCCCACTATATGCACGCTTATACACAGATAGCTGTCAATCACTAGGTAGCTGTCAATCATTATCCATTTGACTACTTAGCATAGAATGAGCAAAGGTTTACATTACAGCTCCTCCTGCTCTATAACATGATATCGGCAGATAAGACTGCATTTTTATGAAGACAGGCTCCCTTTAAGAGTTTTCATAACATCTACCAATTCATTAAAATATGTTGCAACATGTTAATTAAAGAGGCACTGTCAAATACAAAAACTTTTGATATGTTGTAATGCATGCAAAACCAATAGGTTTTGCAATTGTTTTCATTAGAACATTCATTAGACACATTCTAGTCCTGCTATGTCCATGCGTCATCACCTATGCCATGGACACACTTACTTGATTGACAGCTGTGAGTGCAGGGCTCACAGCTTGAGGAAAAATCCTCCCACTGTCAGCTTGTGTCCCGCTACTGTCAGTGAGGACAAGCTGGGAGTTGTAGTTTTGCTAATGCTAGCGGAGATGTGCGCAGACAACATACTGAGGAAGGGGATAGAGACCTGCATTGTGAGGTAGACTAGTGAGGTAAATTAAAAGTGTAATAAAAAAAAAAAATAAAGGTGCTAGACACATAAAAATTAGATGTACTGGTCAGGATTAGGTACTGAGTGATACATTAAAAAAAAAAATTTAGTTGGGTCTGACGGGTACGCTTTAAGTAATATGGACGCTTCCAGTAGTGAAGTCTGAGTTGGTGTTTGGTCTGTGTATATAAATCAGCGATAGGATTGCAGTGTGGTAGTGTTTTAACATAAGAAACTTGCAGAAGTAAAGACTTACCTTGTAATGTGCCAACAAGTCCTGTACATAGTCCTGAGATAATATCATGAACAAGCCACTCTTTCCATCTGTACTTTGGCAACCAGTTAAGAACTGGGAAAAATTGCTTGAGCTTTAGACGAGCTGTCGCTGGTGTACAGCTGCCGGAAAGAGCAAAAACAACAAAATCACATTTGTTATTAGCCAGGCACTAAAATCAGCAGGATTTCTAGAATCCTATTAGAGAGAGCACTGACTCACCACACATATACCAGTTATTAAATGGGTACTCCACTGGAAAAAAAAATTCTAAATCAACTGGTGCCAGAAAGTTAAACAGATTTGTAAATTACTTCTATTTAAAAATCTTGATCCTTCCAGTACTTATCAGCTGCTGTATACTACAGAGGAAGTTCTTTTCTTTTTTAATTGCCTTTCTGTTTGACCACAGTGCTCTCTGCTGACACATCTGTCCATGTCAGGAACTGTCCAGAGCAGGATAGGTTTGCTATGGGGATTTGCTCCTACTCTGGACAGTTCCTGACATGGACAGAGGTGTCAGCAGAGAGCACTGTGGTCAGACACAAAAGAAATTCAAAAAGAAAAGAACTGACTGTGGAGCATACAGAAGCTAATAAGTACTGGAAGGAGTCATTTACAAATGTGTTTAACTTTCTGGCATCAGTTGATTTAGAAAAAATGTTTTTCCAGTGGAGTACCCCTTTAAGTTATTGTGGAAAATGCTATGTATCGGCTTATTACAAATAAGGCTATTCGTTTTTTTGTGTTGCAGCTTTCAATGTAGTTTTTGAGCCAAAGCCAGGTGTGTATCCAAAAAAGAAGGAAAAATATATTGGACAGACTGATACCGCTCTCTTATTATTAAGTTTCTGTGTTTGGATAAAAAAAACGGCACAAATAACTGTATGTGTGATTTTAGCCTTAGGTTAATTTCACACTAGCACAATACGGGTGTATGACCAAATGTCCTGGCCCAACCATAAGTCTAACGATGGTTATTATAATAATGTGTTACTCTTTTTTTTTTTTTTTTTTTTTTTTATGGCAGCTCCCAGTCACACTCCTTCTGAGGGTGTAAGGTCTTACTGATTTGAATTGTTTAGAGTATCTAAATACTGCATTTACACTTTATCTGTAAATTCAAACGTCTTTGATAAAAAGATTTGAGACTTAGAAAATAAATAATTTTATCAACCTGCAGTTATCTTTCAATTTTTGTGAAATACTTTTCGGTATAAATTCTTCCTTCTCATTTTCCTGATGGAAAACTGTGTCAGAGTATATGGTTCGAGATACAAGGTATTCGTCCATCCTTTCATTTATCACCTGTGAATGACATACAAAAATTATATTAACTTCATGAATGTACATTTATTGTAAAACAAAGCTTTTTTTTGTATACGGCCAGTAAAAGAAGCACTCATGTTTTTTTTTTTGCATATATAATTTACCACCTGTATGCCTGCAGTGTCATCTATTTAATCCCAGCTCAGATGCATTCATATGGTAACACTGCTGGTCTTCATCCACCAGCGTACCATGTGCCCAGGGTCTTATCAGCATCATGCAACGTTCTGGGTGCCATGTTCCCACTGCATTTACTGGTTTGGTGTGTCTCCTGCTGTTTCCACTAGGGGCAGCGCACGAGCACTGGCTTTGTTTTATAGGGTTGGCGTGCGCTCCCTAGTGGTTCCTCTTCCAATCCGTGGAAGGCACTCCTCAGCAGGTTTGGTCATTCTGGAGTGTTAATTGAACTGTTAAAGGGGTACTCTGGCGCTAAGGCATCTTATCCGGGGGCGGAGCCGTGACGTCACAATACTCCGGCCCTGTGATTGGCAGTCATCAGACCCGGAGCGAACATGCTCCGGGGGCTGATGGTAACGGGGTGCTGCGTGAAAGATCCCGGTGGTCCCCAGCAGTGGGACCCCCGCGATCAGGCATCTTATCCCCTATCCTTTTGATAGGAGATAAGATGTCTTAGCGCCGGAGTACCCCTTTAAGGTCTCTATAACCTGCCAGTCCTGATTCTTGTCTGTCTGTCTTCTGACCCCTGCCTGTTATTGGATGTACATTTTGCTTTGGACTCTGTATGTCCTTTGTAAATAAACACCATAATCAGCATTGCTGTGTCTGGCGCTGTTTCTAGTGTCAGGTTTGCCCCACTCTGCCTGCATTACACATACACTTTTCTTACTGATTCTGGGTGGTCATGTTAATCAGACAAGCAGAATATTACATGCTCTATTGTGTAGAGAAGATGCCAGTCTTTCCAATGTTAGAGATTTCTTGTGATCTACACAATTACATCATTACTTATCAGCTCTGTTAGGAACAGGAGAGCAGCTTTAAAGTAAATTCATGTTCACTGGCACACAATCTAGGCATCTGCACTTCTATCAGGCATAGGCACAAGTTGTGAACTCCAAACAGTAGCTTGAGTTTGCTGATAGTTTCTGATCGCCATCTCCTGCAACTGGTACACTTTGCTTTCTCCTCCAAATCGGGCATCCTTCCAATAGCAGCTATACTATTCTAGCCATAGGCCTTCTGCTGCACAATATTTGTCTGTACCCCTAGAAAAGAAGGATGGTACATACACGTGTGAACAAGCTGCCCTGGTCTACCATGCTTAGGGATTTTTCAGCATTTTTGGGCTCAAATAATTGGCATTAATATTATGGCAAAATCTTGTGTCATTACAATTGCAATGTGGGTTCTGCATTTGTGGTTTTATCCAGTGTTTTTTCATCTTATTTTTACTTAAAGGGGTATTCCAGGCAAAAACATCTTATCCCCTATCCAAAGGATAGGGAATAAGATGTCTGATCACGGGGGGCCCGCTGCTGGAACCCCCCCGTGATCTCCCTGCAGCACCCGCATTCTATACGGGGCTGCTTCTCCAGTTTCAGAAACCTCCAGGTTTCTGGGACTGGGGACGTGACGTCACGCCACTCCCCCTCCAGTCATGTCTATGGCAGGGGGTGTGACAGCCATTCCTGAGTTCACCCCTTTAAGAGTAAAAAAAAAAAAGGGGGGTGAACTCAGGAATTAAAAAAAATTGCCAAAGGAGAAAAAAAAAAGCATTAGAAAAAATAATGCAGGAAAATGGAATTGCACTGTTTTTGATGAACTGCAACTTATCGCAGAGCTTTTTTGTAATGTAAGCAATTATCAGTTTTATCCTCTAGGTGTCACTGTTTTTACTAAAACGTAAAACTCTGTGTTACATAACATTATAAGAGACACAGTAAATGCAAAGCTAAGTATAGTAATATCTAATAAACATATACATTTTTAGGGCCTATGCAAACAAAAATGCACTTTTTGTGATGTCATACATCAACATTTGTATACTAGCAATAATATTTATATGGGATTTTCACCTACAATATAGGGCAGTATACTAAAAGTACAGGTAAGCTATGTGTCAAATGCTGTTTTGTTTTTGGATTGCTGTTTTTTTTTTTTTGATTGTTTAATATAAAACTAGCAGTGATAACAGTGATAACAACTACCTCATGAATGATGACTGCTTCTCTATACATTGTTATATAAAGATGGCAGTACAGAGGAGAGCAAGAGAAGATGTCCCCACCAGTGTGCCTCCAGTTGTTGCAAAACTACAACTCCCAGCATGCAGCATGTAGTTGGAAGCAACAATGGTTGGTAAGCACCACTCTAGGGCGTAATTGCACTCTTCCTATACTGTTTTTTTTTTTACTGTTATCCTTTTTTTTTGGGAGTACACAAAAACATAGTTGACTATGTTGCGTACAGCAAATGTACTGTCACACAAATGCAGAATGAACACTACATTTGGTCCAATAAAATCAAAGCATCCAGCACAGGTATGCCACAACATTCATCAGTATACTGATCTACTGACTTGCCGGCGTATACCACAAAATGAATGTTGAACTATAAGTGAGCATACCCATAGATGCAACTGAGAAACACTGTTTTAACCATACATCAGCACAGTGTGTTCATAGCTTTGTAATATGGAGGGTGTAAAGACTTCAGGAATATGCTGTACACATCTTTATTAATGGAATTTGTAGCAAAATGTTTAAATATGGAGTATATTATAACCAGAACAGAAGACATATAATCTAGCCTAGTCTATATTTAAACTGAAAACTGTCAGCTGTCATTAATGGTGTAATGAGTCACATATATTGTACACCACACAATCATATAACTGTAATCATGGGGAACACCTATTCATACAATGCTTTCCCTGTCTTAAAATATCAAAAGTAAAATATTTGGTCACTATCATCTACCTCTGAATGTACTTCAATGTATCCCAGAGAATTCTATTTGTTACTATTAATCATTTTTTGAGTCTTCTGAAAGCAAGAATAGTCCTAAAGTCTATACTGTTTTTATGAAAACTTTCACTCCGATAGAGAGGAGCACAACACTGGCGTGAGCTAAGCTTACAGTGTATTTGTAACAGCTTAGAACAATTTGTTGAGACACTTGCAGCATGAAACATCAAGCTCACAGCACTACAGTTTTTGTCCAGATATGTTATATAAATAACTTTGTTATACATTCTATTTTCTATTTATAGGAGATGTAATAAAAGTACAATGTAAACAAAAATCTTCATGAACAAATTCCATTATAACTGTAGACTACTGACATTTATGATTTATAGTACATATAAAACCCTTCCAAAGTAGTAAGTCTTATTACAATACCTGACTGTTCCCATCTGCCAGGAGCTTTGGAACATGAAGTGTGAATATATAAAAAGCAGCATATATAGCCCTTGTAGCCCGGGGAAAGCATTGTTTTGGGAAAACCAGTTCAAGTAAGAATGAACATGTCAGCTGACACCTACATTCTGATCTTCAGAGATTTCCTCAGCAACAGTTAATCCTTTAATGATTAATGCCAGTAGATGTATGTAAAGAGGCACATATACTTTACTTAGGAAGGGTTTCCACATGCCTTTTTATTTATTTATTGGGAAACGTACCACTGCAGTCTTAAGTCAAAGCCAGAAGTGGATCCAGAAGAAAAGTATAAGTGCTTCCTTTATATTTCCCATTCTTTTTGAATACACTTCTGTGTTTGACTCAAAAACTACAGTACAAATCCAGCCTTACAGATAGGGAAGGTCACACAAACTTGTAAGGAAAATGGACATGACAAATAAATGATATATTGATTCACATATACAATGGGGGGGATTTATCAAAGCTGTCTATGTCCCGCATCATTATAGACCAAACTACAAAGCGTTAGGCCTGTCTATTGTGCGCCGAATTTATCAAAAGTTGCGCGGCTCTGGATAAATTCTGCGCACAGACTTTGGGATCTATGATTTAGACTGTATTTAAACCTGCTTCAGCATGGTCTGACATTTCAGCGTACTTTTGCCCGATGCTAATTTTCGCAGAAAATTCGCAATTGATAAATTCAGCACCAATGCATTTTTCTAAATCCTTTGATATATCTCCCCCAATATGTCTACTTTATGTTAATATCATAATGTTGACATGTTTTTACTTTTTGAGGACATCAGACGGCTTCAAAGTTTAGCGGCAATTTTCAAAATGTTCACAAAAATTTCAAAATCAGAATTTTTCAGGGACAAGTTCAGGGTTGAAGTGAATTTGAGGGTCTTTATGTTAGAAATCCCCCATAAATGACCCCATTATAAAAACTGTACCCCTCAAAGTATTAAAAATGACATTCAGAAAGTTTTTTAACCCTTTAGGTGTTTCACAGGAATAGCAGCAAAGTGGAGTAGAAAACTCAAAATCTCATTTTTTTCCACTAACATGTTCTTGTAGCCCGATTTTTTTTTTCATTTTTACAAGGGGTAAAAGGAGGAAAATCCCTCCGAAACTTGTAGCCAAATTTATCCCGAGTAAGGAAATACCTAATATGTTAACAGGAATCCAATGAGGGGTCACTTACTTTTCTCCTTCCAATTGCCACTGAGTTATGCCCCGGTAAAGTTCTGCTGTTTGTCCCCATCATCGCTCTTCAAGGCAGGGCCCCCACCGGCTATCTGCCTCTGACGCGTCCTAAGCCCACCCCCTTACTTAGCATAATCATTGCCTTCAACTCCTAGTTGAGTCACGTGCTCTGTGAGCGCAGTGCTGTCTGCAGAACGCATGCGCCTAAACTTTTCACCCTCTCGCTAAAGCCTCGCTACTCCCGACTTCCAAGTGTAGCGAGGGATCTGCGCATGCGCAGTAACAATGGCCATAGCTCTCTCTCTGTACGCAGAGCTCTCTCTGTCCGTACGCAGAGCTATCACATGCTGAGGACGTGAGAGCTGGGTGAAGCTTTAGGCGCATGCGCTCTGCAGACAAAGCGCTGCGCTCACAGAGTTGAAAGTTGAAAGCAATGGGGCGGGCTTAGGACGTGTCAGAGGCAGAAGGCCGGCAGGGGCCCCGCCTTGAAGCGCGATGCTGGGGACAAACAGCGGAATTTACCGGAGCATAACTCAGCTGCAATTGGAGGGAGAAAAGTCAGTGACCCCTCCTTGGATTCCTGTTAACCCACACTATAACCCAGTGTATTGGGTTTAGTGTGGGTGAACTTGGCTGACAGTTTTCCTTTAAGTGCTCTGCGGGTGCACAACAGAGCTCATATGAGAAGGAACCCATTGGGCTTTTGGAGAGAGAATTTGGCTGGAATTGTCAGGGGCCCTGTGCGTTTACAAAGCCCCCATAGTGCCAGAACAGCAGAAACCCCCACATTTTGGAAACTACACCCCTCAAGGAACGTAAGAAGGGGTAAAGTTATCATTTACACTCCAAGGGTAATTCCAAGATGTTTTGAACAGTACACAGAAAATATTTTTTTACTTTCACAGCCTACTGTTTCAAAAATCTTGGAATCACCTTTGGGGTCTAAATGCCCACTGTACCCCTTGAGGGGTTTAATTGCCAAAATGAGGTCACTTGTGGGGGGTTTCTGCTGTCTCGGCACAATGGGGGGCTTCCTGACCTCCATTCTAACCAAATCCACTCTCCATAAAGGCTAAAGGCACTCACTCCCTTCTGAGCCCTGCAGTGTTCCTGCACAGCACTTTACATCCACATATGGAGTATTTCCATGCTCTGAAAAAGTTGTGTCTTTTTCCCCTGGCTACACCAGCAGGTTAGTGTAAAAATAAAAAATAAATGTTCATGGCTCATTGTTCCAAAAATCTGTCAAACACCTGTAGGGTCTGAATGCATCCCTTGTTACATTCCATGAGAGGTGTAGTTTTCAAAATGGGGTCACTTGTCAGTTATTCTTTTTTAGCTTTTATGTCAGAAGCTCTGCAACTATCAGCCATTGCAGTGCAAATCATCAATTTAGGCCTCTAACGTACATGGTGCTCCCTCAATCCTGATCCCTGCCATGCACCCACAAAGCACTTTACGTCCTCATATGGGGTAACGGAAAAGTGGCGTTACAAATTTTGGGGGTCTTTTTCCTCCTGTGAAAATGGAAAAAAACGGGGCTACATCAGCATGAAGTGTAAAAAAAAAACATATTTTTTGTTACACTAAAATGCTGGTGTCACCCCAAAGAGGTAAAAGTAGAAAAAGCCCCTAGAGATGAGCGAACTTACAGTAAATTCGATTCGTCACGAACTTCTCGGCTCGGCAGTTGATGTCTTATCCTGCATAAATTAGTTCAGCTTTCAGGTGCTGCCGTGGGCTGGAAAAGGTGGATACAGTCCTAGGAGACTCTTTCCTAGGACTGTATCCACCTTTTCCAGCCCACCGGAGCACCTGAAAGCTGAACTAATTTATGCAGGATAAGTCATCAACTGCCGAGCCGAGAAGTTTGTGATGAATCGAATTTACTGTAAGTTCGCTCATCTCTAAAAGCCCCCTAAAATTGTAAAGCAATTCCTCCCAAGTACAGAAATACCCCACATGTGGGGCAGCTGACAGTTGCAGTTAGGACAGTTAGCTTAATTATATGTGGTGTACCAAAAATCGCAGTTAGTAAATTTCCCCCTATTGCAGTGTTTCCCAACCTGGATGCCTCCAGCTGTTGCAAAACTATGACTCCCAGCATGCTGGGAGTTATAGTTTTGCAAAAGCTGGAGGCAGCCTGGTTGGGAAACACTGCCCTACTGTGTTGATCCAGAGAAAAGCAAATAACCCCTTTTGAGGCAGATGCCAATTAGCACCATACCAGGGGGGAAAATTCCTTCCCGTGCCACATATGGCAATCAGAGTAAATTCCTGGATCAACGTTCTTGTGACTTTTTGGGGATTATACCAACCAGGGACTGGAATGTCTCTGTGTTGCCAATGCATCAGAAAAGCACTGTAGATAGCAGTGGTCCAAGCTCATGTACAACACTGCCAACACATCAGAAAAGAACAATAGCATTGGTACAACGCCACATGGCTCATATACAACATACAGGTAATTTGGGGGAAAGATAAAAATGGGGTAAATCGTAAATTTAGTACTCCATAGACGTATGGTATGCCTTGAAGCAATCTTTGATGCAGAGGCCTGTTTTTTCAGGACAGGTTTCACACTGGAAAATGGTGTCCTTTGGAAAAGTGTAAAAAAAAAGTTGAAAAATGTAAAAATAAAAAGTAAAAAAGGGAAAAAATCCCCTCCCCCAATAAAAATTGTCAGTTTTTCCCATTTTACCCCCAAAAAGCGTAATTTCTTTTTTTTTTAATAAACATATTTGGTATCGTCGTGTGTGTAAATGTCCGAACTATCAAAATATAATGTTAATGATCCCGTACGGTGAATGGCGTAAACGTAAAAATTAAAAAAGTCCACAAATCCTGCTTTTTTGTCACATTTTATTTAAAAAAAATTAATAAAAAATTATCTAAAAGTTTTATATATGCAAATGTGGTATCTAAAAAAAGTACAGATGATGGCACAAAAAATGAGCCCTCATACCGCCCTATATACGAAAAATGAAAAAGTTATAGGTGGTCAAAATAGGGCGATTTTAGAATACTGATTTTGTACAAAAAGTTTTAGATTTTTTTAAAGCGGTACAAAAATATAAAAGTATCTAGCCATGGGTATCATTTTAATCATATTGACCCACAGAATAAAGAACACATGTCATTTTTACCATAAAGTGTACAGTGGGAATACAAGACCCTCCAAAATGTGCAAAATTTTGGTTTTCATTTAAAAAAATTTTTGGGTTCGCCGTACATTTTATGGTAAAATGAGAGGTTTCATTACAAAGTACAAATTGGTCACGCAAAAAACAAGCCCTTACATGGGTCTGTAGATGGAAATATAAAGGAGTTATGGATTTTAGAAGGCGAGGAGGAAAAAACGAAAACGCAAAAATAAAATTGGCCTGGTACTTGAGGTGAAAATGTGCTTGGTCATTAAGGGGTTAAAGGGGTACTTTAATACATTAAAGCGGTGGAAAACTTTTTTTTTTTTTAATCAACTGGTGCCAGAAAGATAAACAGATTTGTAAATTACTTCTATTAAAAAATCTTAATCCTTCCAGTACTTTTTAGCTGCTGAATACTACAGAGGAAATTATTTTCTTTTTGGAACACAGTGCTCTCTGCTGACATCATGACCACTGTGCTCTCTGCTGACATCTCTGTCAATTTTAGGAACTGTCCAGAGCAGCATATGTTTTCTATGGGGATTTTCACCTACTCTGGACAGTCAGCAGAGGTGTCAGCAGAGAACACTGTGGTCATGATGTCATAAGAGAGCTCTGTGTTCCAAAAAGAAAAGAATTTCCTCTGTAGTATTCAGCAGCTAATAAGTACTGAAAGGGTTAAGATTTTTTAATAGAAGTCATTTACAAATCTGTTTAACTTTCTGGCACCAGTTGATTAAAAAAATAAGTTTTTCACCGGAGTACCCCTTTAAGTCTTATGGGACTCTGCCGGGGAATTAAGGGTGTCCCCTATTGGAAGGTGTCCGCTAAGGGAGAATTTACTGTACTTCTCACAGGCACAGGGGTACTGCTGTTACCGTGAATGGTAGTCAGCATAATAACCTCCCTCTTGTCCTTATATCTGACCAGCAACATGTTGTCACTAGGGGCCCTACTTTCACCCCTAGGGATTGGCGTTTGGATAGGATACTTTGAGAGACCTCTCTGATTTTTTCACACAGTGCCACAAGCGCAGTGGCAGTGGCTCTGGCGGAAAAGGACTCGAAGAGGGGGAGGCTGGTATAAAAGTTATCACTGGGGCGACAAATTCATGTCTAAGGGTGTACTTGTGTTTTGCACTTCATTCTAAAGAGTGTAGTGCTGTGTTGTGTAGTGTACTTTTTGATATAACAGTGAAATAAATAACAGCCTCCCCCCCCCAAAAAAAAAAGCGATTGCTGATCAGTGATAAGCTTCAGAAAAAATAAATCCATGGACCACAAATGCCCCTTCCCCCCTCGCCCCCCCCCCCCCCAAAGAAAAAAAACACAGAACATGCAAAAAAAAATTTTTAAAAAGCAACTGGGACTAAGGAAAATAGTTAAAAAAAAGTTTGTTTGTTTTTTTAGACATTTAGTAATAAATGCTTTAAACATTAAAGGGGTATTCCAGGCAAAACCTTTTTTTATATATATCAACTGGCTCCGGAAAGTTAAACAGATTTGTAAATTACTTCTATTAAAAAATCTTAATCCTTCCAATAGTTATTTGCTTCTGAAGTTTTCTGTCTAACTGCTCAATGATGATGTCACGTCCCGGGACGTGAGTCATCAGAGAGCAGTTAGACAGAAAACAACAACTCAACTTCAGAAGCTAATAACCAGGGATGTGGAAATCCTATCGCCCGACGCCCGGGACATGTAGTTTTGGGCGCCGGGCAGGTGAATTTTTTTTATAGATTTAGCCCTGTATCGGGCAAGCAGGGACAGACAGACTTCGCCCTTATTTTTCTTTAATGCCGGTGTGAGGTGCAGGAGCCGATGCAAGTCTGCACTTCACACCGGCACTCAGTCTATGGAGGGGGCAGTAGCGGCCCCCAGCTGATTTCAGTAGCCGGGGGCCGCTGCTCAGAGCCCCCCAGCAGGTGTGAGGGGATCTCAGGAGCGAGGGCAGAACCCGAGGTCACACATCTGCAGGAGATGATTAAGCCACGCCCCCTCACCCCCCCCCCCCCACCCGGAGGATGGAGAGCGCAGCTCTAACACAAGAAGAAAGGGGGAGAATGAGGACGTCCACAGATCCTCCCTTCCCCACACACAGCCCCTCCCTTCCCCCTGCTCTGTCTACACAGGACCTCATTTATCACGAGGAGGTTTCAAGTATTCACGGGGGAAAATACAGAGCGGGGAGAGGACGTGTGTGAGGAGACTGCAAGGGCTGGGGATTTCACCTCACACCGGCTCAGGTGAAGAGGCTGAGCATGGAGGCGGCGGGAAGGGTGGTTGTATATGTATGTAATGTATGATTAGGGGGGTGTATGTATAATGTGTGCATATGTATGGTGTATGTGTCATGTGTATGTGTGATGTGTGTGTGGTGTCCGTGTATGTGTGATGTGTGTATGATGTGGGGTGTATCAGCAGCGGGTGTATGTATAATGTGTGCATATGTATGGTGTATGTGTCATGTGGATATATGATGTGTGTATGGTGTCTGTGTATGTGTGTATGTAATGTATGATATAGGGGGCAGTGGCAGGTGTATACTGTATATGATGTGTGCATATGTATGGTGTATATTTATGGTGTGAGTGTATGCGTAAACAGTGACCCCCCGACCTACGATGGCCCCGACATATGATGAAATCGACATACGATGGCCTCTCAGAGGCCATCGCATGTCGATGTCAGCATCGACATACAATGCTTTTTTATGTCGGGGACATCGCATTAAGTGCTATCCGGCAGCGTCAAATGCTTAAGCTGCTGCCGGATAGCAGCTTAATGTTCCCCGTGTGGTGTGGTAAGTATTACTTACCCCTCCACGATGCTCCGGGGTGCCCTCCGGGTCCAGCGCTGGTCTTCCGGTGTCTTCTCGGCCCTCTCCGATGACGTCAATACACTGCTGCGCACGACATCCAATAGGAATGGCGTACGCAGCGGCGTAATGACGTCGCTACGCAGGCCCAGTAAGGCCTTGCGGAAGACAGAAGAGGACCGGAGAAGAAAGAAGAGGACCGGAGAAGACAGCAGAGGACCGGAGAAGACAGCGGTGAGCCCAGCGGAGGCCGGGGTCACCATCGGGAGCGGCGGGGACACCATCTCGAGCGGCGGGGACAGGTGAGCACAGCTTCCTATACTTTACATTGCACGAATCCCTCAACATACGATGGATTCGACAAACGATGGCTCGTTTGGAACGAATTACCATCGTATGTTGAGGGACCACTGTATATGATATGTGTATGGTATATGTGTGATGTGTATATGTAATGTATGAAGTGGGGGGGGAAGCAGCGGTGGGTGTATGTATGATGGGGAAGATTTATCAAAACCTGTCCTGAGGAAAAGTTGCTGTGATGCCCATAGCAACCAATCAGATCGCTCCTTTAATTGAAAGCATCAATCTGATTGGTTGCTATGGGAAACTCAGCAACTTTTCCTCTGGACAGGTTTTGATAAATCTCCCCCGATGTGTCTATGTATGATGTATGCATGTAATGTATAATATAGGGGGCAGTGGCCGGTGTATGTATGATATGTGTATGCATGTATGTTTTGTACAGGGGCGGACTGACAAGTGCTGCCGCCAGTTGTGCTATCTAATTTTATTTATTTTTAGTGACATCTGGCTACCCACACTAAATTGCACCCCCAGAATCCCACCCCCTTCATACTCACCCGCCAACCAAGAGCCCCACGGAAGCTCGCAAACACGCCCGAACCAAAACTACAACTTCCAGCATGTTGCACCATAACCTAAACTGTAGAACTATAAAGTGTAACATGCTGGGAGTTGTAGTTTTGGTTCGGGTCAGCTGCAGAGCCATAGGCTGCATCAGGGCATGCTGGGTGTTGTAGTTACTAACTGCAATTCCCTGTATTCCTTGACACAGCCTATGGCTCTGCAACTGACACAAACCAAAACTACAACTCCCAGCATGTTACACAATAACCTTAACTGTACTACTGTACAGTGCAACATGCTGCAACACCCACACAACCATAGGATGTATCAGGGCATGCTGGGTGTTGTAGTTACCAAGTAACTAAATGCAACTTCCAGCATTTTCTGACACATTATTAGAGTAAATAAAATGCAGCATATAAACTGGAGAAGCAGACACCCCCCCCCCCCCAGTAACACAGCAGTGTTCAGTGGTTTCCAATCAAAAGACTCCATATATAAGTCCCTATGAAGACTGAAAAATTGTGATTAAAATATTTTATGAAGTGTGTATATATGTGAATAAGCCCCTTTCCTAATAAAAGTTCCGATAAAAAATACAGATCATGTCACACAAGATTACCCTCATCCCTGTATATGGAAACATTGGAGTTATAGGGTCAGATGGGGGGGCAATTTTCTGGGCTTGCCTCGGGTGTAAAAGGAGTTAGCTACAGCTCTCCCGCCGCTAATAGCCTGGCATGCTGCAATCCCATGGCCGGCTATTAAACCATTAGATCACCGCTGTCTAAGTTGACAGCAGTGTCTAAAGGGATCTTATAACCCTCCCTGGTGGTCTAGTGGGGTGGATCATATTATTTTGGTTGAAAATACCAGGACAAGTGGATTTTCTTGAGGGACAAGTAGATTGTGTTCCGCTTTAGTCCCTTGGACAAGTAGTTTTTTTTTTTTATTTCCACACCCCTGTAATAACTATAGGAAGGATTAAGATTTTTTAATAGAAGTAATTTACAAATCTGTTTAACTTTCCGGAGCCAGTTGAGATATAAAAAAAAGTTTTGGCCTGGAATACCCCTTTAAATGTGAATAAGCCACTCTCCTAATATAATTTTGAATTACCCCCCTTTTCTCCGTTTTTTCAAATACAATTATGTAAACAAAAAAACATAAACATATTGAAGGAGATTTATCATTCTTTTCAAAAGTATGGCTTTTATATGACAATTTTTTTTAACTTACTTTTGCTTCCATGCAACCTTTATATCAAAAAGTCGCACGACCTTGATAAATAAATCACACGTAAGCAAAACCCGGGAAATCAGCTTACAAAAGCATTTTTTTAAAGCAGTAAAGTTTTCCCTTATGTTAATAGCCGAAGTTTTTTTTATCTACCCTTTATTACTAGTAGCTAGAGAGTGACGGGGAGGGGGGCATACCGCTTCGGGTGACATCTTGACTGGCCTGCCTGGCACTAAATAGCTGCACTCCAACTATCCCGCAACAACCCATTCACCCTCCTCAGAAATTTAAAAATATTAAAAACATACTATGCCGCACCATGAATATCCGTACTCTGGAGGCTTTTTTTGTTTAATTTTGAGCCCACATTTTGTGACATTGGTGGGCGGAGTCTTGCGTTTCTAAGGCCGGAGATTACGTCAGGAAGGAAGACAGTGCAGCACCAACAGACACATAAACAATTGTGAAGGCACAAAAAAAATAAAACGGCTCAGTACGTTACCCACCCAAAAATGTGCATGAAGCTGTATTACTATGGATGTTTCTATTTTTTAAGGAAAAATGTAAGTGCCACACATGGGTTATTTATGTAGTCTGTAAAAAGTCTTACACAATTATTTTGTGCCTTATTCTATTTTAATTTATTTTTTATGTTAAATTGTATATATATTGCATTTAACTAACGTCAGTAGGCTGACTCAAAGGCATTTCCTTAGTAACAGTGAGAAAAGTCTACCCCGGCAAACTAAGAAGAAAATCAGTATTGGTACAGATAAGCAATCTCCTCTACTTTAGGTTCTTCCCATTAAGCCAAAAGAAGGGAATAGCAGGAAGGAAGTCGGCCATTGTACCAAATATATATATATATATATATATATATATTAATTTTTTTTCAAAAATAATTTTATTGAAATACATGACAACAAGAATAACCATCATAAACAGGGGTTCATGGTAAAATAGTACATAGAAGTGCAAGTATACAGAAACAAACGAAAAAGAACTCAAAGGATCAAATGAAGCGACAGGGTAGGAGAGACCAAGGACTGGAAGAATGTAGGGAAGAAGAACCCGGGAAAAGACGGGGGAGGAGGGAGAAGGTCTGGAGACTAGGAGACTAGACCTCAGAGGACAATAGGGAGATCACAGAGGAGGAGGTGAGGAGGTAGAAAGCCCAAACTGCAAGAAGCGAGCAGAAGCAGCAAAATCCATCCAGAGGCGCCAGCGCCCAATATATTGCTCCAAGGAACCATGGAGGTTGGCTAAACATTCCTCTATGCCCTGAAAATATAGAACTTCTCTAAGCCAGTCGGTAGTGGTAGGGGGGACGTAGATTTCCAACGTCTCGGTATGACTCTTCTAGCAGCCGCTAAAAGCACGCCAACAAGGCTTTTCTTCAAGGATTCAGAAGAACCAGGTAACATGGAGAGAAGGAGAACCTGTGGGGTGTTCGCTACCTGGGCTCCAGTGATATCAGTAATGAGGGCCCGAACAGAGGACCAGAAGTCAGCCAATAAGGGACAGGATAACCACACATGGGACAGAGTACCCATGTCTTGGCCACACCTCCAGCAAACATCAGGCACCGATGGGTAGAAACGATGGAGCAGGGCCGGAACCCTGTGCCATCTAGAGAGCAATTTATAGTTTGTTCCCTGCAGGGCTACCGCTTTGGAAACCTTGTGACAAAGCATGAATGAAGTTACCCATTCCTCAGTGCTGGGGGTTTAGTCGAGCTCTCCAACCCAACTCTGTTGATAGGGTAGCAGCGCATGGGAGTCTCTGTTACAAAGCATAGCATAGAGTAGGGATATCGTATGAGTCGGTCTAACAGTACTTAAACAGAGTTGTTCAAAGGGTAAGGCCTCCCTATGCAATTCACCTGAGACCCGCCATGTGTCATAGAAATGTCGGAGTTGAAAGTATTGGAACATACACAGGGTGGAGGGGGTAGTAGCGCCCACAATGTCAGAGAGGGGTTTCAGGGAGGAGGAGTGGAGAACCTTAGTTTTAGGCAGGGGAGACGCTAGCGGGGTAGAAAGGAAAACTCCCTGAGAGGAACCCGGGGAAAGATCCGGATTTCCCCTCGGGGGGGGGGGGGTTAAGGGGCCTAATGGACAAAGTAAAGCTATTCTAACAAGATGATGGAGGCAGGAATACAACATGACCCTAGCGACAAATGGAAGTGGGTGTTTAGAGCTTGCCGTCCAATATGATGGGCGGATCCAGGGCAGGGAGGTGAGAAGGAAGGGAGAAAGTTCAGATTCCAGTCGGAGCCACAATTTAATGTGAAATCCGTCCAGTATATGGGCCGCAATGGAAGCCAGGTAGTAGGTGTACAGGTCAGGGAATGCTAAACCACCATCTGTTTTAGGCAGAGCCAGGGTGTCCTTAGAGAGCCTGTGTCGGCCGCCAGACCAGTGAAGAGTGCGGTTAAGGGTCGGGAGAAAGCCCTAGAGAGCATCACTGGCAAGGTCTGAAACAGATACAGCCGGCGAGGAAGCAAATTCATATTCAATATGTTGATACAGCCTATCCATGAAAGGTCTTTACGGTCCCACTTAGCAAGATCCCCTTTAAACTGGGCCAGCAACGGGGTGAGATTCAGGTCCACTATGCGGGTAAGGTCTTTAGGGATAAGGACTCCCAGGTAGCAGAAAGAAGAAGGGTACCAGGAGAAGGGGAAGAGCCCATGAAGCCTATGGGCCAGAGCGAAGTCCAAGAAGACATTCATCGCAACACTTTTAGAAAAATTGATCTTGTAGTTGCTCCGCTATGGCCAAGAGGAGCGCGGGGAGTGAGGATTCGGGGGAGGAGATATAGAGGAGGAGAAAGCAGAGCTTTCCGCAAAAGCAGAGCTCTTAAAGTGAAGATCTCGCATCGCTATGCCTCTAATATTCTAATTGAGGTGGATAGCCTGCAGCAGGTGTTCCATCACTAGGACATAGAGCAAGGGGGAGAGGGGGCAGCCCTGTCTAGTACCATTACAAATAGATAGGGGGCAGAGAGGGAACCATTAATGCGCATTCTAGCGAAAGGGGTACTATACAAGGCGAGGATACGGTGGAGAGCTAGAGGGCCAAGGCCTAAATGCTCCAGTACACCTCTCATGAAGTCCCAGTTCACGCGATCAAATGCCTTTTCGGCATCAAGGGACAAGTCCATACAAGGAAACTTGGTCACTTGAGCATGATGGATAAGTGAGAATGTTTTAAGAGTGTTATCACGGGCTTCCCGGTTGTGGACAAAGCCCACCTGGTCTAGATGAATCAGGGACTCCAAGAAGGGGGCCAGGCACAAAGCAATTAACTTCGCATAAAGCTTGGTGTCCACATTGAGGAGAGAGGTAGGACCATAGCTTTGACAAAGGTTAGGATCCTTGCCTTCCTTAGGGATCACCGTAAGGAATGCTGTCAGGAAGGAGTCAGGGAAGGGGGAGGAGGGGGAGATGGCATTAAAGGCTTTCAGCAAGAAAGGGGACAAGTCCGTTTGGAGCGTTTTATAAAATCGGAATAGCCATCGGGACCTGGGGATTTACCAGAAGGGGAGGAGGAAATAGCTAGCTCCAAATCCTCCACCGTGAACGGTCGTTCTAGATCGTCCAGGATGGGGAGTGGTAAGCTGGGTAGGTGGTACGTTGCAGATACGAGAGAATATCTTGTGAGGAAGGGGGTGGAACTCCCCCCTTACCCGCAGGGTCAGAGAGGCCCGAATAGTAAGAATGGAAAGCATTAAGAATGTTGTCAGTGAGATGTTCCATGTGGCCTGAGGCGTTTTTAACCGATGGAACAAAAAGGGCGGCTCGCCTATCCCTCAAGGCCTGCGCTAACATCCGACCTGCCTTATTACCCCATTCATGGTGTGAGGCCGAGCAGATTTGGCAAAAAAGGTTATGTTTTTTGTGAATAAGGACCAGAATTTCCTTACGCACTCTGAGGAGGTCTTGCAGGTCATCATCAGCAAGCGTCTGCCTATGCTGTAATTCAAGGGAACGTAACTGGGCTATCAGGGCCGAGAGCTTCAAAGAGGCCTCCCTCTTGTGTCTGGCTCCGTGCCGTATCAGGATCCCACACAAGACACATTTAAGCGCCTCCCACTGGGTCTGGGGCAGCGTAGAGTCAGAGACATGCGTGAGCGTGAAGGTTGCAATGGCTTGTTTGAGGTCCGCCAAACATAGGGGGTCCAACAAACACGACTCATTAAGGCACCAGGTGAACTCCCTGGAGAGCGGGTAGCTGGAGCACACAGGAGACCGGTGCATGATCTGAGTGAATCATTGGGTCAATGGAGCAGGCACTCAGGGAGGGGAGAAGGTGGTGGGAAATAAGAACATAATGAAGTCTGGAGTACACTCCCCTCGCATGCGAGAAAAACGTATAGTCGCGATCAGTAGGATGTAGTAGGCGCCAAGCGTCACAGAGTTGGTGTAGATGCAAGGTCCTCCGGATACCATTCAACACTGCAAAGGAGAGTGTACTAGAGCCCGAGGAGACGTCAATGGGAGGGTTGAGGATAACATTAAGGTCCCCACACACAATCAACATACTCTGGGAGAAGGCGTTAAGGTCCTCCAGCGTCCTCACCAAGAAAGTATGTTGTCCATGGTTTGGTGCGTAGATACAGGCCACGGTGTATTCACGACCCTGAATGGAACATTTCACAAACACATAACTGGCGTCTTGGTCAATACGGGAATCTAAAGTTTGCACCGCTAGGGACTTATGGAAGAAAATCGCCACCCCTTTAACCTTCTGGGAGGGGAGCTACTAGGAACCATGTCGGGTAATACCGGTTACAGAATCCCGATAGTTAGTCCTGGTGGGTCTCCTGTAGGCACACTATATCAGATCTCTGTTTGTGGAAATTATATACTACTTTCGCCCGTTTCCCAGGGATGTTAAAACCCTGCACATTCAGGGAGGAGACCTTAAGCGGCGCCATAACAAAAGGGAGGCACTCAGAGAACAGTGAAGCACCACTTGGAAAGGGGCGAATGGACTAGAATCCCGGTCAACCAACCGAGGGGAGAGAACAGAAGAAGAATAACAGAAACAGAAGAAGACGTGGCCCGTCGGCAGATGAGGATCGGGGCCCGGCACTCAGGTGAATCCAGGTCCAGCAGCGGCACCTCCGGGGATGTCAGGGGCAGAGTGGACTCGCCCCAGGCAGGTACAGGCAGCGGTAGTGGCGGCGACAGAGGTTCTGCGGCAGCGGTGGGAGATGCAGTAGCCGGTGCAGTGAGAGGCATTCTGCTGGAGGGAGATGGCGCCAATTCAGCGCCACTGCGGTCCATAGCTGAGTACTCGTCCTGTAGCAGGGAGAAGTAACTGGATATTGGAACTCCCGTGGCAGCAGGGGTTCCCCCAGATTTAGGCATCTTCTTGCTCTATTTGGCACCCATATGAAGGCTAAATTTCCCTAGTGCAGGGCAGACAGGGACAGAGCTCAAGGACAGGATGTCTTCACAGAAGCATGGCAAGACCCTTATTCTATTTTAAAGCAACATTAATTTTAAAATTGAGTGGGTACGCCAGTATGTACGTGTCCTAAAATTAACAAGGTGTGCAGTGTGTATTTTCAACCTTAAAATTAATAGTTATTAGTTATATAATAATTTTGTTCTATAATTAGCATTGACATTAATGTAGTAATTTTGTTTCATGACGCAGAACAAGAACAGTTGTTAAAGTGGGTGTTAATGTCCTTTTCTGCAGACGTATGCACTTTCTGTAAGCCAGGTTTGACCTGGAATACATATGTGACTTATAAATGGAGTTGCAACTTTTTTTCTTCATAATTAGTGACTATCGCATTTGATAAATACATGACCACTGAAAATTTGTAAAAAAAATTACTACTTGAGCAGATTTCCGAAATTTGCTTTGGAAAAAGCAAAAATCAAAAAGTCGCAGCATATATAGAAAAGTCGCACGTGCACAAGTACGTGTGACTTTTTTACGCAAAAATTGTAATTGCCACATGTGTTAATGTCTGAACTAATAAAATATAATATTAATCAACGGTGTAAATGTAATGAAATACCAAATACCATAAATGCAGATTGTTGGCCACTTCATATACCAGAAAAAATAAATCAATAAAGTGATGAAAGAGTCTCGCCAAAACAAAAATGTTACCGAAAAAACTAGAGATCAGAGTGCATAAATATAGAAAAATATTAATGCAAGATCTAGAAGAGGCAAATCGAAAAACAGATGTAAAGAATTTGATAAATCGTGGGGTTTGTGGTAAATCAAATGGGAAGGGGTTTCCCCGAATAATCCCCCAGGGAGAATATAATCTTAATAATTTTATATACAGATATTGGTTGTATAATTATTGGTTTTATAAGATATGTAATATATGAATGTGCAGTGTGGTTTGTTGTAATGAAAATAAAACTCAATAAAGATGTTTAAAAAAATAACAAAAAATAAGGGTTAGATGAAGGACAGTTTTAAGCATACTGATTTTTTACAAAAAAAGATATAATTTTAAGTAAAAACAAAACCTATATAAATTGAGTATCATTGTAATCATATGGACATACATAATAAAATGAATGTGTTATATTTAAGTGCACTCCACAGAAACAACCCAACAAAGCCCCCCCCCCCCCCCCCACCAAAAGTTACCGGTTGCAAAGTTCAATTGGTGACAAGCCCTTATATGGGTCTGTACTTGGAAAATTAAAAGCTTTATGGCGAGAAGGAAAAAACTAGCCTTCCACCCCCCACCCCCAAAGTCCAATCCTTAACTCCTTAAGGACCAAGCCCATTTTTACCTTAATGGGGTACTCCGGTGGAAAACTTTTTTTTTTTTTAAAGAACTGGTGCCAGAAAGTTAAACAGATTTGTAAATTACTTCTATTAAAAAATCTTAATCCTTTCAGTACATTTTAGCACCTGTTTGCAACAGAGGAAAATCTTTATTTTTTGAATTTCTTTTTTTGTCTTGTCCACAGTGCTCTCTGCTGACACCTGATGCCCGTATCAGGAACTGTCCAGAGCAGGAGAAAATCCCCATAGCACATATGGATGTAAGAAAAAATCGATTCGCGCGATTATGGCAATTTTTCACTTGGCGATACTGAATCGATTCAAAATATTTTTGAATCTATCCTTTTAGGGATGTGGAATTTGTATCTCCTGACGCACGGAATAGCATGTCCCGGGCATCAGGAGATACAAGTTCAATATTTGTGGAGCCGGGGAGGCCGGATCTGATGCGGCGGCGCTCTGGGTGTACGGAGCGGGCTCCGACTCGTGCCCACTCCGTACTCTGCGACCCCCGGCTGATTTCAGTAGCCGGGGGCCGCTGATGCATCACCACCGCTAATATCCAGCATGCAGTGCTCTGCAGTATGTATGGAGCTGGCTCCGGACTCGTGCCCGCTCCATACTCTGCAGCCCCCGACTGTTTTCAGTAGCTGGGGGCCGCGGCTAATAGCCAGCATGCGGCGATCGCCGCGGCTGGCTATTAACCCTTTAGATCGCCGCTGTCAAAGCTGAAAGCGGCATCTAAAGGGATCTGTGAATGCTCCCTGGTGGGCTAGTGGTGTGGATCGCCCCCCCCCCCCCGCAGCGCAATCCACTGTGGAGGTAGCCGGAGGGCTAACCTCTGCTTCCTTGCTCTCTGTGGCTCTGTCATTGATAGAGCCACACTGGACCAGGCTCCATCAATGCATCGCAGATCAATGGAGTTCAATAGAACTCTATTCATCTGTCTGAGGAATCTAATGATTCCAAAAAGACTAATAAAGTGTGTAAAAAAATGAATAAAGTTTTAATAAAAGTGTAAGAGACATTGTTTTTTAGACAGAATCGGGATATATCACGATGTATCGTCACCTAGACGATATCGCGATATATCGGGATATATCGAATCGCCACACTGGTATCGCGATTTGAATTGTATCGCCAAATTCTTGGCGATTCACACCCCTAATAGCAAACCTATGCTACTCTGGACAGAGGTGTCAGCAGAGAGCACTGTGGACAACACAAAGTGTGGACAACACAAAAAAGAAATTCAAAAAGTAAAGAATTTCCTCTGTACATACAGCTGCTGAAAAGTACTAAAAGGATTAAGATTTTTTAACCCCTTAAGGACGCAGGGTTTTTCGGTTTTTGAACTTTCGTTTTTCCTCCTCAACTTTTTAAAATCATAACCCTTTCAATTTTACACCTAAAAATCCATGATGGCTTATTTATTGTGCCACCAATTCTACTTTGCAGTGACATCAGTCATTTTCCCCAAAAATCTACAGCAAAATGGAAAAGAAAAACATTGTGCGACAAATTTGAAGAAAAAACGCCATTTTGTAACTTTTGGTGGCTACCGTTTCTACGCAGTACATCTTTCAGTAAAAATAACACCTGATCTTTATTCTGTAGGTCCATACAATTAAAATGATACCCTACTTACATAGGTTTGATTTTGTCATACTTCTGGAAAAAATTATAATGCAGGAAAATTTATACGTTTAAAATTGTCATCTTCTGACCCCTATAACTTTTTTTATTTTTCTGCGTATGGGGCAGTATGAGGGCTCATTTTTTGCGCGGTGATCTGAAGTTTTTAGTGGTACCATTTTTTATCTGACTTTTTGATCGCTTTTTATTCATTTTTTCATGATATAAAAAGCGACCAAAAATACATCATTTTGGAATTTGGAATTTTTTTGCGTGTATGCCATTGACCGTGCGGTTTAATTAATGATATATTTTTATAGTTCGGACATTTTACACACGCGGCGATACCACATATGTTTATTTTTATTTACATGGTGTTTTTTTATGGGAAAAGGGTGGTGATTTGAACTTTTATTAAGGAAAGGGTTAAATCACATTTATTAACTTTTTTACACTTTTTTTTTGCAGTGTTATAGCTCCCATAGGGGGCTATAACATTGCATACACTGATTGCCAGCACTGTTCACTACAAAGCCATAGCTTTGCATTGATCAGTGTTATCGGCGGTCGATTGCTCAAGCCTGTATCTCAGGCTTGGAGCAATCAATCGCCGAAGGGACACGCCGGAGGAAGGTAAGAGGACCTCCGCTGGTGCCCCAGCTGATCGGGACACCGCATTTTCACTGCGGTGGTCCCGATCAGCCCCACTGAGCATCCGGGAAGGTTTCACTTTTGTTTTAGACGCGGCGTTCAACTTTGAACGCCGCGTCTAAAGGGTTAATAGCGCACGGCACCGCGATCGCTGCCGCGCGCTATTGGCCCCGGGTCCCGGCTTCAGATACATGCCGGGACCGACCCGATATGACGCGGGGTCACCGCGTGACCCTGCGTTATATCGCGGGAGACGGCCAAGGACGTAAATATACGTCCTTGGTCGTTAAGGGGTTAATAGAAGTAATTTACAAACTTTCTGGCACCTGTTCATAAAAAAAAAAAAAGTTTCCACCGGAGTACCCCTTTAAGGACCCAGACATTTTTTTTGCACATCTGACCACTGTCACTTTGAGCATTAATAACTATATGCTTTTACTTTTCCTTCTGATTCTGAGATTATTTTTTTGTGACATATTCTACTGTATATCAGTGGTAAATTTTTGGCGATACTTGTATCATTTCTTGGTTCCAAAAATTTATGAAAAATTTGAAAATGTAGCATTTTTTTTACTTTGAAACTCTCTGCTTATAAGGAAAATGGACATTCCAAATAAATTATATATTGATTCACATATACAATATGTATACTTTATGTTAGCATCATAAAGTTGACATGTTTTTACTTTTGGAAGACATCAGGGGGCTTCAAAGTTCAGCAGAAATTTTTCAAAATCAGAATTCTTCAGGGACCAGTTCAGTTTTGAAGTAGATTTGAAGGGGCTTCATATTAGTAATACCCCATAAATTACCCCAATATAAAAACTGCACTCCTCAAAGTATTCAAAATGACATTCAGAAGGTGTGTTAGCCCTTTAGGTGTTTCACAGGAATAGCAGCAAAATGAAGGGGAAAATTCAAAATCTTCATTTTTTACACTTGCATGTTCTTGTAGACTCCGTTTTTGAAAATTTACAAGGGGTAAAAGGAGAAAAAGCCCCCTAAAATTTGTAAGAAATGGGATTTTGGAGAGTGAGTTTTTCTGAAATGGTTTTTGGGGGGCATGTCACATTTAGAAAGCCCCTATGGTGCCAGAACAGCAAAAAAAAAAACTAAAAAAAACAACAACATTATTTTGGAAACTACACCCCTCAAGGAATGTAACAAGGGGTACAGTGAGCCTTAAAACCCCACAGGTGCTTGACAAATTTTCGCCAAAATTGGACGTGAAAATATATTTTTTTATTTTTTTCACTAAAATGCTGGCGTTACTACAATTTTTTCATTTTTACAAGGGGTAACAGGAGAAATAGCCTCCCAAAATGTGTAACCCCATTTCTTCTGAGTATGGAAATACCCCATATGCGGATGCAAAGTGCTCTGCGGGCTAACTACAATGCTCAGAAGAGAAGGAGCGCCATTGAGCTTTTGGAGAGAGAATTTGTTTGGAATGGAAGTCGGGGGCCATGAGCATTTGCAATGACCCCCCCCCCCCTCCCTGTGGTGCCAGAACAGTGGACCCCCCCCACATGTGACGCCATTTTGGAAACTATACCCCTCACAGAATTTAATAACGGGTGCAGTGAGCATTTACACCCCACTGTAGTTTGACAGATCTTTGGAACAGTGGGCTGTGCAAATGAAAAATTTCATTTTTCATTTTCACGGACCACTGTTCCAAAAATCTGTCCGACACCTTTGGGGTCTAAATGCTCACTTCACCCCTTGTTACATTCCATGAGGGGTGTAGTTTCCAAAATGGTGCGCTCTCACTCCTGAGTCTTGTTGTGCGCCCGCAGATCACTTTACACCCACATATGGGGTAGTTCCGTACTCAGGAGAAATTGCGTTACAAATTTTGGGGGTCTTTTTTTTCCTTTTACCGCTTGTGAAAACAAAGTATGGGGCAACACCAGCATGTTAGTGTAAAAAATTTAACTTTTTTACACTAAAATGCTTTACCTTTTCATAAGGGGTAAAAGGAGAAAAAGTCCCCCATAATTTGTAACACAATTTTCTCCGAGTACAGAAATACCCCATATGAGGCACTAAACTGTTGCCTTGAAATATTACAGGGCTTCAAAGCGAGAGGCCTATTTTGGGGATTTGCATCCGCCACCAAAATACCCTACGGCAGTGTTTTCCAAACAGGGTGTCTCCAGTTGTTGCAAGATTCCCAGCATGCCTTGACAGTAAGTGGCTGTCCGGCAATACTGGGAGTTGTTGTTTTTCAACAGCAGGAGGCTCCATTTTGGAAACACAGACTGCGTAAGTGTATATGTAAACATAGTGCTTTACTTTTTATTTTGTGTTAGTGTAGTGTAGTGTTTTTAGGGTACATTCACACGGGCGGGGATTTACAGTGAGTTTCTCGCTGTGAGTTTGAGCTGCGGTGGAAGATTTGCCGCATCGCAAACTTGCAGCATAAAAATCGCTGTAAACCTGCCCATGTAAATGTACCCTGTACATTCACATGGGGGAGGGGGGGGAACCTCCAGCTGTTTGTTACTTAACTCAGTGTTACTTAACTAAGTGTTTCACAACCAGTGTGCCTCCAGCTGTTGCAAAACTAGAACTCCCACGTACAGCACCACTGCAACACTTAGCATGCATTGACAGTGTAAGGGCATGCTGAGATTTGTAGGTTTGCAACAGCTGGAGGCACATTGCTACAACTACCAGCATGCCCTTTGGTAGTCTGTGCATGCTGGAAGTTGTAGTTATACAACAGCTGGATGCACACTTTTTCATAGAAAAAATGTGCCTCCAGCTGTTGCACAACTACAACCCCCAGCATGCACAGACTACCAAACGGCATGCTGGAAGTCGTAGTTGGAATTCCAGCTGTTGCAAAACTACAACTCCACGCATGCCCTTTGAATGTGCATGCTGAAAGTTGTTGCTAAGCAACAGCAGGAGGTGAACAGGCCTCACTTCCTGCTGTATCCTGCCACCGGAACAGCCACCGCTACTGCCGCCGGGACCACCGCTCCTGGGGGGACCCGCGCCGGGCCAGGGAGAGGTAGGAGACCCCCACCGGCCCCGATCTCCGCGCCGATCACCGACCAGCAGGGCAGTGATTGGTCGGTCGTTCTGACCGATCAATCACGTAATTGTGAGGTGGCACCCATGCCACCTCACTCCTGCTGGCACCCATGCCACCTCACTCTTTTTTTCCGGGTCACCAGAGACCCGATTGACCCAGAATGACCGCAAATCGCCGGTCTGAATTGACAGAGGTTTACACGGGGTGCCTCCTGATAGATATCAGCAGTCATCCCGGTACGAACCAACCCCCCCCCCCCCCCCCCCCCACGCGGCAGGGACCAAAATTCCCACAGTGGATAAGGTGCCTGATCACTGGGGACCCCCGCGATCTCGCACGCAGCACCCCGCTCTCATCAGGTCCCGGAGCGAACATTGCTCCGGGGCTGATGACTGCCGATCACGGGGCCGGAGTATAGTGACATCACGTTCCGCCCCCTCAATGTAAGTCTATGGCAGGGGGCGAGATGGCTGTCTCGCCCTTGCCATAGACTTGCATTGAGGGAGCGGAGCGTGACGTCACACGGGGGCGGAGCTGTGACGTCACGATCACCGGTCCAGTCATCAGACCCTGAGCGGATGTTCACTCCAGGGCCTGATGAGAGCGGGGTGCTGCGTGCAAGATTGGGGGGGTCCCCAGCGGCGGGACCCCGTGCAATCAGGCAACTTATCCCCTATCCTTTAGATAGGGGATAAGTTATCAGCACAGTAGTACCCCTTTAAGTTTCGGGGCATCAGGGCGTACCTGTATGCCCTGGGTCCCTAAGTGTTAAAGGCTAGAATTCCACTTAGGTTTTTTGGGCCAATAAGTCATTAAGAAACTGCAAAATGCAGTATCCACTGGCCTTTTTTAAAAATCTTTTTGGCTTACTGGGCGATTTTCAAAAACGACCTCAAGTTAAGACTATGGCATTTTTTCTTGAAAATCTTGACGTTTTTCTCCCATAGAAGTCTATAAAAGTGAAAAAACGCCAAAAAATAAGCCATGTGGGTTTTACCATTGGCGTTTATGCAGGCGGTTTTTATTCATTTTTTTTTATTTAGCAATCTCAAAAAGGGATGGAGTTAGCTTTTTTGATTACATTTCGTGACGCAGTAGGGATGTGAAAAATTGCAGGGAATTAAATTTTTACTTTTTATAACAACATTTTTTTTCAATCAGGGAACCATTTAAGTGAGTGGGCAGGGACATAAAAAAGTAGCCGGCAATATTAAAAATTGATAAAGGGGCCGCTGACCAGCATAAGCAGTGAGTGTGAGACTATCAGTAGCTGACACTCACTGCTCTGAAGCGAGCGTAGCTCCTGCACTCGCTTCAAAGCCGCTTAAGTATTCAGGGCGTACAAGTATGCCCTTGGTGCTTAAGTAGCAGGACGCAAGTACTCCTCCCCTAGACATCTTATCCCCTATTCAAAGGATAGTGGATAAGATGTCAGATCGCCGCGGTCCCGCTGCTGGGGAGCCCCGGGATCCCCGATGCGGCACCCCGCCATCATTACAGCACAGAGCGAGTTCGCTCTGTGCGTAATGACGGGCGATACGGGGGACAGAGCAGCGTGACGTCATGGCTCCGCCCCTCCTGACATCACGGCCCGTCCCCTTAATGCAAGTCTATGGGAGGGGGCGTGATGACCGCCACGCCCCCTCCCATAGACTTGTATTGAAAGGGGCGGGCCGTGACGTCACGAGGGGCGGAGCCGTGATGTAACGATGCTCCGGCCCCTGTACTGCCCATCATTACGTGCAGAGCGAACTCGCTCTGCGCAGTAATTATAGCGCGGTGCCGCAGCGGGGATCCCCGGGGCTCCCCAGCAGCGGGACCCCGGCGATCTGACATCTTATCCCCTATCCTTTGGACAGGGGATAAGATGTCTAGGGGCGGAGTACCCCTTTAACAGGATAAGCATACTACTTTTTGTACAAAAAGTTATCATTTTTTGAAAGTAGTAAAGTAAAACAAAAAAACTGTTTATGATTGTAATCGTATGGACCCACAGAATAAAGAGAACATGCCATTTTTACTGAAAAGTAACAGAAGCCCCAGAAAGTTGCTGATTTGCTTTTTTATTACAATATCTCCCCAAAAATATATTTTTTCCATTTCACCATATTTTTTTAAGGTAAAATGACTGATGTCATTACAAAGTACAAGTGGTGGTGGAAAAAACAAGCCCTCATATGGGTACTTAGGTGAAAAATTCAAAGTGTTATGGCTATTAGAAGGCAAAGAGGAAAAAATGAAAAATATTTTAAAAAATTAAAATAAAAAACACAAAAAAATTGTCCCGGTCCTTAAGGTGTTAATCTACTTTAGATGTTATTGATAAAATATGTGTTGAAGATACGAAGATCTGAATTTATGTCTCACATGTTTCCAACAGAACAGAGTATGGTTTGTCTTTACAACTATAAATACACAATTGATAAATATCTTCATATCTTTAGTTTAGCCAGAATGTGACTATAAGTAAGGTTAGCCAGTTTAATAACACTGCAAGGTCATTCTTAGCTGTCTGGTTTAGATACATCTATATCTCTCTATGATGCAGCTGGCATAAACTAGCTGACACCCACTAGTCCTTACAGTACAGGATAATGCTGAATGTCAATGTTTCTAGCAATGAAAGCCCTAGAAAATCATATATCAATGATTATTGGATATTACAGAGTTCAAAATGCATTGTTAGAATCTAGTTTTTACGCATTTTTGTAACAAAAATGCATTTATTTTTATATCAAGGCTAATACAGTAGACAACGTATGACATTGAGTTCATGCTTCAGATGCCTACCTTACTTTTCCTTAAAACCCCTCCTGCTTGATGGGAAATGGAACAAGAGCCAGAGTATGACTGAGAATGACAACTAAGCGAAAACTGTCCCAGCTGTCCAAGTCAAACAGCCTGAGTGCCACAAGAAGCAGCTGCAGCTATCTACAACTACAGAAGGTCAACATGACATCACAATGTTATCCAGT
Organism: Hyla sarda; assembly: GCF_029499605.1. Classification (NCBI taxonomy): domain Eukaryota; kingdom Metazoa; phylum Chordata; class Amphibia; order Anura; family Hylidae; genus Hyla; species Hyla sarda. The sequence goes on along the minus strand of NC_079192.1, from coordinate 220,868,069 downwards.
AACTACTCCATTCAGAGTTATCATGTCATGTATGATCAACTGCACACTCTTGGTGAAAGATTCTTGGTGAAACATTCTAAATTCTCACTTACATAGGTTTTTCTTTATTCTTTTCTTAATATATATATATATATATATATATATATATATATATATATATATATCTGTGTGTGTGTGTGTGTGAAGTAGTGAGTGCACAGTCTGTATAACAGTGTTTAATGTTGTATAACATAGCCATTAAAGGGGAACTCCGGGGGAAACAACTTTTTTTAAATCAACTGGTGCCAGAAAGTCATTTACAAATCTGTTCCAGTTGATTTTCAAAAAGTTGTTTTCCACCGGAGTACCCCTTTTAATGTCTGAAACATGGCAACAAAGGTGAGTACACCCCTAAAGAGAACTGTCCAAATTGAGCCCATTTAGCCATTTTCCCTCCCTTATGTCATGTGGCTCATTAGAGTTACAAGGTTTCAGGTGTAAATGAGGAGTATTGTGTTATCACTCTCACACTCTCTAATACTAGTCAGTGGGAGTTCAACGTGGCACCTCATAAAAAAAGAACTCTCTGAGGATCTGAAAAATAATTGTTGCTCTACATAAAGATGGCCTATGCTATGAGAAGATTGCCAAAACCCTTAAACTGAGCTGCAGCATGGTAGGCAAGACCATACAGGACAGGTTCCACTCAAAAAAGTTGAGTGCATGTGCTCAGCGTCATATCAACAGATGCTATATGAGTGCTGCCAACATTACTACAGAAGTTGAAGAGGTGAGGGGTCAGCCTGTCAGTGCTCAGACTATGCTCCACACACTGCATCAAATTGGTCTGCATGGCTGTCTTCCCAGAAGAAAGCCTCTTCTTAAGATGACCCAATTAGCAGTCATCTTTCTCATTATGTCATTTTTTTTTACAGTACTATGTTCTTAGTTCACCAGCTTATTTAATAGATTTGACCCAATTAATTGACATACTATACAATCTTCCGATGGATTTTTTTTCCGTTCCTGATATTAGATTAGCATTATATTCAAATATTTTGGAGGATAAAGGACTAGCTGCTATTAAAAAATTTTTGATAATGCAGAATTTTTAGGGAATCATCAATCTACATTTTACTAGATTTCATCAAATATATTTTAAATCATAATATTTTTACACTTTATGACACTAATTATAGGCAGACAAGGGGCTGTGAGATGGGTACTTGTTTTGCCCCAAGTTATGCAAATTTTACATGTGGATTTTTGAGTAAACGCGCTTCATTTTAAGCATTCTTTATTTGGAAAGGAACCCTAGAAGAGGTTCATGCATGCATTTGTTCCACAATTGAATGACAATGATTAAGGGTAAGTTTTTACTTCTAATTTTTCTAGTAATAATATTTTTTTTATTTAAAAGTTTTAAAAAAAGAATGATGGTAATATATCAAGAAAAAGGTTACCCAAAGAAAATTCTAAATAATGCTTTTAAAACAAGTAAAAAATTAAAACAACTTCATCTTGTTAAAAAAAAACAAAAAAAAAACAAGAGCTAATGGAAGGAAAAGCAGTTAGAGAAAAACGGAAAATAAGTTTAACTTTCATTTTATTACAAATTATAATTGTGCTACATCTAAAATTAGGGATATTCTAAATAAATAATGGCATATCATTAAGATGTGCACCTGGTATAAGCATTTTGCACCAAGTTGTCTGAAAAAAATCCTGTGTAAGTTGGAGGCACCTTGCTTGGAAAACACCAGCGTAGGGTATTTGTGGTGGAGAAGGCAAGAGTAACGCTTGCATCCGTGTCCGCCCCTATGCAAATCCCAAATTTAGGCCTCAAATGCGCATGACGCTCTCTCACCTCGGAGCCCTGTTGTATTTCACGGCAACAGTTTAGGGCCACATATGGGGTATTTCTGTTCTTGGCAGAAATTGTGTTACAAATTTTGGGGGGCTTTTCCTCCTTTTACCCCTTATGAAAATAAACTATTGAGGTCTACACCAGCCTGTTAGTGAAAAAAAATTAATTTTTTTACACTGACATGCTGGTGTTGTTCCATACTTTCCATTTTCACAAGAGGAAAAAGGAAAAAAAGACTTCCAAAATTTGTAACGCATACCCCATATGTGGACGTAAAGTGATCTGCGGGTGCACAACAAGGCTCAGGAGTGAGAGCTCACTATGTACATTTGAGGTATAAATTGGTAATTTGCACAGGGGTGGCTGATTTTACAGCGCTTCTGATATAAACGCCAAAAAAAAATACCCACATGTGACCCCATTTTGGAAACTACACCCCTCACGGAACGTAACAAGGGGTATAGTGAGCCTGAACACCCCACAGGTGTGATGGGATGGGAAAATGAAAAAAACAATTTTTTTTTTACTAAAATGCTGGTGTTACCCTAAATTTTTCATTCTAACAAGGGAAAATAGGAAAAAAGCCCCCCAAAATTTGTAACCCCATTTCTTCTGAGTTAGAACATACCCCATAAGTGGATGTAAAGTGCTCTGCTGGCGCACTACAATGCTCGGAAGAGAAGGAGCGCCATTGGGATTTTGAAGAGAAAATTTAAAAAAAAGAATGATGGTAATATATCAAGAAAAAGGTTACCCAAAGAAAATTCTAAATAATGCTTTTAAAACAAGTAAAAAATTAAAACAACTTCATCTTGTTAAAAAAAAACAAAAAAAAACAAGAGCTAATGGAAGGAAAAGCAGTTAGAGAAAAACGGAAAATAAGTTTAACTTTCATTTTATTACAAATTATAATTGTGCTACATCTAAAATTAGGGATATTCTAAATAAATATGGCATATCATTAAGATGTGCACCTGGTATAAGCATTTTGCACCAAGTTGTCTGAAAAAAATCCTGTGTAAAAACTCTAAAAAAAATAAATAAATAAATAAAATAGGCCCCTTTCACTGTGGAAAAACACATTGTCTGTTTTGTCTATAAATCCCTACTCCAGCTGTGGCTTTCCTTAGTTCACATTCAACAGGTACAGTTTTTAGTCTAAAGGAATATATAAATTAGACTCCTTTCACACTATGAAAACACTTCCGTTATGAACGCCCATTAGGAAATCAGCAGTTATACTGCAGGGTTCAAAATCACTAACGGCCGTTAGAAAATCCCATTATAGTCTATGGGATTTTTCTAATAGCCGTTTTAACCTGTTATTAATAATGGCAGTTATTTTGTAATAGTGCATGCACTAATTCTCCCGTTACTATCCCCCATTGGAAAATAACGGCCATTATTAATAACAGGCGATAACGGGTTAAAACAGCTATTAGAAAAAGCCCTTAGACCAGTGGTCTTCAACCTGCAGACCTCCAGATGTTGCAAAACTACAACTCCCAGCATGCCCGGACAGCCGTTGGCTGTCCGGTCATGCTGGGAGTTGTAGTTTTGCAACATCTGGAGGTCCGCAGGTTGGAGACCACTGCCATAGACTATAATGGGATTTTCTAACGGCCGTTAGTGATCTTGAACCGGCCGTATAACTGCCGATTTCCTAACGGGCCTTCATAACGGAAGTGTTTTAATAGTGTGAAAAGGGCCTTTCAGTGTATTTGCTTACTAGTAAATGTGGTGTTCACACATGTGGGGTGCATGGTTTAAATGGTGCGCTCATTAATCAAAAAACAGACACAATATAAGCAAAAAATGTTGCTTCAAAGTGTATCTCACCATATTATCTCAGCTGATAATATTGATCAAGATTGCTCGCAATTATGTATTTTACAAAGCATTCCTCACTGCCCAGATTGATATCAGAGACTTATTAACCAATGATCATATTGGATTTTTAAGTTAAAACACTCTCTGGCCGAAGGGGCTGAAAGAGGTAATTAAAGATACTTCTTTATAAACAGGAGAGGTTTGTATGGGGATTTGCTCCTACTCTGGACAGTTCCTAACACGGGCAGATATTTTAGAAGAGAGCACAGTGGTCAAACAGAAAAGAACAACTCAACTTCCTCTGGAGCATACAGCAGCTGATAAGTACCGGAAGGATTAAGATTTTACGCAGTCTACGGAATGCTGTAGGGATGCTGCAAATTTGGATTTTGAAATAAAACATTCCTATAATTATAATTTAGGATTTGGTTAGGCCTTTTCGCTCATTCATAAGACGTCCATACTTCCTCGATGTTACAGATATGCGGAAAGGGTGATTGAAATGTCCTAGTGTGCTGCTTGACCTCAAAAGTAAAGGTCCACTTTGGGTATTTTGGGGCCTTTTTTTATTAGGCTAGGTTTATACTTTTTTTTTAAATGCCAAATCTGCCATACAGCGAACTATTAAAATATAATGTTAGTTAAACCGCGCGGAGGCGTGTACGTAAATAAATACAAAAATACTAAAAAAGTCTAAAATTGGGAATTTTGGTCACTTTATATACCATAAAAAACGAATAAAAAGCAATCAGAAAGTCCAATAAAAATGGTGACAATAAAAACTACAGATCACAGCGCAAAAAAATTAGCCCGCATATAGCCCCGTATGCAGAAAAATAAAAAATCCCGTTCCTGTGTTTCTGATTTTATTCAATAAAGGGATTATCTACACATGTTTTAGAAAAATAAAACAGGTATAGGGTTAAGAAGATGAAAATTTTAAACATACTAATTTTGGTGCATGTAGTTATAAATTTTTTTAACCCCTTAACGCAGAACTTTTCACTTTTCACCTCCAGTTGTCTCCGGCAGGTGAGAAGTTCTGCTTAACCACTTCGCGCAGAACACTGCATTTATATGGCGGATAAAGCGATACCTTTGCGCATTCCACCGTATAAAGGCGGTGTTCATTAAGTGCGCGCTCTCGCGACGCTGATCAGGTTAATTAGCTAAAGTCCCGGGGTGTTCGGCGGGAGACCATGGCTGGTGTGTGGCGGGTGCACGGAGAACCTGGAGGTCCAGCGACGGCGGGTGCGCGAAGATCCGGAGGTCCGGCTTGGCAGAGATCCGGAGTGGTCGCCAAACTGTGATCCTCCAGATGTTGCAAAACTACAACTCCCAGCATGCCCAGACTGTCTGGACATGCTGGGAGTTGTAGTTTTGCAACATCTGGAGGACCACTGTTTGGAGACCACTGTGTATAGTGGTTGCCAAATTGTGATCCTCCAGATGTTGCAAAACTACAACTCCCAACATGCCCAGACAGCCAATGCCTGTCTGGGCATGCTGGGAGTTGTAGTTTTGCAAGATCTGGAGGATCACAGTTTGGAGGCCACTACACAGTGGTCTCCAAGCTGTAGTCCTCCAGATGTTGCAAAACTACAACTCCCAGCATGCCCCGCTGCAAACAGCTGTCTGGGCATGATGGGAGTTGTAGTTGTTTGCCTCCATCTGTTGCAAAACTACAACTCCCAGCATGCCCAGACAGCCAATTGCTGTCTGGGCAAGCTGTAGTTTTGCCAGATCTGGAGGACCACAGTTTGGAAATCACTGTGCAGCGGTCTCTAATCTGCGGCCCTCCAGATCTTGCACAACTACCAGCATACCCGGCAACAAGCGGCTGACAGTACATGCAGGGAGTTGTAGTTTTGCAACAGCTGGAGGCACACTGGTGGGTAAACCGTTAGTCTGTTACCTAATTCAATGTTTTCCTACCAGTGTGCCTCCAGTTGTAACAGAACTAAACTCCCAGCATGCACAGTCTGTCAGTTCATGTTTAGAGTTGTAGTTTTGCCACAGTCGGAGGTTTGCGCCCCTAAACACCCCCTACCCCCACAATGTGAATGTACAGGGTACATTCACATGAGTGGGGCTTTACAGTGAGTTTCCCAATGCAAGTTTGAGCTGCGGCAAATTTGTGTAACCCCACGCCCGTGTGAATGTACCCTAAAAACACTAACTACACTACACTACCACAAAAAAAAAAGTAAAACACTACATATACACCCTTACACAATTACACCCCCTTCCCCCAAATAACAATGCGGTTCCAAAACAGAGCCTCTAGCTGTTGCAAAACAACAACTCCCGGCATTGACTGTCCAGGCATGCTGGGAGTTTTGCAACAGCTGGAGGCACCTTGCTTGGAAAACACCAGCGCAGGGTATTTGTGGTGGAGAAGGCAAGAGTAACGCTTGCATCCGTGTCCGCCCCTATGCAAATCCCAAATTTAGGCCTCAAATGCGCATGACGCTCTCTCACCTCGGAGCCCTGTCGTATTTCACGGCAACAGTTTAGGGCCACATATGGGGTATTTCTGTACTCGGCAGAAATTGTGTTACAAATTTTGGGGGGCTTTTCCTCCTTTTACCCCTTATGAAAATAAACTATTGGGGTCTACACCAGCCTGTTAGTGAAAAAAAATAAAAAATTTTACACTGACATGCTGGTGTTGTTCCATACTTTCCATTTTCACAAGAGGAAAAAGGAAAAAAAGACTTCCAAAATTTGTAACGCAATTTCTCCTGAGTACGGAAATACCCCATATGTGGACGTAAAGTGATCTGCGGGTGCACAACAAGGCTCAGGAGTGAGAGCTCACTATGTACATTTGAGGTATAAATTGGTAATTTGCACAGGGGTGGCTGATTTTACAGCGGTTCTGATATAAACGCAAAAAAAAAATACCCACATGTGACCCCATTTTGGAAACTACACCCCTCACGGAACGTAACAAGGGGTATAGTGAGCCTGAACACCCCACAGGTGTGATGGGATGGGAAAATGAAAAAAAAAATTTTTTTTTACTAAAATGCTGGTGTTACCCTAAATTTTTCATTCTAACAAGGGAAAATAGGAAAAAAGCCCTCCAAAATTTGTAACCCCATTTCTTCTGAGTTAGAACATACCCCATAAGTGGATGTAAAGTGCTCTGCTGGCGCACTACAATGCTCGGAAGAGAAGGAGCGCCATTGGGATTTTGAAGAGAAAATTTTTCCGGAATTGGAGGCCACGTGTGTTTACAGAGCCCCCATAGTGCCAGAACAATGTGACCCCATTTTGAAAAGTACACCCCTCACGGAATGTAATAAGGGGTGCAGTGAGCATTCACCCCCACAGGTGTCTGACAGATTTTTGGAACAGTGGTCCGTGAAAATGAAAAATTTAATTTTTCATTTGTACAGCCCACTGTTCTAAAGATCTGTCAAACGCCAGTGGGGTGTAAATGCTCACTGCACCCCTTATTAAATTCTGTTAGGGGTGTAGTTTCCAAAATGCAGTCACATGTGGGGGAGTCCACTGTTCTGGCACCACGGGGGGCTTTGTAAACGCACGACTTCCATTCCAAACAAATTCTGTCTCCAAAAGCTCAATGGCGCTCCTTCTCTTCTGAGCATTGTAGTGCGCCAGCAGACCTTTTGACGTCCACACATGGGGTATTTCCATACTCAGAAGAAAAGGGGTTGCAAATTTGGGGGCATTTTCTCCTATTACCCCTTATAGAAATGCTAAATTTGGGGGAAGACCAGCATTTTAGTGAAAAAAAAAAATTATTTACACGTCAAACTTTAACTAAAAGTCGTCAAATACCTGTGGGGTGTTAAGGCTCACTGTACCCCTTGTTACATTCCTTGAGAGGTGTAGTTTCCAAAATAGTATGCCATGTGTTTTTTTTTATTGCTGTTCTGCTACCATATGGGCTTCCTAAATGTGACATGCCCCCAAAAACCATTTCAGCAAAATTTGCTTTCCAAAAGCCAAATATGACTCCTTCTCTTCTGAGCATTGTAGTTCGCCCGCAGAGCATTTTACGTCCTAACATGGGGTATTTCCATACTCAGAATAGATGGGGTTACAAATTTTGGGGACATTTTCTTCTATTACTCTTTGTAAAAATGTAAAATTTGGGGGGAAAAACTGCATTCTAGTGAAAAAAAATGAATTTACACGTCCAACTTTAACGAAAAGTCGTCAAACGCCTGTGGGGTGTTAAGGCTCACTGGACCCCTTGTTACGTTCCCTGAGAGGTGTAGTTTCCAAAATAGTATGCCATGTGGGGATTTTCTTGCTATTCTGGCACCATACGGGCTTCTTAAATGTGACATGCCCCCCAAAAACCATTTCAGAAAAACTCACTCTCCAAAATCCTATTGTCGCTCCTTCCCTTCTGAGCCCTCTACTGCGCCCGCCGAACACTTGACATACACATATGAGGTATTTCCTTACTCGAGAGAAATTGGGTTACAAATTTTGAGAGAATTTTTCTCCTTTTACCCCTTGTAAAAATTCAAAAACTGGGTCTACAAGAACATGCGAGTGTAAAAAATGAAGATTTTGAATTTTCTCCTTCACTTTGCTGCTATTCCTGTGAAACACCTAAAGGGTTAACACACTTACTGAATGTCATTTTGAATACTTTGAGGGGTGCAATTTTTATAATGGGGTCATTTGTGGGGAATTTCTAATATGAAGGCCCGTCAAATCCACTTCAAAACTGAACTGGTCCCTGAAAAATTCTGATTTCGAAAATGTTGTGAAAAATTGGAAAATTGCTGCTATACTTTGAAGCCCTCTGATGTCTTCCAAAAGTAAAAACATGTCAACTTTATGATGTAAACATAAAGTAGACATATTGGGGGATATTTATCAAAGTTGTCTATGTCCCGCATCAATATAGACCAAACTACAGAGGGTTAGTCTGGTCTATTGTGCACCTAATTTATCAAATGGCGCACAGCTCTTGATAAATTCTGTGCACAGACTGCATGATCTATGCTTTAGTCTATATTTAAACCTGCTCCAACATGGTCTGACATTTCGGCGTACTTTCAGCCTATGCGACTTGTCGCTGAAAAGTCGCTTTTGATAAATTCAGCACCAATGCATTTTTCAATGCATTTCAGTCTAAAATAGACTTGCATGCATCATGTTCTAAAAATCCTCTAGAGCAAAAGTCGCAGAAAAGTCGCACAGATTTAGACTGCGACTTTCTGTGCGACAAATTTAGACAAGAAAAACCAGTCTAAATCCTTTGATAAATCTCCCCCATTGTATATGTGAATCAATATATAATTTATTTGGGGTGTCCATTTACCTTATAAGCAGAGAGTTTCAAAGTTAAAAAAAATTCAAAATTTTCAAATTTTTCATCAAATATGGGAATTTTTCACCAAGAAATTATGCAAGTATCGACCAAATTTTACCACTAACATAAAGTAGAATATGTCACGAAAAAACAGTCTCGTAATCATAATGAAAAGTAAAAGCATCCCAGAGGTATTAATGCTTAAAGTGACAGTGGTCAGATTTGCAAAAAAGGCCTGCGTCCTTAAGGTGAAAATGAGCTGCGTCCTTAAGGGGTTAAAGTAGTAAAGTAAAATAAAACCTACATAAATTGGGTATCCATGTAACCGTATGGACCTACAGAATAAAGATAATGGCCCTCATTTACTATTGCAAACCCGACAGAAATTCTTTAATTGAAAAAACCCAGACTCTCCACTTAGCTTAGAAAACCAGAAAAAGGGGCATGTTCGTCTGCAAAAGGGGGTGTGGTCACCGAAAAAGGGGGCGTGTTTCCGACATTTTCACAAAAAACCAACATATTTACTAAGGTTTTCACAGAAAATGTGGTGGATTTCAGCTGAGGAAAACCCTACAGATCAGAGCATGTGTAAAAAAATGCAAAATGTAGGGAAAGTGGAAAATGTAGGGAAACCTTAGAAAATACCGTGGAAAATAAATTGTAGGGAATTAAATCCCACAAAGAAACCCACACTCCACTCTTAGTAAATAAGGGCCAATGTGTCATTTTTACCGAAAAGTGCACTGCGTAGCAATGGAAGCCCCCAAAAGTTATAAAATGGCATTTGTTTTTTTTTCAACAGGCATGGAGGAATAGATCCCCAATCAGAGTACGAGGAGGCAGGTGAGGACCCTCCTGTTGTCCAGTAAGCTGATCGGGACATCGCGATTCTGTCACAAGAGTCTCGATCAGCTCCGCTGAGCTGCCGGGATTGTTACTTTCAGTTTAGACACCGTGATCAACTTTGATCGCAGTGTCTAAAGGGTTAATGCCAGGCATCGGCCCGATCAGCGGTGCCGGCATTAGCCTTGGGTCCTGGCTGCCCGTAGCAACCGGGACCCACTGGGTTTAATCCGTTCTCCACTCGTGAGAACGGTTTAAACCCCGCTAGCGGGATCAGGGCATACAGGTATGCTCTAATTCCTTAAGGACTTGGGAACGGGTGCGTACCCGTACGCCCTGCGTCCTTAAGGGGTTAAAAAAAAAAAGAGAAAGTAGGGATGGGAAAAAATTGCAACTTTTTTTTAAAGTAATAAAATAAAATAAAACATATATTGGGTATCCTTGAAACTATTAGCCACGGTTCCCGGCCGTTGTTAGAGGCCAGGCCCGACCCGCTACGCGTTATAGATCGGGAGCGGACACATGATGTTCCAGTACGTCATGTGTCCTTAAGGGGTTAAAGGGGTATTCCAGTCAAAAACTTTTTTTTATATATCAACTGGCTCCGGAAAGATAAACAGATTTGTAAATTACTTCTATTAAAAAATCTTAATCCTTCCAATAGTTATTAGCTTCTGAAGTTTTCTGTCAAACTGCTCAATGATGATGTCACGTCACGGGAGCTGTGCATGATGGGAAAATATCCCCATAGGAGCTGGACAGCTCCCGGGACGTGAGTCATCAGAAAGCAGTTAGACAGAAAACAGCAACTCAATTTCAGAAGCTAATAACTATTGGAAGGATTAAGATTTTTTAATAGAAGTAATTTACAAATCTGTTTAACTTTCCGGAGCCAGTTGATATATATAAAAAAAAGTTTTTGCCTGGACTACCCCTTTAACTATATGTCCATCCTTATTTGCAGTACTACCACTACTCACAGCATGGAACAGAGTGTGTTTCATGTTGGGAGCAGCAGTACCTGAACTAAGGGACAGATCACAGCAGGTCTTAAAGGGGTACTCCGCGATCCCCCCTACAGCAGCCCGGTACCTCAGCAGCCTGGAGCAAAATTTTCTATGAGGCTGATGACGGGCGGTGGTGGGGAACGGGGCATCGTGACGTCATAGACTTGTATTGAGGGGGCGGGGAATGATGTCATGAGGGGGTGGGGCCATGACATCACGATGCCCCGTCCCCTGCACCTCCAGTCATCAGCCTTGGAGAAAACTTAGCTCCGGGCTGTTGATGTACCGGGCTGCTGCAAGGGGGATCGTGGGGGTCCCCAGCAGCGGGCCCCCAGCGATTAGACATCTTATCCCCTATGCTTTGGATAGGGGATAAGATGTCTAACAGCGGAGTACCCCTTTAATGCTGAGACCTGTTGAGATCGTAATTTATAATTTGGAGAAGCAGGCAGGCCACAGTACCGCTCCACTCCCCTGCACTGTACTATACTGTACTCCGGGGCGGTGATGTGAAGAGAACTTCACATCAGAGTTTCTTATTTTTCGCTGAGAGTTGTGATTGGCCAGCACCATCAGTGCTGGCTGTAAAGTTAGTGTAGTTCAAAATATATTGTCTGTACCTTTGTTTGATGGCTGGTCTTGCAATTCTTATGTGATCTATGCCCAAATGTTTTTTTTTAACAGAATACTAAATGAGCCTTTTCCCCAGGTTGCAGTGTTGCCCGAGACCTTAAATCACTAGTCAGGTGTGCAAAGTGAGCAATAGGTGGGGTGGCTGATGTTTGGGAGGGAGAAAAGTGACCTCACACTTACAAACAAGGGATCCTGGGACTTGTATTTGGAGGGAGGGAACTCCAACAGGAAACAGCCATTTAAGAAAAAGAAAGCAGCAGCATCGTGATGAAATCACAACATAGCAATTTAGTCCCAGGGCAAGCACAGAAGCTTCCTAAGCATGTCCATTACTGTCTGGCAGGTAAGTACTAAAATCCCCTTACGGTGGATAACCCCTTTAACTCTCGATCGATGTAGCCATACGTGGGCTTTTTGTAGGACAAATTTTCTGTGCCACCATGTTTTGAGAAATTTATTATTTTTTAGGAGGGAGAGGAGAAAAAACTGAAGGGGTTATAAAGATACTATAATTTTTTTATATGTTGCTGGGGACGTAATGACAATAAAAAATAAATAAAAAAAACAACAAAAAACATAAATGTACCTACCTGGTTCCCTCAGGGATCCTCTAGTATTAACAGGGGTAAATGTATTTTTTGTTCATATATTATTTAGGTAAGCAAATAACAACTTACAATTAGAAGATTTTGTAGTATTTTCCTTTCTTCTTTTTCATTTTATTTTCATTTAAAACCGTAAAAATTCATATTAGCAAAGCTAATTGCAGATATTTACATGCCGTAGGTCTAAATATCGTGGAGAAAAGTCAGGATCTGATGCAACGTTTCAGGGAACCTCCCCTTACTCTGCGTAATAGAACCTGTTACTGAGTTCTTAGTATTACAAATAACACACCTATGGCTCTTACATCATTACCATAAACCCTATGGCCCAGATTTATCAAACTGTGTGAGATAAAAAGTTGAGTGATTTTCCCACAGCAACCGATCACAGCTCAGCTAACGAGCTCTGGTAAAGTGAAAGCTGAGCTGTGATTGGTTGTTATTGGAAAATCACTCAACTTTTTCTCTCACACAGTTTGATAAATCTGGGCCTATCTGTGCAAATGGTATAAAACATATCTTGCATATACCATAGCATGTACATAAATTATAAATAAGCTTTAAAACTACAAATTTCATTCAAACATGACGGCTGTACTATCTTATTCTGAGATCCAAAATGTGTCACGCTGTATAAACGTTATTTGTTCATGGTCCTTTTCAGATCTGCCGTTATTACCTCGAAGACCTGCTATCTCAATTAATTTATGTTGCGGCGAGCGCTCTGGCCACTCACTCTGGCCGTGAGGGCTCTCCTCCTCCTTTCTCCGGCGGGTCCGAGATTCGCATCGCGGAACACGCCCGCATGCGAATCTCGGGCCGTCACTTACCCCTTGCTTCTCTTGGCTTTTCCTCTGGTTCTGTTCCCCGGCACGCGCGCCTCCGCCTCCTAGGGCACGCGTGCCCTGGCATCCTGTCATTTAAAGGGCCAGTACGCCCTTAACTGTTTTCACCTGTACTGACTCTATAAGTGTCAGTACTTCCTATTTCCTTTGCCGGATCTTTGTGTGCCCTGTGCCCAAGAGAAAGCATTACTGTGTATTGCCCAGTCTGTCTTCTGACCTTCCGCTCTGTGACCTGACCTTGCTTCTGTGCAGCCTGCCTGTTGACCTCTTGTTATGTTTCCTGATAACGCATCTGTGCTGCCAGCCCTGACCTTCTGCTAGTCCTGACTACGAGTTGCCTCATCCTTCCTGTGCTACATTTCATCTCAGCAGCCTGTGTGGACAAGTCGTACCAGGGATAGCGACTTGTGTGCCGCCTGCCGGAGCAAGTCCATCCTGCTTTGTGGCGGGCTCTAGTGAAAACCAGCGTCACCTTAGACTCCGCTCCCTGGTACTGCCCACATCATCTTCAACACAGGTACAGTGGATCCACTACCTCCGTTTGTGTTACAATGTAAAAAAAAATGTCTTACAACAAATGTCTCACCATGTCTATCCGATGCTGTATCTTAAAGAGTACCTGTCATCAAGTAAAAGTTTTTATAGAGTATTCCTTATGTAAAAAGAAGTCTTATTGCAATATATGTTCATTAACAAAAAATAATATTTATATCAGTTTTTACCTTGCTAAAAAATGGCCACTAGGGGTCTCTCTTGCAAGGTGTTTTTCAGGCGCGGCATAGGCTTAGGACCAGTGCCGGACGGGAACTGGTCCGTTTTCCAGAAGTGCGGCTCTGCTCAGAAGGGCGGGAGCGTTACATGCAGGCTTCATGTGACGTCACGCCTGCCGGGTAACACCCCCTGCAGCAGCTAAAGCAGACTTTAGAAGACTATAACTTGATAAATAATGGCCCAAATTGAAAAAGAAAAAGTGACATGGACTCGGGCTGACAAGGGAAACACAAAGAGCAAATAGGTTCCCCTGTTTACTTGGTGGCAGGTACTCTTTAATCGTTACATTTTTATTCAATAACACTTTTCTAATTACTAACTCTGTTAATCTAGTTCTAATCATTCTACTTGTTTGGCCTACTTACACACTACCACAAGGACAGTGTAACAAACAAATGTCATTTTTGGAAAGACAGGTAAAAAAAGTTTTTCAATGAAATAACATTACCCTTCTTTGTGTGAAGAATCTGATCACCTTTAACCCCATAATGACCAATGCCGTGTATACTCGTCATGGGCGGATGCACATCATTTGAACTTGTGGGTACTGCCTAATGTACCCACGAGAACGAGGCAGGAACTCAGCCGAAACACATAGTAAGCTTCGGTCACGGCAATTTAACCCTTACAGCTCCCTCCGTCTCTCCATCAGCACCCCCAACACGATCAGGAGGTGCAAGTGCTCACCATGGCAGCTGAGGGCCTAACAAAGGCCCCCAGGTCTGCCTTTGGCTCCTGTCAGTATTAGCGTAACAGTGAAAGGCAGCATAATAATGCAATGCTATGGAAGCCTAAGAATTTCAAGGCATTAACCCCTTAAAGACAAAGCACATTTTGGCCTTAAAGACATCGCCAAATTTTGCAAATCTGACCTGTGTCACATTATGCATTAATAACTCTGAGATGCTTTTACCTATGATACGGATTCTGAGAATGTTTGTTCGTGACATATTCTACTTTAAAGGGGTTCTTTGCCCCAAGACATCTTATCCCCTATCCAAAGGATAGGGGAAAAGATTGGGTCTGGCATCTGGAACCCCCTGGGGTCTGGCGGCTGGAACCCCCCGCGATCTCTGGGCTGGCACTGCAGGCGTTCTGAAGCCCCAAGCTCCCGCGTTCGTGACATCATGCCACGTCCCCTTCATTCATGTCTTTGGGAGGGGGCTGTGTACTAGCCATTACGCTCCGTTCTATAGACATGAATGGAGGGGGCGCCGTGCAACGTCACAAACACGGAATGCCCAAACTTCCGTGTCCAGAACGCAGCGGTGCCGGCCCGAAGATACCGGGGGGGGGGGGGGGTTCCCAGCAGCCGGACCCTACCCACAATCAGACATCTTATGCCCTATCCTTTGGATAAGGGGATAAGATGTCTAGGGGCGGAGTACCCCTTTAAATTAGAGGTAAATTTTGCATCATTTCCAAAATTTCATGAAAAAAATTGAAAAACTTGCGTTTTTCTAAATTTGAAATTCTCCGCTTGTAAGGAAAATAGTTATGCCAAATAAATTACATATGGATTTACACATGCAATATGTCTACTTTATGTTGGCATGATAAAGTAGATATCTTTTTACTTTTTGAAGACTTTAGAGGGCTTCAAAGTTTACCAGCAATTTTCAAAATTTTCGTGAAAGATAGAAAATCCGATCAGTTCCCTGAAAAGTGAATTTGATGGTCTTTATGTTAGAAATCCCCCTCAAATGACCCCATTATAAAAACTGCACCCCTCAAAGTATTCAAAATGACATTCAGAAAGTTTGTTTACCCATTAGGTGTTTCACAGGAATAGCAGCAATGTGGAAATGAAAAGTCAAAATCTCAATTTTTTACACTAACATGTTGTGGTAGTATTGAAATACTCCATGGGGGAGATTTATCAAAACCTGTGCAGAGGAAAAGTTGCCCAGTTGCCCATAGCAACCAATCAGCTCGCAAAGGCCTCTGCAAAATGAAGGAAGCAGGCTGATTGGTTGCTATGGGCAACTGGGCAACTTTTCCTCTGCACAGGTTTTGATAAATCTCCCCCATATGTGGAGATTGGATACCACTGTGCAAACTGTGGCCTTCCAGATGTTGCCAAACTACAACTCCCAGCATGCCCAGACTGTCAGGACATCCTGGAAGTTGTAGTTTTGCAACATCTGGAGGGCCACAGTTTGGAGAACACTGGTCTGTGACCCATCATTCTACTGCTGTCTGCCCCTAGGTTTTTTCTTTTTCTTTTTTTTTTTTTTGGGGGGGGGGGGGGTTGTTCTGCACTGTGTGGCCGGACTGTACCCTGTGTGCAGATTGCCCTGATTGGTGATCAGTGATTTATTACTGATCAGCACTTTTTTGGGGGTAAAGGCGCGGGACCATGAACAAATAACGTTCATACAGCGTGAGACATTTTGGATCTCAGAATTAGATAGTATACATGAAATTTTTTGTTTTAAAGCTCATTTATAATTTATGTACATTATATGGTACGTACAAGATATGTTTTAAACTATTTGAAGAGACAGAGTTAAAGGGGTATTCCAGGAAAAAAAAATTTTTATATATCAACTGGCTCCAGAAAGTTAAACAGATTTGTAAATTACTTCTATTAAAAAATCTTAATCCTTCCAATAATTATCAGCTGCTGAAGTTGACTTGTTCTTTTCTGTCTGGCAACAGTGCTCTCTGCTGACATCTCTGCTTGTCTCGGGAACTGCACAGAGTAGAAGAGGTTTGCTATGGAGATTTGCTTCTACTTTGGACAATTCCCGAGTCATGTGTCATCAGAAAGCACTTAGACAGAAAATAACAACTCAACTTCAGCAGCTAAAAAGTACTGAAAGGATTAAGATTTTTTAATAGAAGTAATTTTCAAATCTGTTTAACTTTCTGGAGCCAGTTGATATATAAAAAAAAGGATTTTCCTTGATAACCCCTTAAATGGTAATGATGCAATGAGCCATTGGTGTGTTATTTGTAAAAGTAAGTGTCACGATGCCGGCTGGCAGGTAGTGGATCCTCTGTGCCAGAGAGGGATTGGCGTGGACCGTGCTAGTGGACCGGTTCTAAGCCACTACTGGTTTTCACCAGAGCCCGCCGCAAAGCGGGATGGTCTTGCTGCGGCGGTAGTGACCAGGTCGTATCCACTAGCAACGGCTCACCTCTCTGGCTGCTGAAGATAGGCGCGGTACAAGGGAGTAGGCAAAAGCAAGGTCGGACGTAGCAGAAGGTCGGGGCAGGCAGCAAGGATCGTAGTCAGGGGCAACGGCAGAAGGTCTGGAAACACAGGCAAGGAACACACAAGGAACGCTTTCACTGGCACTAAGGCAACAAGATCCGGCAAGGGAGTGCAGGGGAAGTGAGGTGATATAGGGAAGTGCACAGGTGAACACACTGATTGGAACCACTGCGCCAATCAGCGGCGCAGTGGCCCTTTAAATCGCAGAGACCCGGCGCGCGCGCGCCCTAGGGAGCGGGGCCGCGCGCGCCGGGACAGAACAGACGGAGAGCGAGTCAGGTAGGGGAGCCGGGGTGCGCATCGCGAGCGGGCGCTACCCGCATCGCGAATCGCATCCCGGCTGGCAGCGGAATCGCAGCGCCCCGGGTCAGAGGACGTGACCGGAGCGCTGCCGCGGGGAGAGTGAAGCGAGCGCTCCGGGGAGGAGCGGGGACCCGGAGCGCTCGGCGTAACAGTACCCCCCCCCTTGGGTCTCCCCCTCTTCTTAGAGCCTGAGAACCTGAGGAGCAGACTTTTGTCTAGGATGTTGTCCTCAGGTTCCCAGGATCTCTCTTCAGGACCACAACCCTCCCAGTCCACTAAAAAAAAATTTTTCCCTCTGACCTTTTTGGCAGCTAAAATTTCTTTGACCGAGAAGATGTCCGAGGAGCCGGAAACAGGAGTGGGAGGAACAGATTTGGGAGAAAAACGGTTGAGGATGAGTGGTTTGAGAAGAGAGACGTGAAAGGCATTAGGGATACGAAGAGAGGGAGGAAGAAGAAGTTTATAAGAGACAGGATTAATTTGACACAAAATTTTGAAAGGACCAAGATAGCGTGGTCCCAACTTGTAGCTAGGGACACGGAAGCGGACATATTTAGCGGAGAGCCATACCTTGTCTCCAGGGGAAAAAACGGGGGGAGCTCTTCTTTTCTTATCCGCGAACTTCTTCATGCGTGATGAAGCCTGTAAGAGAGAATTTTGGGTCTCTCTCCATATGATGGAAAGGTCACGAGAAATTTCATCCACAGCGGGCAGACCAGAGGGCAAGGGAGTAGGGAGGGGGGGAAGAGGGTGACGGCCGTACACCACGAAAAATGGGGATTTGGAGGAAGACTCAGAGACCCTGAAGTTATACGAGAATTCGGCCCATGGGAGGAGATCTGCCCAGTCATCCTGGCGGGAGGAAACAAAATGTCGCAAATAATCACCCAAGATCTGGTTAATCCTTTCTACTTGTCCATTGGACTGGGGATGATATGCAGAAGAAAAATTTAATTTAATCTTGAGTTGTTTACAGAGAGCCCTCCAGAATTTAGACACGAATTGGACGCCTCTATCCGAGACAATCTGCGTAGGCAACCCGTGAAGACGAAAAATGTGTACAAAAAATTGTTTAGCCAACTGAGGCGCAGAAGGAAGACCAGGAAGAGGGATGAAATGTGCCATTTTGGAGAATCGATCAACGACCACCCAAATAACAGTGTTGCCATGGGATGGGGGTAAGTCAGTAATAAAATCCATACCAATCAGAGACCAAGGCTGTTCGGGGACAGGCAGAGGATGAAGAAAACCAGCGGGCTTCTGGCGAGGAGTCTTATCCCGGGCACAGATAGTGCAGGCTCGCACAAAGTCCACAACATCCGTCTCCAGAGTCGGCCACCAATAGAAGCGGGAGATGAGTTGCACAGATTTCTTGATACCCGCATGACCTGCGAGATGGGAGGAGTGACCCCATTTGAGGATTCCGAGGCGTTGGCGAGGAGAAACAAAGGTCTTTCCTGGAGGAGTCTGCCTGATGGAGGCAGGAGAAGTGGAGATCAGGCAGTCAGGTGGAATGATGTGTTGCGGAGAGAGTTCAACTTCTGAGGCATCCGAGGAACGAGAGAGAGCATCGGCCCTAATGTTCTTATCGGCAGGACGAAAGTGAATCTCAAAATTAAATCGGGCAAAGAACAGAGACCACCGGGCCTGGCGAGGATTCAGCCGTTGGGCAGACTGGAGGTAGGAGAGGTTCTTGTGGTCGGTGTAGATAATAACAGGAGAACTTGATCCCTCCAGCAGATGCCTCCATTCCTCAAGTGCTAATTTAATGGCTAGAAGCTCTCGATCCCCGATGGAGTAGTTCCTCTCCGCTGGAGAGAAGGTCCTAGAGAAAAAACCACAAGTGACAGCATGCCCGGAAGAATTTTTTTGTAGAAGAACAGCTCCAGCTCCCACTGAGGAGGCATCAACCTCCAATAGGAAGGGTTTGGAAGGGTCAGGTCTGGAGAGGACGGGAGCCGAAGAAAAGGCAGACTTGAGTTGTTTAAAGGCGTCTTCTGCTTGAGGGGGCCAGGACTTGGGATCAGCATTTTTTTTGGTTAAAGCCACGATAGGGGCCACAATGGTAGAAAAATGTGGAATAAATTGCCTGTAATAATTGGCGAACCCCAAAAAGCGTTGGATAGCACGGAGTCCGGAGGGGCGTGGCCAATCTAAGACGGCAGAGAGTTTGTCTGGATCCATCTGTAGTCCCTGGCCAGAGACCAAATATCCTAGAAAAGGAAGAGATTGGCATTCAAACAGACATTTCTCAATTTTGGCATAGAGTTGGTTGTCACGAAGACTCTGAAGAACCATACGGACATGCTGGCGGTGTTCTTCTAGATTGGCAGAAAAAATTAGGATATCGTCCAGATATACAACAACACAGGAGTATAACAGATCACGAAAAATTTCATTGACAAAGTCTTGGAAGACGGCAGGGGCGTTGCACAGTCCAAAGGGCATGACCAGATACTCAAAGTGTCCATCTCTGGTGTTAAATGCCGTTTTCCACTCGTCCCCCTCTCTGATGCGGATGAGGTTATAGGCGCCTCTTAAGTCCAATTTAGTGAAGATGTGGGCACCTTGGAGGCGATCAAAGAGTTCAGAGATGAGGGGTAAGGGGTAGCGGTTCTTAACCGTGATTTTATTAAGACCGCGGTAGTCAATGCATGGACGTAGGGAGCCATCTTTTTTGGACACAAAGAAAAATCCGGCTCCGGCAGGAGAGGAGGATTTACGGATAAAGCCCTTTTTTAGATTCTCCTGGACATATTCGGACATGGCAAGAGTCTCTGGGGCAGAGAGAGGATAAATTCTGCCCCGGGGTGGAGTAGTGCCCGGGAGGAGGTCGATAGGGCAATCATAAGGCCTGTGAGGAGGTAGAGTCTCAGCTTGTTTTTTGCAGAAAACATCCGCGAAGTCCATATAGGCCTTAGGGAGACCGGTTACTGGAGGAACCACAGAGTTACGGCAAGGGTTACTGGGAACCGGTTTTAGACAGTTCTTGGAACAAGAGGACCCCCAACTCTTGATCTCCCCAGTGGACCAATCCAGGGTAGGGGAATGAAGTTGAAGCCAGGGAAGTCCAAGGAGAATTTCCGAGGTGCAATTGGGGAGGACCAAAAGTTCAATCCTCTCATGATGAGATCCGATGCTCATAAGAAGGGGCTCCGTGCGGAAACGTATGGTACAGTCCAATCTTTCATTATTTACACAATTGATGTAAAGGGGTCTGGCGAGACTGGTCACCGGGATGTTGAACCTGTTGACGAGAGAGGCCAAAATAAAATTTCCTGCAGATCCAGAGTCCAAGAAGGCCACTGTAGAGAAGGAGAAGGCAGAGGCAGACATCCGCACAGGCACAGTAAGACGTGGAGAAGCAGAGTAGACATCAAGGACTGTCTCATCTTTGTGCGGAGTCAGCGTACGTCTTTCCAGGCGGGGAGGACGGATAGGACAATCTCTCAGGAAGTGTTCGGTACTAGCACAGTACAGGCAGAGGTTCTCCATACGGCGTCGTGTCCTCTCTTGAGGTGTCAGGCGAGACCGGTCGACCTGCATAGCCTCCACGGCGGGAGGCACAGGAACAGATTGCAGGGGACCAGAGGAGAGAGGAGCCGAGGAGAAGAAACGCCTCGTGCGAACAGAGTCCATATCTTGGCGGAGTTCCTGACGCCTTTCGGAAAAACGCATGTCAATGCGAGTGGCTAGGTGAATAAGTTCATGTAGATTAGCAGGAATTTCTCGTGCGGCCAGAACATCTTTAATGTTGCTGGATAGGCCTTTTTTGAAGGTCGCGCAGAGGGCCTCATTATTCCAGGACAATTCTGAAGCAAGAGTACGGAATTGTACGGCATACTCGCCAACGGAAGAATTACCCTGGACCAGGTTCAACAGGGCAGTCTCAGCAGAAGAGGCTCGGGCAGGTTCCTCAAAGACACTTCGGATTTCCGAGAAGAAGGAGTGTACAGAGGCAGTGACGGGGTCATTGCGGTCCCAGAGCGGTGTGGCCCATGACAGGGCTTTTCCGGACAGAAGGCTGACTACGAAAGCCACCTTAGACCTTTCAGTGGGAAACAGGTCCGACATCATCTCCAGATGCAGGGAACATTGGGAAAGAAAGCCACGGCAAAACTTAGAGTCCCCATCAAATTTATCCGGCAAGGATAAGCGTATCCCAGGAGCGGCCACTCGCTGCGGAGGAGGTGCAGGAGCTGGCGGAGGAGATGACTGCTGAAGCTGTGGTAGTAACTGTTGTAGCATAACGGTCAGTTGAGACAGCTGTTGGCTTTGTTGCGCTATCTGTTGTGACTGCTGGGCGACCACCGTGGTGAGGTCAGCGACAACTGGCAGAGGAACTTCAGCGGGATCCATGGCCGGATCTACTGTCACGATGCCGGCTGGCAGGTAGTGGATCCTCTGTGCCAGAGAGGGATTGGCGTGGACCGTGCTAGTGGACCGGTTCTAAGCCACTACTGGTTTTCACCAGAGCCCGCCGCAAAGCGGGATGGTCTTGCTGCGGCGGTAGTGACCAGGTCGTATCCACTAGCAACGGCTCACCTCTCTGGCTGCTGAAGATAGGCGCGGTACAAGGGAGTAGGCAAAAGCAAGGTCGGACGTAGCAGAAGGTCGGGGCAGGCAGCAAGGATCGTAGTCAGGGGCAACGGCAGAAGGTCTGGAAACACAGGCAAGGAACACACAAGGAACGCTTTCACTGGCACTAAGGCAACAAGATCCGGCAAGGGAGTGCAGGGGAAGTGAGGTGATATAGGGAAGTGCACAGGTGAACACACTGATTGGAACCACTGCGCCAATCAGCGGCGCAGTGGCCCTTTAAATCGCAGAGACCCGGCGCGCGCGCGCCCTAGGGAGCGGGGCCGCGCGCGCCGGGACAGAACAGACGGAGAGCAGGTCAGGTAGGGGAGCCGGGGTGCGCATCGCGAGCGGGCGCTACCCGCATCGCGAATCGCATCCCGGCTGGCAGCGGAATCGCAGCGCCCCGGGTCAGAGGACGTGACCGGAGCGCTGCCGCGGGGAGAGTGAAGCAAGCGCTCCGGGGAGGAGCGGGGACCCGGAGCGCTCGGCGTAACAGTAAGATCTCAGTAACAGGTTCTAGCAGAGTAAAGGGAGGTTCCCCGAAACGTTGCGTCAGATCCTGACAAATCTCCATGATGTTAGCTCTGCTAATATGAATTTCTATTTTTTTTTTTTACCAAAATTAGAAAATACTAAATAAAGCAAGGAAAATACTATGAAAGTGCCTAATTGTAAGTTGTTATTTTCTTGCCTAAATAATATATAAACGAAAAACGCATTTACCCCTGTGAATACTAAAGCATTGCATAGTGGAGGTTTGGTGGAACTCCACACCGGGGAGGACTTTATGTTAAAGAGTGCACGAATACTGATATAAATCCCTCAGGGATTCCCCTGTGTAGTCTTCTGGTCCCCACTGAAGATATCCGTATGCTGCTTCTGAGACCGACTGATGCCCCACTAGTATTGTTTTTTTTACTTGTCATTGTGGCCCTAGCAGCATGTTAAAACATTCTAGAATCAGGACAACCCGTTCAATTGTCCCCCCTCCCAAAGAATAGTTTTTTCAATACACTGTACAGTGTCACTGAAAACTTGTCCTACAAAAACAAGCACTCATATGGCTACATCAATAAGAGAATTAAAAAGTTATGGCTCTTAGAAGGCACTGTGATCGACATGATTGCCAGGGTTAAGTGAGCTAAAATGGCGGAGAAGGATCCCCTTACTTGACTCCTGCTGCTGATCGATAGATGCAGCCTAGCTTAGGCTGAGTTCACACCACATTTTTGCAATATAGTTCCCTTATCAGGTTTTTGATAAAAAAAACGGATTCCTCAAAACCGGACTAAACTGTATCAAAATGTGTGTACAAATTTTAATCCGTATACGGTTGAAAACCGTATATGGTTTGAAAAATGAAGTCCGGTTGCATTTTTTTATTAAGAAAAAAAAACATATACCGTATTTTTCGCCGTATAAGACGCACTTTTTCTTCCCCAAAACTGGGGGAGAAAAGTTGGTGCGTCTTATATGGCAAATACACCCCTATCGCGGCGGTCCCTGCGGCCATCAACGGCCGGGACCCGCGGTGATGCCCTGTATTAACCCTTCAGACGCGGCGATCAAAGCTGACCGCCGCGTCTGAAGCGAAAATAACACTAACCCGGCTGTTCAGTCGGGCTGTTCGGGACCGCCGCGATTTCACCGTGGCGGTCCCGAACAGTCCGACTGAACAGCCGGGTTAGTGCTTACAGGACACGGGGAGGGACCTTACCTGCCTCCTCGGTGTCTGCTCCGTGCCGGGATCCCCTGTATGGCCGGCGCTCTCCTTCCTCGTCATCACGTCGTCGCGCACGTGCGTCGGTGTGCGTAATGACGGCGACGGAGAGCGAGGATACCCGGCCGGCAGCAGAGATGTTCCGGAGCGACGGGGACACGGCGACAGCGATGGAGCGACATCCAGGGCAGTGGTGACTGGTCCGGAGTGGCGGGGACACGTGAGTATTACCTCCTATGCAGTGGTCTTCAACCTGCGGATCTCCAGATGTTGCAAAACAACAACTCCCAGCATGCCCGGACAGCCAACGGCTGTCCGGGCATGCTGGGAGTTGTAGTTTTGCAACATCTGGAGGTCCGCAGGTTGAAGACAACTATTGGGTTCAGAATCTTTATTTTTTTAGATTTTGCACCTATAAATTGGGTGCGTCTTATACGCCGGTGCGTCCTATAGGGCGAAAAATACGGTAAGTTTTAAACTTTTCACTCCATTATGAATAAAGTTTTGGGTACAGGAAAAAATGAACAAAATCATACAGGATGCAAAACGGAAACAATCAGATGCATCTTTTGGCATACGGTTTTCAATACGGTTCCGTGCGGTTTTCAAATTGAAAACGTATACGGGAACAGTATTGCAAAAACATGGTGTGAACCCAGCCGGGCTGTATCAGAGAATCGATCACATTGTAAAATGTTATGCCATAGGCATAGCACTATTGAGTGACTGCAATTAAATTCCCCTATGGACACTTAAAAAGTGTCAAATAAAAAAAAATTTAAGTCTATAAAATTATATAAAACCCCCTTCCCTAATAAAAAATACAAAATTAAATCCACCTTATTTTCCCATTTTACAAAAAATAAATAAAAAAAAAAAAAAAAAGAATTAACATATTTGGTATCACTGCGTGTGTAAATGTACAAACTATTAAAATATAATTATGTTCCCGCACGGTAAACAGTGTAAATGTAAAAATAAATACCAAACACCAAATATACTGATTTTAATTCACATCTTATATGAGATTTTTATTTTTTTTAAAGCAAGTCCTATCAAAACAAATATGGTACCAATAAAAACTACAGATCACAGGGCAAAAAATAAACCCAAAATGTTATAGGGGTCAGTTTGAGCAGACAATTTTATTTAAAAAAAAGTTATTTTTTTTAAGTAAATACTTTATAAATTGGCTATTATTTGTAATCATATTGACTTACAGAATAAAAATGAATGTATAGTTTTTCCTAAAAAGTATAAAAACCAAACTCCCCAAAAATAGCAAAATTGCTGTTTTTTTTTATACATTTCTACCCACAAATACATTTTTTTTTTGTTTTGTGGTACATTTATAGATTTTAAAAGGAGAAGAGGAAATAACGAAAGTGCAAAAATTAAAATTGGCTGTGTCATTAACCTCTTGGGGACACAGGATGTACCTGTACATCCTGCGCCAGCTCCCGCAATATATCGGGTCGGTCCCGGCGGCTAACGGTTGCCGGGACCCGAGGCTAATAGCGTGCGTCACTGATCGTGGTGACGCGCGTTATTAACCCTTTAGACGCGGTGATCAAAGTTGATCGTTGCGTCTAAAATGTAAAAAAAAAAAGCTCAATCAAGGTGAAACCGCGGTGTCCCGATTAGCTAGGACGCAAGCAGAGGGTCCCTTACCGGCATCCGGCGCGTCCAGTCGCCGATTGATTTCGCCAAGCCTGAGATTTAGGCTTGAGCAATCGACTGCCGATAACACTAATGAATGCACCGCACGGTCAATGGCGTACATGTAAAAAAATTCCAAAGACCAAAATAGCGTATTTTTGGTCACTATTATACCATAAAAAGCAATCAAAAAGTCTGATCAAAAGAAAATGGTACCGATAAAAACTTAAGATCACGGCGCAAAAAATTAGCCCTCAAACATCCCCGTATGCGGAAAAATAAAAAAGTTATAGGGGTCAGAAGAGGACATTTTTAAACTTGTTAATCTTCGCGCCTGTCCAGTAGTTATGATTTTTTCCAGAAGCAAGACAAAATCAAACCTATATGAGTTGGGTATCATTTTAATCGTATGGACCTACAGAATAAAGATCAGGTATAATTTTTACCGACAAATGTACGGCGTAGAAACGGAAGCCCCCAAAATGTTGTTGTTGTTTTTTTCAATTTTGTCGCACAATTATTTTTTTTTTGTTTCGCCATAAATCTTTGGGTAAAGTGACTTATGTCATTACAAAGTAGAATTAGTGGCGCAAAAAAAAAAGCCCTCATATGGGTCTGTAGTAGGGATCGACCGATATTAACGGCCGACAATCACGATTTTGGGCATTATCGGTATCGGCAATTACCTTGCCGATAAGCCGATAATGCACCGCCCCCACCGCACCGCAACCACCTACCCCACTGCACCGCGACCGCCCCCCCCCCCCCCCCGACCCACCGCACCGCGTCACACCCCCCACCGTAGTGCTGGGCGGTATACCGGTATGAACCGGATACCGTTTTTTTTCTCCCACGGTATGGATTTTTGCCCATACCGCTATACCGGTCGGGCCCCTCCCCCACCCTCCGAGTCAATAAAAAAAATTTAAACTTACCCGTAATGGGGGTGGTCCGGGCCATCCATCCTTCCTGTAGTGTCCGGCGGCATTCAGGGTGGAGGGTGAACCGATCCGGGCTGTCCTTCTTCTCGGGGGGGGGGGGGGGGGGGGGGTGCTCTTCTCCACTCCAGGCAGGCTCCGGCCTAGTACGCTGCACAGACGCCGCTACGCTGTGACGTCAGGTGCGTCGCTGCGCACGGGCATCACTGCCCGGAGTGGAGAAGAGCACCCCCGGAGAAGAAGGACAGCCCGGACCGGTTCACCCTCCACCCGGAATGCCACCGGACACTACAGGGAGGATGGATGGCCCGGACCACCCTGACAGGTAGGGGGAGAGAAGCGGGTGGTGGCGGCGGCGGCCTATGGCACTGCAAAAGCCACTGCAGTGCATTGATTTAAAGCGCCCGCTTTAAATCAATGATCTGCAGCGGTGTCGTGGAGGGATAAATAGCCGATAACTTATACCGGAATATCGGTATAAGTTATCGGCTATCGGCAATAACCTCCACCGATTATCGGTATCGGCCCTAAAAAAACGATATCGGTTGATCCCTAGTTTGTAGGTGCAAAATTGAAAGGGTTATGATTTTTAAAAGGTGAAGAGGAAAAAAACGAAAGTGCAAAAATGGAAAAACCCTGCATCCCCAAAGGATAGGGGATAAGATGTTAGATCGCGGGGGTCCCGTCACTGGGGACTCCCGCGATCTCCGCTGCGGCACCCCTGTCATTCGGTACACAGACATGAGACATGAATGGAGGGGGCGTGGCATGATATCACGAACGTGGAAGCTGCAAGCTTCTGTTTTCTGGACGCCACCACTGCTAGCCCGGAGGTCGTGGGCGTCCCCAGCGGTGGGACCCCGGCGATCTAACATCTTATCCCCTATACAAAGTAGATGTTTTCAGCGGAGAACCCCTTTAAGGCCAAAATGAGCTGAGGCCTTAAAGGAAATCTGTCACCAAAGTCATCTGCACTTACCTGTGGGTACAGACAGGTAGTGCAGGTGACACTGATGACAACAGCACTTACCTTGTCCCGGTCCGTGCACTCATTCCTGTACGGTATCTTCAGCTACGGGCCTGGCATGGAGCATGGGAGGAGCTTAGTGACGTCATCGCTGCTGTTCTCTGCTGGGTCCTGCTGCTAGAGAACAGAAGCGGTGACGTCACTAAGCTCATGGTCCAAGCCGGGCCCGGAGCTGAAGATACCAAAGAAGATTACCAAAGAATGACTGCACGGATCGGGACAAGGTAAGTACCGTTATCATTAGTGTCACCTGCACTACCTGTCGGTACCAACAGGTTAGTGCAGGTGACACTGGTGACAGATTCCCTTTAAAGGGGTACTCCAGCAAAAAAAAAAAAATGTATCAACTGGTGCCAAAAAGTTAAACAGATTTGTAAATTACTTGTATTTAAAAATCTTAATCCTTCCAGTACTTATCAGCTGCTGTATGCTCCACAGGAAGTTATTTTCTTTTTGAATTTTTATCCTGTCTGACCACAGTACTCTCTGCTGACACCTCTGTCCATGTCAGGAACTGATTAGAGTGGGAGCAAATCTCCATAGCAACTGCTCTGGACAGTTCCTGACATGGACAGAGGTGTCAGCAGAGAGCACTGTGGTCTGACAGAAAAAAACTTTACAACTTCCTCTGTAGTATACAACAGTACTGGAAGGGTTAAGTACTGGAAGGAGTAAGTAATATACAAATCTGTTTAACTTTCTGGCACTAGTTGATTAGAATTTTTTTTTTCCATCGGAGTACCTCTTTAAAGGGGTACTCCGAAATTTCAAATCAACTGCAGAGAGCACTGTAGTCAGACAGGAAAGAAATTCAAAAAGAAAATAACTTCCTGTGGAGCATACAGCAGCTGATAAATACAGGAAGTGCTCTCTGCTGACACCTCTGAAGATGTCAGGAACTGTCCAGAGCAGGAGAGGTTTGCTATGGGGATTTGCTTCTACTTTAGCCAGTTCCTGACACGGACAGAGGAGTTAGCAGAGAGCACTGTGGTCAGGCTGGAAAGAACTATACAACTTCCTGTGGAGTATACAGCTGCTGATAAGTACTGGAAAGCTTAGGATTTTTAAGTAGAAGTAATTTACAAATATGTATAACTGTCTGGCACCAATTTATTTGAAAACTTTTGTTTTTCCCCGGAGTATCCCCTTTAAGGAGTAATGCAAACAGCAATTCTGCAAATCTTTACGTTTGTCTTTAATGGCTGTAAATTTTAGAGTTTTGCTTTTATGGCTTTCTCTTTGAGATATGTGACATGTTAACACCATTCATATCCTTTTCTAGCATTTTACAACTTTTTGTAATTACTTTACTATGATTGCACAATAAAAACATTTAAAAGGTTTATCCCAAAACTACAACTAAATACCAATCCATATGATAGGTGGAAAGTAATTGGTGGAGGTCTGACTGCTGGAACCTCACAGATCACAAGAATGAAAGTCATGAATTGTTGACCGCCACTGTTTGTGGCGGTCATTTAGGCAGGCAGCCTGAGCATATTAAAAAAATAAATAAATAAAAAAAACTTTCAACTGGCCAATCATAAAATGTATTGCATATGGGTCATTAACAGCTGCCATGCTCCCCTACCGCATGGCTCTGTTCCCCTAGCTAATCCCCCTTCTGCTGTCCCGGCACAATGCATTGTGACCAGTCGTTTTACACATGAGTTTGTGTGTGACGCAGAAGTGACTTTCTCTTTGTAACTAGATGATATGCTTTTCCGATACTTTATTATTACAAAAAAATTTAAAAATAAAACCAACTATACATAATAGGTATTGGCATGTACTGCAAAACTATACAGTTTTTTTTATCTTGCACGGTGAACACAGAAAAAAGATGGCAGAATTGCTAATTTGGGTCACCAAACCCTCAAAAAAAAAAAAGTGGAAAAAAAATTATCAAAAGGTCACATGTACCACAAAAACTGTACCCTAGGGTCAGCATGACACATTGCAGTTCATCCAACCACTGGGTGCAATGATGTCTCACTTCAGCCAGTGACTACAAATCTGATGTATTGACCACAGAACCAGGCAGTGCAGCGTGTAACGATAATAGAGGATAATTTTTGCTACACTCAAATAAAATTTTATTGTGGTAAATGAGGAAGGGAAGGGGGAGTCAGGAAAGCTAATAGGGAGAAAACATTTTTCATCACAGTAGCTAAAAGATAAGGAGACAAGGGGTAGGAGCTGACAGTGATAAATAAACAGGAAGACACTGCAGTCATGTCCCCTTACATTCAGAAAGTCTTTAGACTGTTACAAATCTTTGCTAAGAGATGTTGGACTGTGTTCAAGTCAGGGCTCTGGATGGGCCACTCAAGAGCATTCATACAGTTGTCCCTAATCCACTACCGTGATGTCTTGGCTGTGTGCTTAGGGTCACTGTGTTGTTAGCAGGTGCCTCTTTAGCCCAGTCTGGATCTTGTTTTTATTAAGAATATCTCTGTACTTTTCTCAATTTAGCTTTCCTTAAAGGAGAAGTATCGTGGATAAAAACTTATCCCCAGGGATGTGGAAATTAAAAAAAAAAAAACTACTTGTCCAAGGGACTAAAACGGAGCAGAATTTACTTGTCCCTCATAACAATCCACTTGTCCTGGTACAAAATAATTTTAACCAAAAATAGCATGTAAATAAGGTCTTCATTAATAAAAACTTGATAGGCAGACCAGTATATCACCCCATTAGGTTAATAGGGCACCAGATAAGTAAGCCAACCCACTAAAAGAATACTGCAGTGCAAAATAGCTTATCCCGACACGCGGGTGTCATGCGGGGACAGAACATTCCCTTTATGCTGGCTGCTGGGGCCTCGTACAAGAGAAGAGGGGCAGGGGGGTAATCCAAGCAGTCAGACCCTCGCAACCACTTATGGGCATAAGTTATTTTGCACTACAGTATTCCTTTAACCCCTACAGGAACCATGACGTCATGCTACGTCCAGACACCCTGGGTCTTAAGGACCAAGGACGTACAGTTACGTCATGGGCAGTTCTGGTCCCCTCCGTGCGCTGATCAGACCGGGATGCCTGCTGAAATCATTCAGCAGGCATCCCGTGCAAATGCCCAGGGGGGTCATCAGACCCCCCCATGCCGGCGATCGCAGAAAATTGCAAGTGAATTCACACTTGCGATTGGCGCGATTCCGGGTCATTACGGTTCTATAGTGACCCGGTGACCCGGAATGTAAGGGGGATCGCGGGTGTCTAAGACACCCAGGATCCCCCTGAAGCGATAGGAGTGAGGTGGCACGGGTGCCACCCCTCCTATCCCTGCTATTGGTGGTCTAGACGCGACCACCAATAGCAGATCGGGGGCGGGGGGGTTAACTTTCGTTTTCCCCGTCCTGCCCTCCCACAATAGGCGGGGCAGGACGGGGAAACGACGGGGACCGGCGCCGAAGATCCACTTACCGATCCGGGCGGGCGACGGAGGCTGCGGGCGACGGAGATCGGCGGGCATCGATGACGTGCGGCTGGATCCAACAAAAGCTGGTGAGTTGCCTAGCAACATCTGGAGGGTACAGTTTGAGACCATTATACAGTGGTCTCTAACTGTAGCCCTCCAGATGTTGCAAAACTACAACTCCCAGCATGCCCTGACAGCAAACAGTTGTAGCTGGAGGGCTACAATTCGAGACCACTATATAGTGGTCCCTAAACTGTAGCCCTCCAGATCTTGCAAAACTACAACTCCTAGCATGCCCAAACAACTGTTTGCTGTCAGGGCATGCTGGAAATTGTAGTTTTGCAACAGCTGGAGGACCACAGTTTGGAGAGCACTTTGCAGTGTTCTCTAAAACTGTAGCCCTCCAGATGTTGCAAAACTGCAAATCCCATCATGTCCGAACAGCAATCAGCTGTCTCGGCATGCTGGGAGTTGTAGTTGCGTACCTCCAGCTATTGCATAACTACATCTCCCAGCATGCCCTTCGGCGATCAGTACATGCCGGGAGTTGTAGTTTTGCAACAGCTGGAGGCACACTGGTTGGAAAATACTGAGTTAGGTAACAGAACCTAACTGAAGGTTTTCCAACCAGTGTGTCTCCAGCTGTTGCAAAAGTACAACTCCCAGCATGCACGGTCTGTCAGTACATGCTGGGAGTTGTAGTTTTGAAACAGCTGGAGGTTTGCCCCCACATGTGAACGTACACGGTACATTCACACAGGCAGGTTTACAGTAAGTTTCCTGCTTCAAGTTTGGGCTGCGGCAAATTTTTCGCTGCAGCTCAAACTCCTAGCGAGAAACTCACCGTAACACGCCAGTGTGAATGTACCCTAAAAACATTACACTAACACATAATAAAGAGTAAAACACTACATATACACCCCTTACACTGTCCCCCCAGTAAAAATGAAAACCGTATTGTATGTTAAAAGGAAAAAAAGACCCCCAAAATTTGTAACGCAATTTCTCCTGAGTACAGAAATACCCCTGACTTCCATTCCAAACAATTTGTTTCCCAAAAGCTCAATGGCGCTCCTTCTCTTCTGAGCATTGTAGTGCGCCAGCAGAGCACTTGACGTCCACACATGGGGTATTTCCATACTCAGAAGAGATGGGGTAACAAATTTTGGGGGTCTTTTCTGCTATTAACACATTTTAGTGAAAATGTTTTTTTTTTTTTTTTTACATATGCAAAAGTCGTGAAACCCCTGTGGGGTATTAAGGCTCGCTTTATTCCTTGTTACGTTCCTCAAGGAGTCTAGTTTCCAAAATGGTATGCCATGTGTTTTTTTTTTTTTTTGCTGTTCTGGCACCATAGGGGCTTCCTAAATGCGACATGCCCCCCGAGCAAAATTTGCTCTCATAAAGCCAAATATGACTCCTTCTCTTCTGAGCATTGTAGTTCGCCCGTAGTGCACTTCAGGTCAACTTATGGGGTACCTCCATACTCAGAAGAGATGGGGTTACAAATTTTGGGGGGTATTTTCGGCTATTAACCCTTGCAAAAATGTGAAATTTGGGGGGAAACACATCTTAGTGAAAAAAAAAAAAAAATTTTACATATGCAAAAGTCGTGAAACACCTGTGGGGTATTAAGGCTCACTTAATTCCTTGTTATGTTCCACAAGGGGTCTAGTTATCAAAATGGTATGGCATTGTCACGATTCGGCTGGCAGGAGGTGGATCCTCTGTGCCAGAGAGGGATTGGCGTGGACCGTGCTGGTGGACCGGTTCTAAGTTGCTACTGGTATTCACCAGAGCCCGCCGCAAAGCGGGATGGTCTTGCACCGGCGGTAGCAACCAGGTCGTATCCACCAGCAACGGCTCAACCTCTCTGACTGCTGAAGATAGGCGCGGTACAAGGGAGTAGACAAGAGCAAGGTCGGACGTAGCAGAAGGTCGGGGCAGGCAGCAAGGATCGTAGTCAGGGGCAACGGCAGGAGGTCTGGAACACAGGCTAGGAACACACAAGGAAACGCTTTCACTGGCACAATGGCAACAAGATCCGGCGAGGGAGTGCAGGGGAAGTGAGGTATAAATAGGGAGTGCACAGGTGAACACACTAATTAAGCCAACTGCGCCAATCAGTGGCGCAGTGGCCCTTTAAATCGCAGAGACCCGGCGCGCGCGCGCCCTAAGGAGCGGGGCCGCGCGCGCCGGGACAGGACCGACGGAGAGCGAGTCAGGTACGGGAGCCGGGGTGCGCATCGCGAGCGGGCGCCACCCGCATCGCGAATCGCATCCCGGCTGGGAGAGGTATCGCAGCGCACCCGGTCAGCAGATCTGACCGGGGCGCTGCAATTGCGATGATGTTGCGAGCGCTCCGGGGAGGAGCGGGGACCCGGAGCGCTCGGCGTAACAGTACCCCCCCCCTTGGGTCTCCCCCTCTTCTTGGAGCCTGAGAACCTGAGGACCAGACTTTTGTCTAGGATGTTGTCCTCAGGTTCCCAGGATCTCTCTTCTGGACCACAGCCCTCCCAATCTACCAAGAAAAATCTTTTTCCTCTGACCGTCTTGGAGGCCAGTATCTCCTTCACGGAGAAGATGTCAGAAGAACCGGAAACAGGAGTGGGAGAAACAAGTTTGGGAGAGAAACGGTTGATGATGAGTGGTTTAAGGAGAGAGACATGGAAGGCATTGGGAATACGAAGAGAAGGAGGAAGAAGGAGTTTGTAAGAGACAGGATTAATCTGGCACAAGACTTTGAAAGGACCAAGATAGCGTGGTCCCAGTTTGTAACTGGGGACACGAAAGCGGACATATTTAGCGGAGAGCCATACTTTGTCTCCGGGAGCAAAAATGGGGGGAGTTCTTCTTTTCTTATCGGCAAACCTTTTCATGCGGGATGAAGCCTGTAAAAGAGAATTTTGGGTCTCTTTCCATATGGTGGAAAGATCACGAGTCACTTCATCCACAGCGGGCAAACCAGAGGGCAAGGGAGTAGGGAGGGGGGGAAGAGGGTGACGGCCGTACACCACGAAAAATGGGGACTTAGCAGAAGATTCAGAGACTCTGAAGTTGTATGAGAATTCTGCCCATGGTAGAAGATCTGCCCAGTCATCCTGGCGGGAGGAAACAAAATGCCGTAAATAGTCACCCAGGACCTGGTTAATTCTTTCTACTTGCCCATTGGATTGGGGATGATAAGAAGAAGAGAAGTTTAATTTAATCTTGAGCTGTTTACAGAGGGCCCTCCAGAATTTAGACACGAATTGGACGCCTCTATCCGAGACGATCTGCGTGGGCAAACCGTGAAGACGAAAAATGTGTACAAAAAATTGTTTTGCCAACTGAGGCGCTGAAGGAAGACCAGGAAGAGGAATAAAATGTGCCATCTTGGAAAATCGATCAACGACCACCCAAACAACAGTGTTGCCATGGGATGGGGGTAAGTCTGTAATAAAGTCCATACCAATCAGAGACCAAGGCTGTTCGGGGACAGGCAGAGGATGAAGGAGACCAGCAGGCTTCTGGCGAGGAGTCTTATCCCGGGCACAGACAGTACAGGCCCGCACAAAATCAACAACATCCGTCTCCAGAGTCGGCCACCAATAGAAACGAGAGATGAGTTGCAAGGACTTTTTGATGCCCGCATGGCCTGCGAGGTGGGAGGAGTGACCCCATTTGAGAATCCCGAGACGTTGGCGTGGAGAAACGAAGGTCTTCCCTGGAGGAGTTTGCCTGATGGAGGCTGGAGAAGTGGAGATCAGACAGTCAGGAGGAATGATGTGTTGCGGAGAGACCTCTACTTCCGAGGCATCCGAGGAACGAGAGAGGGCATCGGCCCTAATGTTCTTGTCGGCAGGGCGAAAATGAATTTCAAAGTTAAAACGGGCAAAGAACAACGACCACCTGGCCTGGCGAGGGTTCAGCCGTTGGGCAGACTGGAGATAGGAGAGATTCTTGTGATCGGTGTAAATGATAACTGGAAATTTTGATCCCTCCAGCAGATGCCTCCATTCCTCAAGTGCCAATTTAATGGCCAGTAGTTCTCGATCCCCGATGGAGTAGTTTCTCTCCGCCGGAGAGAAGGTCCTAGAAAAAAAACCACAAGTAACAGCATGCCCGGAAGAATTTTTTTGTAGAAGGACCGCTCCAGCTCCCACTGAGGAGGCATCTACCTCCAATAGGAAGGGTTTAGATGGGTCAGGTCTGGAGAGCACGGGAGCAGAAGAAAAGGCAGACTTGAGCCGTTTAAATGCGTCTTCCGCTTGGGGAGACCAGGACTTGGGATTGGCATTTTTCTTGGTTAAAGCCACGATAGGAGCCACAATAGTGGAAAAGTGTGGAATAAATTGTCTGTAATAATTGGCGAACCCCAAAAAACGTTGGATAGCACGGAGTCCGGAGGGGCGTGGCCAATCTAAGACGGCAGAGAGTTTATCCGGGTCCATTTGTAATCCCTGGCCAGAGACCAAGTATCCTAGGAAAGGAAGAGATTGACATTCAAACAGACATTTCTCCATTTTGGCATAAAGTTGATTGTCTCGAAGTCTCTGAAGAACCATGCGGACATGCTGGCGGTGTTCTTCTAAGTTGGCAGAAAAAAATCAGAATATCGTCCAGATACACAACAACACAGGAATATAAGAGATCACGAAAAATTTCATTAACAAAGTCTTGGAAGACGGCAGGGGCGTTGCACAGGCCAAAGGGCATGACTAGATACTCAAAGTGTCCATCTCTGGTGTTAAATGCAGTCTTCCATTCGTCCCCCTCCCTGATGCGGATGAGATTATAAGCACCTCTTAAGTCCAGTTTGGTAAAGATGTGGGCACCTTGAAGGCGATCAAAGAGTTCTGAGATAAGAGGTAGGGGGTAGCGGTTCTTTACCGTGATTTTATTAAGTCCGCGGTAATCATTGCAAGGACGTAGGGAGCCATCTTTTTTGGACACAAAAAAAAATCCAGCTCCGGCAGGAGAGGAGGATTTGCGGATAAACCCCTTTTTTAAATTTTCCTGGATGTATTCAGACATAGCAAGAGTCTCTGGAGCGGACAGAGGATAAATTCTGCCCCGGGGTGGAGTAGTGCCCGGGAGGAGGTCAATAGGACAGTCATAAGGCCTGTGAGGAGGTAAAGTCTCAGCTTGCTTTTTGCAAAACACGTCAGCATAGTCCATATAAGCCTTAGGGAGACCGGTTACAGGGGGTACCACAGGGTCACGGCAGGGAGTACTGGGAACCGGTTTAAGACAGTCCTTGAAACAAGAAGTACCCCAGCTCTTGATCTCTCCTGTGGACCAATCAAGGGTTGGGGAATGGCGTTGAAGCCACGGTAATCCAAGGAGAATTTCGGAAGTGCAATTGGAGAGGACCAAAAACTCAATTTTTTTGTGATGAGGTCCGATGCACATTAGGAGGGGTTCCGTGCGGTAACGCACGGTACAGTCCAATCTTTCATTGTTAACACAATTGATGTAGAGGGGTCTGGCGAGATTGGTCACCGGGATGTTGAACCTGTTGATGAGAGAGGCCAAAATAAAATTTCCTGCAGATCCGGAATCCAAGAAGGCCATAGTAGAGAAGGAGAAGGTAGAGGAAGATATCCGCACAGGCACAGTAAGGCGTGGAGAAGCAGAGTTGACATCAAGAACTGTCCCACCTTTGTGCGGAGTCAGCGTACGTCTTTCCAGGCGGGGAGGACGGATAGGACAATCCTTCAGGAAGTGTTCGGTACAGGCACAGTACAGGCATAGATTCTCCATGCGGCGTCGTGTCCTCTCTTGAGGTGTCAAGCGAGACCGGTCAACTTGCATAGCCTCCACGGCGGGAGGCACAGGAACGGATTGCAGAGGACCAGAGGAGAGAGGAGCCGGAAGAAAAAACGCCTTGTGCGAACAAAGTCCATATCCTGGCGGAGCT
The DNA here is from genome assembly GCF_029499605.1 of Hyla sarda. NCBI lineage: Eukaryota > Metazoa > Chordata > Amphibia > Anura > Hylidae > Hyla > Hyla sarda. Next base: position 220,831,614 of record NC_079192.1, on the reverse strand, counting down.
CCTGAAACCTTTCGGAAAAACGCATGTCAATGCGAGTGGCTAGATGAATAAGTTCATGCAGGTTAGCAGGAATTTCTCGTGCGGCCAGAACATCTTTAATGTTGCTGGATAGGCCTTTTTTAAAGGTCGCGCAGAGGGCCTCATTATTCCAGGATAATTCGGAAGCAAGAGTACGGAATTGGATGGCGTACTCGCCAACGGAAGAATTACCCTGGACCAGGTTCAGCAGGGCAGTCTCAGCAGAAGAGGCTCGGGCAGGTTCCTCAAAGACACTTCGAATCTCCATGAAGAAGGAGTGTACAGAGGCAGTGACGGGGTCATTGCGGTCCCAGAGCGGTGTGGCCCATGACAGAGCTTTCCCAGACAGAAGGCTGACTACGAAAGCCACCTTAGACCTTTCAGTAGGAAACTGGTCCGACATCATCTCCAAGTGCAGGGAACATTGTGAAAGAAAGCCACGGCAAAACTTAGAGTCCCCATCAAATTTATCCGGCAAGGATAGTCGTAGGCCGGAAGCGGCCACTCGCTGCGGAGGAGGTGCAGGAGCTGGCGGAGGAGATGATTGCTGAAGCTGTGGTAGTAGCTGCTGTAGCATCACGGTCAGTTGAGACAGCTGGTGGCCTTGTTGCGCTATCTGTTGCGCCTGCTGGGCGACCACCGTGGTGAGGTCGGCGACAACAGGCAGTGGAACTTCAGCGGGATCCATGGCCGGATCTACTGTCACGATTCGGCTGGCAGGAGGTGGATCCTCTGTGCCAGAGAGGGATTGGCTTGGACCGTGCTGGTGGACCGGTTCTAAGTTGCTACTGGTATTCACCAGAGCCCGCCGCAAAGCGGGATGGTCTTGCAGCGGCGGTAGCAACCAGGTCGTATCCACCAGCAACGGCTCAACCTCTCTGACTGCTGAAGATAGGCGCGGTACAAGGGAGTAGACAAGAGCAAGGTCGGACGTAGCAGAAGGTCGGGGCAGGCAGCAAGGATCGTAGTCAGGGGCAACGGCAGGAGGTCTGGAACACAGGCTAGGAACACACAAGGAAACGCTTTCACTGGCACAATGGCAACAAGATCCGGCGAGGGAGTGCAGGGGAAGTGAGGTATAAATAGGGAGTGCACAGGTGAACACACTAATTAAGCCAACTGCGCCAATCAGTGGCGCAGTGGCCCTTTAAATCGCAGAGACCCGGCGCGCGCGCGCCTTAAGGAGCGGGGCCGCGCGCGCCGGGACAGGACCGACGGAGAGCGAGTCAGGTACGGGAGCCGGGGTGCGCATCGCGAGCGGGCGCCACCCGCATCGCGAATCGCATCCCGGCTGGGAGAGGTATCGCAGCGCACCCGGTCAGCAGATCTGACCGGGGCGCTGCAATTGCGATGATGTTGCGAGCGCTCCGGGGAGGAGCGGGGACCCGGAGCGCTCGGCGTAACAGGCATGTGTTTTTTTTTTTGCTTTTCTGGCACCATAGGGGCTTCCTAAATGCAACATGCCCCCCAAAATCCATTTCAGAAAAACGTACTCTCCAAAATCCCCTTGTCGCTCCTTCGCTTCTGAGCCCTCTACTGCGCCCGCCAAACAATTTACATAGACATATGAGGTATGTGCTTACTCGAGAGAAATTGGGCTACAAATATAAGTATCATTTTCACAATAGTGATTTAAAAGTTGTTTCAAAGGGACTAACACCTGGACTGTGGCGTGCCGGAGTGGGATCCATGGCAAAACTCCCATGGAAAATTACATAGTTGATGCAGAGTCTGGTTTTAATCCATAAAGGGCATAAATCACCTAACATTCCTAAATGGTTTGGAATAACGTGCTTTAGCCCCCTTTAGGCAGCACATAGAGCCCCCTTTAGGCATCACATAGTTAGATCGCCCCTTTATACAGCACATAGATTCCCCCATATTAGGCAGCACATAGAGCCCCCTTTAGGCAGCACATAGTTAGATCCCCCCTTTAGGCAGCACATAGATTCCCCCATATTAGGCAGCACATAGTTAGAGCCTCCCTTTAGGCAGTCTGTGTGTGTGTGACTGCATGTGACTCTGTGTGTGTGTGTGTCTCTCTGTCTGTGAGTATGTGTCTCTCTGACTGTGTGTGTGTCTCTCTGACTGTGTGTGTGTGTCTCTCTCTCTCTATCTATCTGTGTGTGTGTCTCTGTGTTGTGTGTGTATGTGTTTTTTTTTGTGTGGGGGGAGGTGGGGTTTGTTTGAACCAGCGATCTAATGGGGGGAGACTTTGACCTATTGTGGGGAACATGCAAGTGAACCTGCAGCCTAATGGGGGGAAACTACTACCAAATGTGGGGAATCTATGCTACCTAATGTGGGGAAACTGCTACCTAATGTGCGAAAGCTGCTACATAATGTGGGAAAACTGCTACCTAATGTGGGGTATCTGTGCTACCTAATGTGGGGAAACTGCTACCTAATGTGTGGAATCTGTGCTACCTAATGTGGGGAATCTGTGCTACCTAATGTGGGGAAATTACTACCTAATATGGGGTAACTGGTGCCAAATGTGGGGAATCTATGCTACCTAATGTGGGGAAACTGCTACCTACCTAATGTGGGGGAACTGCTACCTACCTTAAGTGGGGGAACTGCTGCCTACCTAATGCTCCCCCCCTGGCAGTAGCACCCTTATCATCCACCAGCAAACCACCCCCAGCAGCAGCACTTCCATCAGCAGATCCTGATAGTGGATGATGGGGGTGCTCCTGCCAGGAGGATGATCCTGCCGATGGATGATGGGGGTGATACTGCCAGGGGGGATGGCCAGTAGCACCCTCATCATCCTCCAGCAACACCCCCCCCCCAGTACTAGCACCCCCATCATCCACTAGCAAAACCACCAGATTTATATTCAGAGGGTACAATATGTGGCAGATTTATATTCATAGGGTACAGTATGTGGCAGATTTATATTCAGAGGGTACAGTATGTGGTAGTATTATATTCAGAGGGTACAGTGTGTGGTGGTATTATATTCAGAGGGTACAGTATGTGGCAGATTTATATTCAGAGGGTACAGTATGTGGTAGTATTATATTCAGAGGGTACAGTATGTGTTGGTATTATATTCAGAATGTACAAATGTGTGGTAGTATTATATTCAGTGGGTACGGTGTATGGAAGGTTTATAATCAAAGAGTGTAGTGTATAGTAGTATAATATTTAGAGGATACAGTGTCTGGCAGGTTTATAATAATACTTGTTTTCATATAGAGGATGAGAATGCGCTGACATAGTGAGGAGTCATCTGGGCGTCACATTCTACAGACAGAAGTTTTAGCTGGACCCGGTGGTATGTACCATCTGAATTAGATAAGGAAAGACTACAGAGAAGACGTCACCTGTAGTCACTGATATCATTGTGTATTCTCCTCACTATGTCCTATCAGAGCTGCAGTCACTTGTAAGTTCTACAGTTATGGTGAGTGAAACTACAACTCCCAGCATAACCTTACCACTGCATAAAGGGGTACTCTACTGGAAAACATTTTTTTTAATCAACTGGTGCTACAGAAACAGATTTATAAATTACTTCTACTTAAAAATCTTAATCCTTCCAGTACTTATTAGCTGCTGTATAATTGATTCACAGGAAGTTATTTTCTTTTTTAATTTATTTTCTGTCTGACCACAGTGCTCTGTGCTGACACCTCTGTCCATGTCAAGAACTGTCCATAGTAGGAGCAAATCCCTATTGCAAACCTATCCTGCTCTGGACAGTTCCTAACATGGACAGAAAGAGCACTGTGGACAGACTGGAAAGAACTACACAACTTCCTGTGGAGAATACAACAGCTTATAAGTACTGTAAGGATTAAGATTTTAAATAGAAGTAATTTAAAAATCTGTTTAACTTTCTGGCACCAGTTGATATAAAAGTAAATGTTTTCGAGTGGAGTACCCCTTTAAGTAATTTAAATGGTGAAAACTCCTTTAACACTTTCCCATTCTGTGGCAACTGGTATATCTGATTATTATACTGGAATTTCTCACAATGCGCTACACCAGTGGTGTCTGTCACAACAGGCTAAAAACTTACTGGGGGGGGGGAAGGTATGGGGTGACACCATTTTCTACCGCATCGGGTGACACCAACCCTAGCAACGCCACTGGGTTTACCCAATGTGCAGTGTAGGTGATATACCTGCCCTGAGCATGCTTTGCAGACCAGGTATCAGTGGTCAGATGGACTCTTGCCCCTACACTGTGTGCCAGACATGCCATAATTTCCTTTTGCACAATGGAGTAAAGGTTGGGGATTGCCTTTTGTGCAAAAAAAAATTCGGCCGGGTACCTTCCACTGCGGTGTCCCAATGGCTACACATTTTTTAAAGGCCTCAGACTCCACCAGCTTGTATGGTAAAAGCTGGCGGGCTAGCAGTTCCGACAAGCCAGCTGTCAGACACCGGGCTAGGGGGTAACTTTGAGACATTGTCTTCTTGCGCTCAAACATCTCCTTGACAGACACCTGACTGTGGGCAGATGAGCAGGAACTGCTCAAGGCAAGAGACGGAGAGGCGGATGGTTGAGAGGGGGCAAGGAGGGCAGCAGTGGTTGACCTGGCTGAAGATGCTGGACCAGGAGGAGGATGGCGGCTTTGACTTTGTGTGATGCTTGTACTGACGTGTTGATCCCATAGGCGTTTGTGATGTGACATCATGTGCCTTCGCAAAGCAGTTGTGCCTAGGTGGGTGTTGGACTTCCCACGACTCAGTTTCTTCTGGCACAGGATGCAAATGGCCTCGCTGTTGTCAGAGGCAGACACAAAAAAAATGCCACACTGCTGAGCTCTGCGATGACGGCATTCTGGTGGTGGCAACATTCTTGCTTGGCGTCCTGTCTGGCTGACCCCGGGTGCCGATGCATGCTGCCTGACTGTACCACTAGCTCCTTGCGACGACCTCCCCCTGCTTCCAACTCGTCTCCTCCTCCTCTCTGTCTCCCCATCTGAACTTTCCCCCTCTTCTTCTCTTCTAGCGGGCACCCACGTGGCATCCACAGACACATCGTCATCATCAACACCTTCACCGCTATCTGACACCTCAAGAAAGGAAGCAGCAGCGGGTACAACATCATCATCACACCGTACGTCCATGTGTGTAATGCTGCCTGACTGAGACATATCCCTGTTAACTACATCCTCTGGCAATAATGGTTGCGCATCACTCATGTCTTCAAACTGATGTGTAAATAACTCCTCTGACGGATCAAGTAAAGCTGCTGTGGTGCTAGTGTTGGTGGTGGCGGCAGGCGGGCAAGTGGTAGCATGAGAGGTGCCCGAAGCTAAGCTAGAGGAGGAGAAGGATGGTGAGTCAAGGTTCCGAGCGGAAGCTGTAGTAGATTGGGTGTCTTGTGATTAGAGATGAGCGAACTTACAGTAAATTCGATTCGTCACGAACTTCTCGGCTCGGCAGTTGATGACTTATCCTGCATAAATGAGTTCAGCTTTCAGGTGCTCCCGTGGGCTGGAAAAGGTGGATACAGTCCTAGGAGACTCTTTCCTAGGACTGTATCCACCTTTTCCAGCCCACCGGAGCACCTGAAAGCTGAACTAATTTATGCAGGATAAGTCATCAACTGCCGAGCCGAGAAGTTCGTGATGAATCAAATTTACTGTAAGTTCACTCATCTCTACTTGTGATAGCCAGTCAACTAAGTCCTCAGAACTTTAGGGGTTCAGGGTACGTGGCCTCTGAACACTGGCCATTCTAGGGCCAAAGGGAATCCCAGCACCACGACGGCCCCTGCGGGGTAGCCTTCCTCTACCTGTAATTTTTTTGGTTAAATTTGCACAAGTGTCACACCAAATGTGATTTGCACTAGGGTGACACAATTTGCCCTGCAGGCAAAAAAACTGGTAACTTTGACGTGAACTGACAGTAACGACTGGTTTTATTTAACAGCCAAAAAAGGTATTTTTTTTTTTATTTGCACAACTGTCACACCTAATGTGATTTGCACTAGGGTGACACAATTTGCCCTGCAGGCAAAAAAAACTGGTAACTTTGACGTGAACTGACAGTGAGGACTGGTTTTATTTAACAGCCAAAAAAGGTATTTTTTTAAAAAATTTGCACAACTGTTACACCTAATGTGATTTGCACTAGTGTGACAATGAGCAAAAAAGCTTGCCTGCGGAGTTCCCCTTTTAAGCAGTGGTCCCCAACCAGGGTGCCTCCAGCTGTTGCAAAACACACGGACTGATATATTTCAGCCCTTTGAATACTGTAGTAGTTAGTTGCTTTAAAGAAAAAAAGCTTGCCAGCGGAGTTCCCCTTTTATGCAGTGGTCCCCAAACAGGGTGCGTCCAGCTGTTGCAAAACACACAAACTGATATATTTCAACCCTTTGAATACTGTAGTAGTTAGTTGCTTGAAGGAACTTAAGTTTAATACTGGAGTACCCCTTTTAACCAGCGGTTCCCTCCCAACCAGGGTGCCTCCAGCTGTTGCAAGACACACGGACTGATATCTTTCAGCCCTTTGAATACTGTAGTAGTTAGTTGCTTGAAGGAACTTAAGTTTGATTCTGGAGTACCCCTTTTAACCAGCGGTTCCCTCCCAACCAGGGTGCCTCCAGCTGTTGCAAGACACATGGACTGATATCTTTCAGCCCTTAAAAGGGCTTTTTTTGGGTTCTGTCCTTAAAGCAGATGTTACACTAGTGCTTTAGAAGTAAACTGGACCCTGAATACACCACCTAGCAGCAACCTAGCTATTGCTTTCCCTATACAACCCTCCACTTCCTAAGCCTGCAGCATGCTGAATGAGGGTAAAATGGCGTCCGTGCAAGAGGTAGGAGGGTCTGGAAGGGAGGGACTGCTGCTGATTGGCTGTAATGTGTCTGCTGACTCTGACTCACAGGGTCAAAGTTTACTGCAATGTTAAAGTATAGGGGGCGGATCGAACTTCACATATGTTCGGCGAACAATTCACGACATCTCTAGTAGGTAGTCCCCCCCTTCAGGTAGGTATGTCCCTTTATCAGGTAGGGATTAAGTAGGGCCATTATATTACCCCCTCTCTCTGATGCTCCCTGTGTCATTATAACCTTTCCCCTCTCTAATGACTCCTGTGTCATTATATTCCCCCCCCTGATGCCCCATGTCATTATATTCCCCCCCTCTGATGCCCCGAGTCATTATATTCACCCCCTCTGATGCCCTGTGTCATATTTCCCCTCCGTCTGAGGCCCCCTGTGTCATATTCCCCCCCTCTGATGCCCCCTGTGTCATTATATTCCCCCTCCGATGCCCCCTGTGTCATTATATTCCTCCCTCTGATACTCCCTGTGTCATTGTATTCCCCCTCCTCTGATGCCCCCTGTGTCATTATATTCCCCCCTGATGTCCCCTGTGTCATTATATTACCCCCTGATGCGCCCTGTGTCATTATATTCCCCCCCTGATGCCCGTGTCAATATACCCCTCCTCTGATGCCCCGTGTCATTATATTCCCCCCCTCTGATGCCCCGTTTCATTATACCCCTCCTCTGATGCACCGTGACATTATATTCCCCCCCCCCCTCTGATGCCCTGTGTCATGATATTCCCCCCTCTGATGCCCCTGTGTCATTATACCCCCCTCTGATGCCCGTGTCATTATATTCCCCTTCTCTGATGCCCCGTATGTCATTATACCACTCCTCTGATGCCCCGTGTCATTATATTCCCTCCCCCCTAATGCCCCCTGTGTCATTATTCCCCCCCTCTGATGCCCCCTGTGTCATTATACTCCTCCTCTGATGCCCCCTGTGTCATTATACCCCCTCCTCTGATGCCCCCTGTGTCATGATATCCCCCCCCCTGATGCCCTGTGTCATTATATTCCCCCCCCCCCTCTGATGCCCCCTGTGTCATTATAATTCCCCCCTCTGATGCCCCATGTCATTATATTCCCCTCTGGTGCCCCGTGTCATTATACCCCTCCTCTGATGCCCCCTGTGTCATTATATTTCCGCCCCTGATGCCCCGTGTCATTATAGTCCCCCTCCTCTGATGCCCACTGTGTGATTATATTCCCCCCCCTCTGATGCCCCGTGTCATTATAGTCCCCCTCCTCTGATGCCCACTGTGTGATTATATTCCCCCCCTCTGATGCCCCCTGTGTCATTATATTCCCCCCCTCTGATGCCCCATGTGTCATTATATTCCCCCCTCCTCTGATGCCCCCTGTGTCATTATATTCCCCCCTCCTCTGATGCCCCCTGTGTCATGATATCCCCCCCTGATGCCCCCAGTGTCATTATATCCCCCCCCTCTGATGCCCCGTCATTATACCCCTCCTCTGATGCCCCATGTCATTATATTCCCCCCTCCTCTGATGCCCCGTGTCATTATATTCCCCCCCTCTGTTGCCCCTTGTCATGATATTCTGCCCCCCCTCTGATGCCCCCTGTGTCATTATACCCCTCCTCTGATGCCCCATGTCATTATACCCCCCCTGTGTCATTATACCCCTCCTCTGATGCCCCATGTCATTATACCCCCCCTCTGATGCCCCCTGTGTCATGATATTCCCCCCGCCTTTGATGCCCCCTGTGTCATTATACCCCTCCTCTTATGCCCCATGTCATTATGTCCCCCCCTCTGATGCCCCCTGTGTCATGATATCCCCCCCCTCTGATGCCCCCTGTGTCATTATACCCCTCCTCTGATGCCCCCCGTGTCATGATATTTCAATCCAACCCCCTCTCCTCTCCTGTACCACATTATTACCAAACCTCCCCTCCTCACTGATCCCCTGCTACCTGTCCTCCGCCCCCATGTGCGCTCTGGCAGGCTCAGGGGCTCGGCGGTCACTGTTGTTACTGGACCGCATCCTCGGTCTGGACGGAGGGGCACGCATTGAGTGACATCATCGCACGCACCTACGTCGGGACGCTGTCGTCCAGTGCGGCTCGCTATAGGCTGCAGTGCACAGCTGCAGCCTATAGGAGTTTAGCTACAGGGAAAAACCAATTGCCCCATTATATGTGAATTCCTCAGGCATTTAGCCCCCTGTGTCACTATAGTCCCCCGGGCGTCGGGCTGTGTGTCCCGGGCGTTGGGCGATAGAATTCCACATCCCTGTCCCCTATGTGCAAGAAAGGGGATAAGTTTAAGATTGCGGGGGAACCGATCCCCCTGCGATTTCCTGTACGGAGCCCCGGTACGACCACTGTCCAAAGTGGGAGCTGCCACGCCTTCTCCATATAGCTCTATGGGAGAGCTGTTCAGCAATCTTCGGGTCTCCCATAGAGTTATATAGAGGGGGTGTGACGGCCCCCACTTCAGGTGGGGGTCATAACATGCCGCTGTCGAGGAGAACCAGGGCTCCATACAGGAGATTGCCGGTGGCCCCAGCGTTGGACCACCCGCGATCTAAATCGTATCCCCTATCCGCAGGAAAAGTCCATGATACTTGTTCTTTAAACCTCAATTAGTCTCAAAACACTCCTAGAGCATGATGCTGCCACCACCAGGCTACACTGTAGGGATGGTATTGGTACTTAGTAGGGATCGACCGATATCGTTTTTTTAGGGCCGATACCGATAATCGGTGGAGGTTAGGGACGATAGCCGATAACTTATACCGATATTCCGGTATAATTTATCGGCTATTTATCCCCCCGCGACACTGCTGCAGATCATTGATTTAAAGCGGGCGCTTTAAATCAATGCACTGCAGTGGCTTTTGCGGTGCTATAGGCCGCCGCCGCTGCCACCCGCTTCTCTCCCCCTGGGGGAGGCAATGGGGCCGGGGATGGGGGAGGCAATGGGGGCGGGGCGGTGGGGGGTGCGACGCGGTGCGGTGGGTCGGTCGCGGTGCGGGGGGTGGGGCATTATTGGCAAGGTAATTGCCAATACCGATAATGCCCAAAATCGTGATTATCGGACGATAATATCGGCCATACCGATAATCGGTCAATCCCTAGTACTTACAATAAAAATACATATCTTGGTTTCATCGGATGAGAGGATGTTATTTATCAGCCTGAGAGTGTCCTTTACGTGCTTTTTTTTACAAACTCCAGGTAGGCTTTCATGTGTCTTTTACTAAGGCCCCTTTCATACTATAAAAATTCATCTGTAATGAACGTCCATCATAAAAATCTTGAAAATCGGCCGTTAAACGGCCGTTAGAAATTCCCATTATAGTCTATGGGATTTTTCTAATAGCCGTTTTAACCCGTTATCATCCGTTATTAATAATAGCCGTTATTTTGTGATGGGCGATAGTAACAGGAGAAATAGTGCATGCACTATTCCTTCTGTTCATTCGCCCGTCACAAAATAACGGCTGTTATTAATAATGGGCGATAACGGGTTAAAACGGCTATTAGAAAAATCCCATAGACTATAATGGGAATTTCTAACGCCCGTTGAGCGGCTGATATCCAGAGTTTTTATTACGGAGGTATTTTTATAGTGTGAAAGCAGCCTAAGAAGAGGTTTCCTTCAGGGCATTTTTTTTTTCTTTTCATTTTAGCACACGGAAAAAAAGTTAATTGGTCTGAACATTTTTAAATGCATTGTATACAAATAAACATCTGTTTGCATTTGAGACTTTTTTGAGAAGTTTACATTTCAAAATATACCCTTAAACATGTGCTTAACCTATTGGGGAACAAGGGCGCACAGGTACGCCCTTGCATCCCACTACTTAAGGACCAAGGGTGTACCAGCTCATGAGCATGCTTCAAACCCCGTGGGTCCTGACTGCTATCAGCAGCCAGGACCCAGGGTTAATGCCGGGCACTGCCGATTGGGCCGATGTCCAGCATTAACCCTTTAGACACCGCGATCAAAGTTGATTGCGGCGTCTAAACCGAAAGTAAAAGCGTCCCAGCAGCTCAGAGGGACTGATTGGGACATAGCTGTAAAACCGCTGGAGCAGCAGAGCACCAATAACACTGATCAATGCTATGCTATGGCATAGAATTGATCAGTATATGCAATCGAAAGGTATAGCCCTCATATAGCCCCGTTTATGGAAAAATAAAAAAGTTATATGGGTCAGAAGATGACAATTTTAAACATACATAGTAAAATAAAACCTACATAAATTGGGTATCTTTGTAACCATATGGATCTACAGAATAAAGATAAGGTGTCATTCTCACAAAAAAAAAGTGCACTGTGTAGAAAAGGAAGCCCCCAAAATTTACAAAATGGCATTGATGTTTTTTTATTTCACTCCACAAATCAGTTTTTTTTGCCATAGATTATGTTATAAAATAAATGATGTCATTATAAAGTACAATTGGTGACGCAAAAAACAAGCCCTTATATGGGTCTGCAGGTGCAAAATTGAAAGTCTTATAATTTTTAAAGGGGTGGAGGAAAAAACAAAAGTGCAAAAACGAAAATTGGCCTGGTCCTTAAAGGGGTACTCCGTCCCTAGACATCTTATCCCCTATCCAAACGACAGGGGACAAGATGTCTGATCGCGGGGGTCCCGCTGCTAGTAACCCCCGCAATCTCTCCTGCAGCACCCCTGTCATCTTGTTTCGCTCATTGCCTTATGACTGGCGATCATGGATCATGAAGCCACGGCTATGGAAGGGGGTGTGGCGGCCATCACGCACCCTCCCATAGACTTGCATTGAGGGGGGCAGGGCTGTGAAATCATGATCCTCCGGCCCCTGCATCGCCAGTCATCAGGCACAGAGCAAAGCTCTGTGCGTGCACCAGATGATAGGGGTGCTGCAGGAGAGATTGCAGGGGCTTCCAGCGGCAGGACACCTGCGATCAGACATCTTAAACCCTAACATTTGGATAGGGGATAAGTTGTCTAGGGGCGGAGTACCCCTTTAAGGTCAAAATGGACTTGGATTCCAAGGGGTTAAATATGCACTAAAATATAAACATATTTTAGCATAACAACTCTCCAAAAGGAGTCCCTGACACCCAATTTTACGTCTCTAAAAACAGCAATTTTAAAAGATTGATTTTAGATGTCCCAAAAAATTAGTGTGAACATTACCTAACTGTGCTATACAGAGCATGATATGTACTAGAGCTGGTATAAAGATAAGGTAATGTAACTCAACTTCTAAGCAAATGAACTTCTGCACACGACTAATAATAAAAAGGGTAATAAAGATAATTTCCATAAAATCACTTGGCAAAGGCTGATATTCCAATATTGTTCACAAGCCAGGGTCCTCTGACTCATCCGTCCCATGCTCTGGCTCCACCTAACACTGGCCCAACTGCCTGCCCCTGCCTTGACTGTGGACAGCAGGAGAGGCTTCTCTAGTATATACAGTACACGTGTATGTTGCTGCGCCTGCAATCATCCCAACCATTCCAAGGAGGAGGAGGATCACAGTATGATAGATGGGGGCATGAGGTCAAAGGATGGATGGGGACATGGTGGGGGGGGGGGGGGGGGGAGGGGTAACAGAATGATTAAAAGGAGGATGAACACAGTATGGATGGGTATCAGTATGAAAGGGGAGGATATTCTGAGGAGTTGAACATGTTATGGATGAGGAAATGGGACATGCTGAGGAAGTGGGACAGTATGGAAAGGGAGGATTTTCTGCAGAGTGGACATGCTATGGATGTGGATATGCTAAGGAAGGAGGAAACAGTATGGATGGGGGGACATGTTGAGGAGAGGGAACAAAGTATGTATAGGGGGTCAAGCAGTAAGCTCCGGCTCCACCATTCACCGACCTGTCACACGCTGTGATTACACAGTGTGTGAGCTGCGGGGACGCGATCCACTAGAGGCCGGCGCGATGACGTCACATCATCGCGCCGGCGCCCGGAGATCCTGTCCCCGCAGCCCTGTAAGTACTGAAGAGTATGCTCAGGGCCCAGGGGATTTGGGGAAACTATATACAAGAGGAGGGGGAGGGGGATTTAAAAACTTGGAAAAAGGGAATATTTAATGTGTAGGGCAAAGCACAGGGGGCATTATATGGGAAGAGCACATGGCAGGGGCCCCCCCTGTGCTGTGCCCCTCACATATAATGCCCCCTGTGCTGTGCCTCTCACATATAATGCCCCCTGTGCCCCACACATATAATTTATATGTGTGGGGCACAGCACAGGGGGCATTATATGTGAGGGGCACAGCACAGGGGGCATTATATGTGAGGGGCATAGCACAGGTGGCATTATATGTGTGGAGCACAGCACAGGGGGCATTATATGAAGTAATGCCCCCTGTGCTGTGCCCCTCACATATAATGCCCCCTGTGCTGTGCCCCTCACATATAATGCCCCCTGTGCTGTGTCCCACACATATAATGCCCCCTGTGCTGTGCCCCTCACATATAATGCCCCCTGTGCTGTGCCCCACACATATAAATTATATGTGTGGGGCACAGGGGGCATTATATGTGAGGGGCACAGCATAGGGGGCATTATATGTGAGGGGCACAGCACAGGAGGCATTATTTCATATAATGCCCCCTGTGCTGTGCTCCACACATATAATGCCCCCTGTGCTGTGCCCCACACATATAAATTATATGTGTGGGGCACAGGGGGCATTATATGTGAGGGGCACAGCACAGGAGGCATTATTTCATATAATGCCCCCTGTGCTGTGCTCCACACATATAATGCCCCCTTAGCTGTGCCCCTCACATATAATGCCCCCTGTGCTGTGCCCCACACATATAAATTATATGTGTGGGGCACAGCACAGGGGGCATTATATGTGAGGGGCACAGCACAGGGGCCATTATATGTGAGGGGCACAGCACAGGAGGCATTATTTCATATAATGCCCCCTGTGCTGTGCTCCACACATATAATGCCCCCTGTGCTGTGCCCCTCACATATAATGCCCCCTGTGCTGTGCCCATCACATATAATGCCCCATAATGCACCCCTCACATATAATGCCCCCATCACGCACCCCTCACATATAATGCCCCCATCATGCACCCCTCACATATAATGCCCCCTGTGCTGTGCCCCTCACAAATAATGCTCCTTTCATGTGCCCCAAACATATAATGCCCCCTGTGCTGTCCCCCTCACATATAATGCCCCCTGAGGGGACAGGATGGGGGCATTATATGTGAGGGGCACAGCACAGGGGGCATTATATGTGAGGGGTACAGCACAGGGGGCATTATATGTGAGGGGCAAAAAACGGGGGCATTATATGTGAAGGGCACAGCACGGGGCATTATATGTGAGGGGCGCATGATGGGGGCATTATATATGAGGGGCAAAGAACAGGGGCATTAAATGTGAAGGGCACAGCAAGGGGCATTATATGTGAGGGGCGCATGATGGGGGCATTATATGTGAGGGGCAAAGAACGGGGGCATTATATGTAAAGGGCACAGCACAGGGGGCAATATATGTTAGGGGCACAGGACAGAGGGCATTATTATTATGTGGGGGGAACAGGACGGGTCATAATTAGTATATGTAGGGGCACAAGATGGGGCATTATTACTATATGTGAAGGCACAGAGTGTTCTGCATTTCAGAAGTATAGTGTATATGATGAGGAATTTCTGGGGTGGTACGTTTTTTATGGGCCACAAAACATTTGGGTATTTTATTCAAAGGGTGTAATGCACAGCAAGTTATATTCAGAGAGTGCAGTGTTTGGTAGCATTAAATTTAGAGAACACAGTGTGTGGTAGTATTATATTCAGAGTGTGCAGTGTGTGATAGTATTATATACAGAGGGTACGGTGTGTGGCAGTATTATATTCAGAGGGTACAGTGTGTGATAGTATTATATACAGAGGGTACAGTGTGTTGTAGTATTATATACAGAGGGTACGGTGTGTGGCAGTATTGTATTCAGAGGGTACAGTGTGTGATAGTATTATATACAGAGAGTACGGTGTGTGGTAGTATTATATACAGAGGGTACGGTGTGTGGCAGTATTATATTCAGAGGGTACAGTGTGTGATAGTATTATATACAGAAGGTACAGTGTGTGATAGTATTATATACAGAGGGTACGGTGTGTGGCAGTATTATATTCAGAGGGTACAGTGTGTTGTATATTCAGGAGGTACAGTGTGTCAGAATTATATTCAGAGGGTGTGTGGCGGTATTGTATTAGAAGAATACAGTGTTTGGCAGTATTATAATAATTATTGTTTTCATATAGAGGATCAGAATCCGCTGACATAGAAACCATCTGGGCGTCAAGTTCTGCAGAGAAAAGATTTAGCTGGAACAATTCCAGGCTGTATGTAACATCTGAATTAGATAAGGAAAGACTATAGAGAAGACGTCACCTGTAGTCACTGATATCATTGTGTATTCTCCTCACTATAGAGAAGACGTCACCTGTAGTCACTGATATCATTGTGTATTCTCCTCACTATAGAGAAGACGTCACCTGTAGTCACTGATATCATTGTGTATCCTCCTCACTATTTCCCATCAGAGCTGGAGTCAATTGTAAGTTCTGCAGTAATGATGGGTGAAACAACAACTCCCAGCATCCCCTTACCACTGCTTAGGTCATACTGGGAGCTGTAGTTTTAAATGGTAAAAACCTCTTTAGCACTTTCCCATTCTGCGGCAATTGGTATATTTGATTATTATTCTGACATGTGAACATGGCCAAAGAGTCTTACACAAGGTCAGGACTGTATGATACATTTAATAATATTGTAAGTTCCGTGAGCAACATCTTGTTTTCTGTCCGCCAACACAAAATACTCTAATAGTGCCCCTCCCGAGACGAGACTCTGGATCCGCCCCTGGGGTCAAGTTAAGTAGGGGGGACACAGTATGGATGGATTGGGACATGCTGAAGTAGGTCACAGTATGGATGGTGGGGTTATGCTGAGGAGGAGGGTATACAGTATGGATGGGGACACGTTGAAGAGTGGGGGACACGGCATGGATGATGACATGATGAGGAGGAGGAACAAGGTATAGATGGATGGGGACATGCAGGGGGGATACAGTATGGATGGATAAATGGAGACATACTGAGGAAGGGAAGGAGGTGTTATGGACACGGATGACAATTTGACCTCTGGCACCAGGGCCTCTGAACCTATGTCTACGCCCCTGGCTTACTGTATTTATTCAGCAGCATCATATAACATCATGATGTGAGTTCATACAGTGCAAAAGATGGTTACGGAAGAACTTAAAGGGGTACTCCGGTGGAAAACTTTTTTTTTAAATCAACTGGTGCCAGAAAGTTAAACAGATTTGTAAATCACTTCTATTTAAAAATCTTAATCCTTTCAGTATTTATTAGCTGCTGAATACTACAGAGGAAATTATTTTCTTTTTGGAACACAGAGCTCTCTGCTGACATCATAACCACAGTGCTCTCTGCTGACACCTCTGTCCATTTTAAGAACTGTCCAGAGTAGAAGCTCCTACTCTGGACAGTTCCTGACATGGACAGAGGTGTCAGCAGAGAACTCTGTGGTCAGACAGAAAAGAAATTAAAAAAGAAAAGAACTTTCTCTGTAGTATACAGCAGCTGATAAGTACTGGAAGGATTAAACATTTTAAATAGAAGTAATTTACAAATCTGTTTAACTTTCTGGCAACAGTTGATTTAAAAAAAAAAATATTTCAGCGGAGTACCCTTTTAACCACACATTCCTCCCTCACACAATATTGCCAGCTGGACTTGCTCCCTCTCCCTTACACCTTAGCCCCTGGCCGCTCTTTAGGCTATGTTCACACAGCAGAATGGGATTCTGCTGCACTGAGCACACAGCAGAATTTCCATAGCAGAAAAATCTGCCACGGAAATTCAAATTCTGAACTCTGCAGAAAGAATAAACATGTCAAGTCTTTATGCAGAAGCCGCCGGAAATGCATTGCCGTCTATAAAGATTGTGCATTTCCCAGTGCTCCTAGCGCCTGCTGCTTGTGGAATGTCTGCTCGAAATTTTTCTCGATGGACATTACCTCGTGTAAATGGAGCCTAATAGTAATCACAGGACTATATCAAGTGAATGGGGCCAGCTGCAGTTCTATGTAAAAATAGGTGGCCATGGAGCACTTCTGTGTAAGCAAATTTTCATGGTCTCCTATAGCTGCCCAGTGAGTACCGTTGCTCCCTGCACCTCATGTAGGCATGTTTCCTATAGCAGTCCTGTTGCTCCCTGCACCTCATGTAGGCATGTCTCCTATAGCAGTCCTGTGAGTACTGTTACTCCCTGCACCTCATGTAGGCATGTTTCTTATAGCAGTCCTGTTGCTCCCTGCACCTCATGTAGGCATGTCTCCTATAGGTGTCCTGTGAGTCCTGTTACTCCCTGCACCTCATGTAGGCATGTCTCCTATAGGTGTCCTGTGAGTCCTGTTGCTCCCTGCACCTCATGTAGGCATGTCTCCTATAGGTGTCCTGTGAGTACTGTTACTCCCTGCACCTCATGTAGGCATGTTTCTTATAGCAGTCCTGTTGCTCCCTGCACCTCATGTAGGCATGTTTCTTATAGCAGTCCTGTTGCTCCCTGCACCTCATGTAGGCATGTCTCCTATAGGTGTCCTGTGAGTCCTTTAACTCTCTGCACCTCATGTAGGCATGTTTCCTATAGCAGTCCTGTTGCTCCCTGCACCTCATGTAGGCATGTCTCCTATAGGTGTCCTGTGAGTCCTTTAACTCTCTGCACCTCATGTAGGCATGTTTCCTATAGCAGTCCTGTTGCTCCCTGCACCTCATGTAGGCATGTCTCCTATAGGTGTCCTGTGAGTCCTGTTACTCCTTGCACCTCACGTAGGCATGTCTCCTATAGCTGCCCAGTGAGTACTGTTACTCCATGCACCTCATGTAGGCATGTCTCCTATAGGTGTCCTGTGAGTACTGTTACTCCCTGCACCTCATGTAGGTATGTCTCCTATTAGTCCTGTTGTCCCTGCACCCCATGTAGGCATGTCTCCAATAGGTGTTCTGTGAGTCCTGTTACTCCCTGCACCTCATGTAGTCATGGTCTCTTATTAGTCCTGTTGCTCCCTGCACCTCATGTAGTCATGTCTCCTATAGCAGTCCCGTTGCTCCCTGCACCTCATGTAGTCATGTCTCCTATAGCAGTCATGTTGCTCCCTGCACCTCATGTAGTCATGGTCTCCTATTACAGTCCTGTTGCTCCCTGCACCTCATGTAGTCATGTCTCCTATAGAAGTCCTGTTGCTCCCTGCACCTCATGTAGTCATGTCTCCTATAGCAGTCCCGTTGCTCCCTGCACCTCATGTAGTCATGGTCTCCTATTACAGTCCTGTTGCTCCCTGCACCTCATGTAGTCATGTCTCCTATAGCAGTCCCGTTGCTCCCTGCACCTCATGTAGTCATGGTCTCCTATTACAGTCCTGTTGCTCCCTGCACCTCATGTAGTCATGTCTCCTATAGCAGTCCTGTTGCTCCCTGCACCTCATGTAGTCATGTCTCCTATAGCAGTCCTGTTGCTCCCTGCACCTCATGTAGTCATGTCTCCTATAGCAGTCCTGTTGCTCCCTGCACCTCATGTAGTCATGTCTCCTATAGCAGTCCTGTTGCTCCCTGCACCTCATGTAGGCATGCCTCCTATAGGTGTCCTGTGAGTCCTGTTACTCCTTGCACCTCACGTAGGCATGTCTCCTATAGCTGCCCAGTGAGTACTGTTACTCCATGCACCTCATTTAGGCATGTCTCCTATAGGTGTCCTGTGAGTACTGTTACTCCCTGCACCTCATGTAGGTATGTCTCCTATTAGTCCTGTTGTCCCTGCACCCCATGTAGGCATGTCTCCAATAGGTGTTCTGTGAGTCCTGTTACTCCCTGCACCTCATGTAGTCATGGTCTCTTATTAGTCCTGTTGCTCCCTGCACCTCATGTAGGTATGTCTCCTATAGCAGTCCCGTTGCTCCCTACACCTCATGTAGTCATGTCTCCTATAGCAGTCATGTTGCTCCCTGCACCTCATGTAGTCATGGTCTCCTATTACAGTCCTGTTGCTCCCTGCACCTCATGTAGTCATGTCTCCTATAGCAGTCCTGTTGCTCCCTGCACCTCATGTAGTCATGTCTCCTATAGCAGTCCCGTTGCTCCCTGCACCTCATGTAGTCATGGTCTCCTATTACAGTCCTGTTGCTCCCTGCACCTCATGTAGTCATGTCTCCTATAGCAGTCCTGTTGCTCCCTGCACCTCATGTAGTCATGTCTCCTATAGCAGTCCTGTTGCTCCCTGCACCTCATGTAGTCATGGTCTCCTATAGCAGTCCTGTTGCTCCCTGCACCTCATGTAGTCATGTCTCCTATAGCAGTCCTGTTGCTCCCTGCACCTCATGTAGTCATGTCTCCTATAGCAGTCCTGTTGCTCCCTGCACCTCATGTAGTCATGTCTCCTATAGCAGTCCTGTTGCTCCCTGCACCTCATGTAGTCATGTCTCCTATAGCAGTCCTGTTGCTCCCTGCACCTCATGTAGTCATGTCTCCTATAGCAGTCCTGTTGCTCCCTGCACCTCATGTAGTCATGTCTCCTATAGCAGTCCTGTTGCTCCCTGCACCTCATGTAGTCATGTCTCCTATAGCAGTCCTGTTGCTCCCTGCACCTCATGTAGTCATGTCTCCTATAGCAGTCCTGTTGCTCCCTGCACCTCATGTAGTCATGTCTCCTATATAGCTGCCCTGTGAGTCCTGTGTCTCCCTGCACCCCCTGTAGTTATGGTCTCTGTGAGTCATGTTACTCCCTACACCCCCTGTAGTTATGGTCTCTGTGAGTCATGTTACTCCCTACACCCCCTGTAGTTATGGTCTCCTACATACAGGGCTGGTGCAAGGATTTTTATCACCCCAGGCAAAAGCGAATTTTGAAGCCCCCTTGACTGGCCCTCCCTTTGACACAACCCACCTTAAAGGGGTACTCTGCTCCTAGACATCTTATCCCCTATCCAAAGGATAGGGGATAAGATGTAAGATCGCCACGGTCCCGCTGCTGGGGACCCCTGGGATCGCTGCTGCAGCACCCCGCTATCATTACTGTACAGAGCGAGTTTGCTCTGCACGTAATGACAGACAATACAGGGACCGGAGCATCGTTAAGTCACGGCTCCGCCCCTCGTGACGCCACGACCCGCCCCCTCAATACAAGTCTATGGGAGGGGGCGTGGTGGTCGCCACGCCCCCGCCATAGACTTGCATTAAGGAGGCGGACCGTGATGTCATGAGGGCCAGGCCATGATGTCACGCTGCTCCGTCCCCTGTATCACCCGTCATTACACACAGAGCGAACTCGCTCTGTGCAGTTATGATAGCGAGGCGCCGCAGCAGCGATCCCAGGGGTCCAAAGCAGTGGGACCCCGGCGATCTGACATCTTATCCCCTATCCTTTGGATAGGGGATAAGATGATAGGGGCGGAGTACCCCTTTAATACTGGGGTGACACACTGTAACAAAGGTGGTGCTGCTGGCTGAGTGAGTGGTTTGGATGCTGGCTGTCTAAGGGTGCATGCACACCACGTTTTCACTGTACAGGTGCCGGCTCCGGCTGGGGGAGGGGAAAACCGTGCGCTCCCGTACCCCGACTCTTAAATCCACTGACTTTAATGAGCCGGTCAGAGTCACTGTTTTACTCCGGTCGGCTCATTTGTGACCCGTATCCGGTTTTCTGACTGGACCTATAAACGTAGTATACTACGTTTTTAGGTCATCAGAAAACCAGATACGGGTCAAAAATGAGCCGGCTGGGGTACGGGAGTGCACGGTGTATGCACTAGGGATCGACCGATATCGTTTTTTTTAGGGCCGATACCGATAATCGGTGGAGGTTAGGACCAATAGCCGATAACTTATACCGATATTCCAGTATAAGTTATCGGCTATTTATCCCTTCCCCGCGACACCGCTGCAGATCATTGATTCAAAGCAGGCGCTTTAAATAAATGCACTGCAGTGGTTTTTGCGGTACCATAGGCCACCGCCAATACCCGCTTCTCTCCCCCTGCCTGTCCGGGGGTCCTGAGATCTATCACCGCCACCGTTCCCTCCACTGCCGCACCGCACCGCGACCACCCCCGACCCGCTGCGATGCACCGCGACCACCCCCCCAACCCGCCGCACCGCACAACGACCTCCCCCCCCCCGACCCACCGCACCGCCCTGGCCCCATTGCCTCCCCCATCCCCTGTTTTATAATTACCTGTTCCCGGGGTCCACTCTACATCTGGCTCCGGTGGCGTCCTCCTGAGCTGTCACTGTGCGCAATGACGGTGACGTCACGTCGCGCACGTCAAGTCACTCGTCATTGCGCACAGCGTAACGGAGGACGCAGCAAGAAGTAGCGTGGGCCCCGGGAACAGGTAATTATAAAACCGGGGATGGGGGAGGCAATGGGGCCGGGGACGTGCGGTGGGGGGTGCGGCACGGTGCGGCGGGTCGGGGGGGCGGTTGCGGTGTGGTGGGTCGGGGGGCGGTCGTGGTGCGGGGGTCGGGGCATTATCGGCAAGGTAATTGCCAATACCGATAATGCCCAAAATAGTGATTATCGGCCGATAATATCGGCCATGCCGATAATCGGTCGATCCCTAGTATGCACCCTAACTTTTTTGCTGTGGGCAGAGTGGCGCCCTTTTTTGCCTATAGGCAGAGCAAGCCCTGCCTACATAGCTGCCCTGTGAGCAAGCTGCATTTCCCTGTCCGGTGCCCTCCGATGTGTCCAACCATCCGGCATCAATATTGAGACAATGGAAAATTGTGAACTGTCCCATTCAGATTAATGGGATCAGTTCTAGCATCAGTTTCCCTCCGATGCACGCTGGAGGATAACTGTGCTGGATGCCTGATATATGTGAACCCAGCCTTAGTCATGTTATTCCCTGTAGTAATGGTCTCCTATAGGTGTCCTCTGAGTCATGTTACTCCCTGCACCCCCTGTAGTTATGGTCTCCTATAGGTATCCTGTGAGTCCTGTTACTCCCTGCACCCCCTGTAGTTATGGTCTCCTATAGGTATCCTGTGAGTCCTGTTTCTCCCTGCACCCCCTGTAGTTATGGTCTCCTATAGGTGTCCTCTAAGTCATGTTACTCCCTGCACCCTCTGTAGTTATGGTCTCCTATAGGTATCCTGTGAGTCCTGTTACTCCCTGCACCCCCTGTAGTAATGGTCTCCTATAGGTGTCCTCTAAGTCATGTTACTCCCTGCACCCCCTGTAGTTATGGTCTCCTATAGGTATCCTGTGAGTCCTGTGAGTCCTGTTACTCCCTGCACCCCCTGTAGTAATGGTCTCCTATAGGTGTTCTGTGAGTCCTGTTACTCCCTGCACCCCCTGTAGTTATGGTCTCCTATAGATATCCTGTGAGTCCTGTTACTCCCTGCACCCCCTGTAGTTATGGTCTCCTATAGGTGTCCTGTGAGTCCTGTTACTCCCTGCACCCCCTGTAGTAATGGTCTCCTATAGGTGTCCTCTAAGTCATGTTACTCCCTGCACCCCCTGTAGTTATGGTCTCCTATAGGTATCCTGTGAGTCCTGTTACTCCCTGCACCCCCTGTAGTTATGGTCTCCTATAGGTATCCTGTGAGTCATGTTACTCCCTGCACCCCCTGTAGTAATGGTCTCCTATAGGTGTCCTCTAAGTCATGTTACTCCTTGCACCCCCTGTAGTTATGGTCTCCTATAGGTATCCTGTGAGTCATGTTACTCCGACCCTGCATTTATGGTCTCCTTTAGGTATCCTGTGAGTCCGACCATATAGGTATCCTGTGAGTCATGTTACTCCCTGCACCCCCTGTAGTTATGGTCTCCTATAGATATCCTGTGAGTCCTGTTACTCCCTGCACCCCCTGTAGTTATGGTCTCCTATAGGTGTCCTGTGAGTCCTGTTACTCCCTGCACCCCCTGTAGTAATGGTCTCCTATAGGTGTCCTCTAAGTCATGTTACTCCCTGCACCCCCTGTAGTTATGGTCTCCTATAGGTATCCTGTGAGTCCTGTTACTCCCTGCACCCCCTGTAGTTATGGTCTCCTATAGGTATCCTGTGAGTCATGTTACTCCCTGCACCCCCTGTAGTAATGGTCTCCTATAGGTGTCCTCTAAGTCATGTTACTCCTTGCACCCCCTGTAGTTATGGTCTCCTATAGGTATCCTCTGAGTCATGTTACTCCGACCCTGCATTTATGGTCTCCTTTAGGTATCCTGTGAGTCCGACCATATAGGTATCCTGTGAGTCATGTTACTCCCTGCACCCCCTGTAGTTATGGTCTCCTATAGGTATCCTCTGAGTCATGTTACTCCGACCCTGCATTTATGGTCTCCTTTAGGTATCCTGTGAGTCCGACCATATAGGTATCCTGTGAGTTCCGACCATATAGGAGTCCTGTGAGTTCCGACCATATAGGAGTCCTGTGAGTCCGACCATATAGGAGTCCTGTGAGTCCGACCATATAGGAGTCCTGTGAGTCCGACCATATAGGAGTCCTGTGAGTCCGACCATATAGGAGTCCTGTGAGTCCGACCATATAGGAGTCCTGTGAGTCCGACCATATAGGAGTCCTGTGAGTCCAGTTACCATGACCTCCTATAGCTGCCTTTGGAGTCTTGTTACTACAACACACCCGGACACACACAGGTCACTAGGGAGCTTCTTACCTGAGGCGCTGACGAGTGTGTTCTATGGCGGGACCCTGTAGCCCTCTCACCATCCATGTTGTATTGGGCAGCTGGGGGCCACTTTTCAGTAGCCATCACATAGGCACGTGCCTGCTCCACTGCACGCGTTTATGCCGAGCCCATAGCACAGGATGACACAAGATGCTGCCCTCCCCCACCAGCCGGCACCGTGCTGAATGGAGGACCCGGCTCTGACGCGTCTTCATTCACAATGACAGTTTTGTCTGTTATGGACTTTCCCTTCCTCTCATGTAAGTATTTGGGACCGGGGAGTCCCCCAGCAGTGTGCCCAGCACTGTACTCTCCATGTGTCACTGTGGAGATGAGACTTCTATGACGTCCTGAGGATAGGGGGTGAGACACGTCCACACCTCCTTCTCTCTTCCTCATGTACGATGTATGGACTCCATGCTGGAGAGTCAGGCGACATTTTGAATGAGGATGCTCCAGCCCATTATATATAGTCATTACTTACTTCCGCTCAGAACAAGAAATTGGAAGCTAGATATTGAGGGTTGAATTGATAAAATGGTAGACAAATGTTGGTTTTCCTGCAAATATATTGTAGCTAGTGACATAGAAGTGACATAGAAGTGACATGAAGATGGCTGAGCACTGTGTCCTCCATAGAAGGCAAGGCATAGCTGGTACATTATGTGTAGGCTCCCCTCCCCCTCACATCCCCTACAGATACACCATGACTAGGTTTTATGCTTCTTCCTTCTCCATTCACTATGGCTAGGGTACACTGGCTGAACATTATCCAGAATATGTGTATGTTCAGTGTATATTTATATCCAGGATTTTATTTAACCCCTTAAAGGCACAGCTGGTTTTGGCCTTGTGGACACAGCTAATATTCATTTTTGCATCTTCGTTTTTCCTCCTCTCCTTCTAGGAACCATGACGGACATTTATCAACGGGTTTAGTCAGGTTTTCTTTACTATAATTGCCGCAACTGCGACTACGTGTGTTTTCGTGCAAAAATTTGCATGAAGAACAAGAAAAGCAAGAAAATTCTAACTTGCTTACGTAGTACATTTTTCAAAATGGATTTGCTTTAGTCGGGTATTTATCAACTGCGACAGTCGCAACTGCGCAAAAAAAGTCGCAACAAGGTTAAAAATTGACTAAATTTACTCCAGCTCAAACATGGAGCAGAAAAAGCTACTACCAAAGTAAAAAAAGGAAAAATTGCTTACGTGAAAGAAAATGATCAACAGGCTGAAACCAGTTGAAAAATAAGTCACACATAAGCAAAAAAAAAAAAAAGTAAGGGAAAAATTACTAAAAAAAAAAGAATACATAAGCAAACATTGATAAATGTCCCTCCATAACTCTATTTTTCTATCCTCAGACCCATATGAGGACTTTTTTTTTTTTTTTTTTTTGCACAACAAATTGTACTTTGTAATGACATCTTTTACCATAAAATGTACGGCAAAACCAAAAAACATATTTGCTGTGGGAAATAAAAATAACACCCCCAATTTTACATCCTTTGGGATTTTTGTTTTTACGTAGTGCTCCTTAAAGGGGTAGTCCAGTGGTGAAAAACTTATCCCCTATCCTAAGGATAAGGGATAAGTTTGAGAACGCGGGGGGTCCGACGGCTGGGGCCCCCTGCCATCTCTCTGTACGGGGGCCAGGCTCTCCGGCCAGATAGCGGGTGTCGACCCCCGCACGAAGCGGCGGCCGACACGCCCCCTCAATACATCGCTATGGCAGAGCCGGAGATTGCCGAAGGCAGCGTTTCGGCTCTGCCATAGAGTTGTATTGAGGGGGCGTGTCGGCCGCTGCTTCGTGCGGAGGTCAACACGCCCCCTTACCGCGGGCTGTCGGGGCTCCGTACAGGAGATCGCAGGGGGCCCCAGCGGTCGGACCCCCCGCGATCTCAAACTTATCCCCTATCCTTAGGATAGGGGATCAGTTATTCACCACTGGGTTCACCACTGGACTACTCCTTTAAGGTAAGACTGACATATTCTCTGTATTCTGTGGGTCAATACGATTAATCCTTAGAGGACACATCAAATTTTCATTTTTGCGTTTTCAGTTTTTCCTCTCACCTTGTAATAGCCATAAGTTTTTCAATTTTCCACCTATATACCCATGGGTATAAGAGGCTTTTGGCACCATCAATTGTACTTTTTAATGACAATGATAAGTTTACAACAATATTTAAGATGAATTTTAAAAAAATTGTAGAGCAAAATAAATAAAAAAATAAATAAAATTTTGCAACTTACTTTCATTTCTATGCAGCGCAGCCCTTTATAGTTAAAATGACACATTATATTTATTCTTTAGGTAGATACTATAACAACCATACCCAAATTTTTGTTTTATAGTACTATAAAAAAATGACAATGTTTTGTAAGAAAATGTGTATGTTTAAACATTTTTTTATTATTATTATTATTAGTTTATTTTATTTTTTCTACAGGGCTGTTGGGGGCTTATTTATTTGTTGTGATCTGTAGTTTTTATTGGCACCAGTGTTGTTGTGATGGGACTTCTTGATTACTTAATTTCTTTCATTAAAGGGGTACTCCGCTGGAAAACATTTTTTTTTTTTAAATCAACTGGTGCCAGAAAATTAAACAGATTTGTAAACGACTTCTATTTGTACTGATCAGCTGCTGTATGCGCCACAGGAAGTTCTTTTCTTTTTGTATTTCTTTTCTGTCTGACCACAGTGCTGACACCTCTGTCCATTTTATGAACTGTCCAGAGTAGGAGCAAATACCCATAGAAAACCTCTCCTGCTCTGGAAAGTTCTGACACGGACAGAGGTGTCAGCAGAGAGCACTGTGGTCAGACAGAAAGGAAATTCGAAAAGAAAAGAACTTCCTGTGGATCATACAGCAGCTGATAAGTACTGTAAGGATTAAGATTTTTTAATAGAAGTAATTTACAAATCTGTTTAGCTTTCTGGCACCAGTTGATGTCATATAACAAAGAAAAAAGAGCCATAATGATTAAATCCGAGACATCTGTGGAAGTCAGGAAGCACAAAGGATAGTCTAAGCCGCATTCTTAGTGTAAACAGATTTTTAAAAATGCTAAAAGATTTTTCTTGCAAAAACCCCAGCTCCCAAAAAAAGAAAGAAAAAATATAAAATTACAAAATTTATTTCAACATGATTAAAATGTAAGCAAAAAGACCAAAGGGTAAAAGCTAGGTAGAAACGCTAACGCGTTTGAAAACGGTCCGGTTCTTTTGACGTCATATGCAAATTATATCAACGGCAGTACACACAATAAATAAACAAATGACATAAGCACATGATTACCTATTTCAGGTCTATACACATAAAAAAAATCAAAACAAAAATAAAGAAATAAAGGAAAGCATGTCAAGTCTGAGAATCAAAAAGGCTTCTCGCATCAATAACTTATGGGTCCAGTCTCCCTCTCACTGGAGAGAGAAAACACTTTATATTCAGAGTAGAAGTATCACCTCCATGAACATCCTGGATATGCTTGGTCAAACCCGACACGGATTTTGAAATAAAAGAAGACTTCACAGGGATATGTAAGTGCTCGTAAATATGTCTTTTCAATTTCCTAGTGGTACATCCATCCCATGTACTGCAACTGACACTGTCTGCATACAACTGAATATATCACATGGGTGGTTTCACATTAAAGGACATCTGCAGCCTAAATACACTAATCCCTTATCCACAGGATAGGGGATAAGTTGATCATTGGAGGTCCGACCGCTGGGACCCCCCGCATCTCCCGAACGAGGTCCCGGCATTGCCAGGCTGTGCTGCGGCTAATGTGCGTAGCATCGACCTCACTGAGGTCAACGGTATGCCCCCTCCACACCCCCTCCCCATGCAGTTCTATGGGAGAGATGGGGAGGCACGAAAGCTGCCTCTCCTATAGAACTACATGGAGGAGGCTAGTCAACCGCAGCATCATGCTGCGGCCGACACGCCTCCTGCACGGGAGAGCCGCGGCAGAGCCGGTGCCCCATGCAGGAGATCACCGGGGTCCCAGCGTTTGGACCCCCCCCCCCCCCTGCGATCAAACACTTAACCTCTATCCTGTGGATTGGGGATAAGTGTATTTAGGCTGCAGATATCCTTTAATAAACAATCTCACTGGATAAACACGGGAGGCCATGCATTTTTTGAAGCTCATAAATAACAATGATTTCGGCCTCAGATTTACGTTGGAATAGGGGGGTGAGACCATTAATTTTTTGGATGTTACACTGCGAGGTAACACTGAAAAGTCGGTAATTGAAATTCAATTATATTGCAAACCGACCTCAGGAAATAATATGCTGCATTTTACTAGTTGCCATCCCAAACGTACAGTCCGCAATCTCCAAATAGGCGAATTCATCAGGGCGAGGAGAGCTTCTGTTTACCTTTCTGGCACAAGTCGATGATGTAACCTATGACAACACATGCAAAGATTTGGTTGACAGGTTCAGCAAAAGGGGCTCACCAGAGCAAAGAACATTGTTCATTCTAAAACCAGGGATTGCTACTTAGAAGACGCTAAAATGAAAGCAGAATTCTCTGCAAATAAAATATTTACATTTTCAACCTCATATACTGCACAATTTTCTGATATCAAACATATTATTAGTAAACATTTACCTGTACTATATGAGCATGAAGTACTGTATAACATCTTGTGTAATGGTGTCAGAATTGTGGCGAAGAAAAGGTGTACTTTGTCTAATCGTTTATGTCATAGCGATTACCAACCTCGCAAGGAAGATAAGAATTGGTTACAAATCCAGGGCAATTTTAAATGTTCCCTCCCCAGGTGTAATCTCAGTCTTTTAAAGGGGTACTCCGGTGGAAAACTTTTTTTCATTTTTTTTAAATCAACTGGTGCCAGAAAGTTAAACAGATTTGTAAATTACTTTTATTAAAAAATCTTAATCCTTCTAGTACTTATTAGCTGCTGAATACTACAGTGGAAATTCTTTTCTTTTTGGAACACAGAGCTCTCTGCTGAATCATGAGCACAGTGCTCTCTGCTGACATCTCTCTCTGTCCATTTTAAGAACTGTCCAGAGTAGGAGAAAATCCCCATAGCAAACATATGCTGCTCTGGACAGTTCCTAAAATGGACAGAGATGTCAGCAGAGAGCACTGTGCTCATGATGTCAGCAGAGAGCACTGTGTTATCAGCTGCTATATACCACAGAAGAAGTTGAGTTGTTCTTTTCTGTCTGACCACAGGGCTCTTTGCTGACACCTCTGTGTCAGGAACTGTCCAGAGTAGGAGCAAATCCCCAATGCAAACTTCTCCTGCTCTGGACAGTTCCTGACATGGACAGAGGTTTCAGCAGAGAGCAGTGTGGTCAGACAGATAAGGACAACTCAACTTCCTCTGTAGTATACAGCAGCTGTTAAGTATTGGAAGGATTAAGAGTTTTTTAATATAACTATTTAGTTTAACTTTCTGGCACCAGTTGATTAAAAAAATAAGTTTTCCACTGGAATACCCCTTTAAGGACCAAGGGTGTACCTGTATGCCCTGGTCCAGTTACTGTGGTTTAAAGCATGCTCATGAACAGAGCAAGCTTCAAACCTGGTGGCTCCCGGTTGCTATGAGCAGCCAGGATCCATGGTTAATGCTGGGCATCGCCGATCAAGCCGATGCCCGGCATTAACCCGTTAGACACATCGATCAAAATTGATTGTGGCGTCTAAAGTGTGGGGTTAACAGTGTCTGTTAGCTCAGGGCAGCTGATCGGGACATTGACGAAAACGCGGGTCCTGATCAGATAAATAGATGGTGGGTGGGCCTTTATGTGATTCCTCGCCGTCCAATCGGTGCTCTCAGGCTAAGCCCAATGATGGCAGGCTAGAGCAGCAGTGCACCGATAACACTGATCAATGCTATGCCATAACATTGAACAGTGTATGCAATTTACAGATTGCATGTTATAGTGCCCTATGGCGACTAAAAAGTTTGAATCACCCCATTTTCCCAATATTTTTAATTAAAATAATGTAATCAGAAATAAACATAATCATATGTGGTACCACCGCTTGCATAAATGTCCGAATTATTAAAATATAAGGTTAGTTAAACCGCATGGTCGATGGCGTACACGTACACGTGTGAATTTTTCATCCCATCAAAGTAAAGTCCCATCAAAATAAAAATGGTATCGATAAAAACGATAGATCAGGGCGCAAAAAATTGTTATGCAGAATAATAAATTTTTTTATAGGGGTCAGAAGAGGACAAGGGGCCTGGTCCTTAACCCCTTAAGGATGCTGGGCGTATCCTTACACCCCCGTTTTAAAGTCCTTAAGGACTGAGGGCGTATGGGTACGCCCTTGTAAATTCCAGTCCCCACCGCTCACCGGGCGGGGACCGGGGAGACTGCTGATATCTATCAGCAGGCACCCTGTGCAAACCCCTGGGGGTGTCCTGAGACCAACGATTTGGGACTTTTCCGGGTCAATCGGGTCTCTGGTGACCCAGAAAAAAAGGGTGAATGGGGCTGTCCGAGACAGCCCCATTCACCCTTACCCAGCAGGAGTGAGGTGGCACGGGTGCCACCTCACGATCACGTGATTGATCAGTCAGAACGACCAACCAATCACGACCCTGCTGGGCGGCGATCGGGACGGCGAAGATGGCAGCGATCCGCGCCGGCGGGGGTCTCCTACCTTGCGCTGGTCCGGCGGGGGTCCCCTCGGGATCGGCGGCGGCGACAGGAGCAGCAGGATCGGCAACAGCTGCGGCGGTCCCGACGGCAGGATTCAGCAGGCCTGTTCACCTCCTGCTGTTGCTTAGAAACAACTTGCAGCATGCACAGCCAATGGGCATGCTGGAAGTTGTACTTTTGCAACAGCTGGAGTTCCAACTACAACTCCCAGCATGCCCTTTGGTAGTCTGTGCATGCTGGGGGTGTAGTTTGTAGTTGTAGTTTTTCTATGAAAAAGTGTGCATCCAGCTGTTGCATAACTACAACTCCCTCATGCACAGACTACCAAAGGGCATGCTGGAAGTTGTAGCAGTGTGCCTCCAGCTGTTGCAAAACTACAACTCCCAGCATGCCCTTTGACTGTCAATGCATGCTGATTGTTGCAGTTTTGCAACAGCTGAAGACACATTGGTTGTGAAAGCGAGTTTGTTACCTAACTCAGTGTTTTGCAACCAGTGTGGCTCAAGCTGTTGCAAAAAATACAACTCCCAGCATGCACTGAGAGACTGTAAGTGCTGGGACTTCTAGTTTTGCAACAGCTGGAGGCACACTGGTTGCGAAACACTGAGTTAAGTAACAAACTCTTTATTTCGCAACCAATGTGCCTCCAGCTGTTGCATAACTACAACTCCCAGCATGTATGGTCTGTCAGTGCATGCTGGGAGTTGTAGTTTTGCAACAGCTTGAGGTTTGCCCCCCCCCCCCCCCCCCCCCCCCCCCGATGTAACTGTACAGGGGACATTCACACTGGCGGGTTTACAGCAAGTTCTGCTGCAAGTTTGAGATGCGGCAAATTTTCCGCTGCAGCTCAAACTCCCAGCGAGAAACTCATTGTAAACCTTCGTCCGTGTGAATGTACCCTAAAAACACTACACTAACACATAATAAAGGGTAAAACACTGCATATACACATACCCCTACACAGTCCACCCCTAACCCCACGGCAGTGTTTCCAAAACGGAGCCTCCAGCTGTTGAAAAACAACAACTCACAGTATTGCCGGACAGCCACTGACTGTCAAGGCATGCCGGGAGCTTTGCAACAGCTGGAGACACCCTGTTTGGGAAACACTGCCATAGGGTATTTTTGTGGCAGATTCAAATCCCCAATTTAGTCCTCAAATGCGCATGGTGCTCTCTCACTTCAGAGCCCTGTCGTATTTCAAGGAAACATTTTAGGGCCACATATGGGGTATCTCCGTACGCGGGAGAAATTGCGTTACAAATTTTGGGTGGCTTTTTCTCCTTTTACCCCTTATGAAAAGTTAAAGTTGGGGCCTACACCAGCATGTTAGTGTAAAAAAAAAACATTTTTTACACTAACATGCTGGTGTTGCCTTATACTTTTTCTTTTACAAGCGGTAAAAGGAAAAAAGACCCCCAAAATTTGTAATGCAATTTCTCCTGAGTACAGAACTACCCCATATGTGGGCGTAAAGTGCTCTGCAGGCACACAACATGGCTCAGAAGTGAGAGTGTGCCATGTACATTTGAGGTCTGAATTGGTGATTTGCACAGGGGTGGCTGATTTTACAGCGGTTCTGACATAAACACAAAACAATAAATACCCAGATGTTACCCCATTTTGGAAACTACACCCCTCAGGGAATGTAAAAAGGGGTAAAGTGAGCCTTAATGCCCCACAGGTGTTTGACAAATTTCCGTTAAAGTTGGATGTGAAAATGTAAAAAAAAAAATTCACTAAAATGCTGGTGCTACCCTACATTTTTCATTTTCACAAGGGATCATAGGAAATAAGCCCCCCAAAATGTGTAGCCCCATTTCTTCTGAGTAAGAACATACCCCATATGTGGATGTAAAGTGCTCTGCAGGCGAACTACAATGCTCAGAAGAGAAGGAGAGCCATTGTGCTTCTGGAGAGAGAATGTGTCCGAAATTGAAGGCCATGTGTGTTTACGAAGCCCCCATAGTGCCAGAACAATGGACCCGCGTGACCCCATTTTAGAAACTACACCCCTCATGTATGGTAATAAGGGGTACAGTGAGCATTTACACCCCACAGGTGTCTGACAGATTTTTGGAACAGTGGTCCGTGAAAATGAAACATTTTATTTTTCATTTGCCCAGGCCACTGTTCCAAAGATCTGTCAAACGCCAGTGGGGTGTAAATGTTCACTGCACCCCTTATTAAATTTTGTGAGGGGTGTAGTTTCCAAAATAGGGTCACATGTGGGGAATCCACTGTTCTGGCACCACGGGGGGCTTTGTAAATGCACATGGCCTCTCACTTCTATTCACAATAACTTATAGATCACCGCAGTGATCCAGCAAGACCCTATTTCCCATATATAAAAATGTTAAACTTTATTATTCCTCACACTTATAACAAACAATTAAAATTACAGTGCTTTTTACTCCATATGATAAGGATAAACAGCGTCAGCCTGACTATCTGACAATATTAAGTAAACATCGCATGCACCCACTTCTAGTCCAACCAAATTCTCTCACCAAAAGCTCAATGGTGCTCCTTCTCTTCTGAGCACTGTAGTTCACCCGCAGAGCACTTTACATCCATATATGAGGTATTTCCATACTCAGAAGAAATGGAGTTACAAATTTTGGGAGGCTTTTTCTCCAATTACCCCTTGTGAAAATGAAAAATTTGGGTTGAAACCAGCATTTTAGTGTAAAAAAAATTTTCATTTTCACATCCAAATTTAGCAGAAATTTGTGAAGGCTCACTCACAAAAATTTGGGTTGAAACAAGCATTTTAGTGTAAAAAAAATTTTCATTTTCACATCCAAATTTAGCAGAAATTTGTGAAGGCTCACTCTTCTCACAATCTCGGAATCAGAATAATCGGTAAAAGCATCCCAGAGTTATTAATGCATAAAGTGACAGTGGTCAGGATTGCAAAAAAGGGCTCAGTCCTTAAGGTGAAAAGGGGCTCAGTCCTTAAGGGGTTAAAGGGGTACTCTTTAGCTGCTGAATACTACAGAGGAAATTATTTTCTTTTTGGAACACAGTGCTCTCTGCTGACATCATGACCACAGTGCTCTCTGCTGACATCTCTGTCCATTTTAGGCACTGTCCAGAGCAGAATATGCTTTCTATGGGGATTTTCTCCTACTCTCTATAGTTCTTAAAATAGACAGAGGTGTACATTTACGGCACGGTGTTCCGGGATTGCCATGTCACTGGACATGGGGATCAGCCCGGGACGGCTGCAGTTATCTAACAGCTGTCATCCCGGCATATCACCCAGGGGCAAATCGCCGGTCAATTCAGATCTGCGATCTGTGGCGATTTCGGTCATAAGGGTCTCCAGTGACCCGGGGACCCTGAAAATAAGGGGGATCCGGGGTGTCCAAGACACCCCCTGTCCCACTAAAGGGATGAGAGTTAGGTGGCAGGGGTGCCACCCCTCCTATTGCTGCTATTGGTCGATCAGAAGTGATCGACCAATAGCAGATCAGGGATGGGGGGGGTTAAAGTTCAGTTCCCCAGTTCTGCCCACCTACGGTAATCTGGGCAGAATGGGAGAACTGTCCTGTGACCGACGGTGGAGGTCCCTGATCGGCCACGGGCGGCGAAACTCTCTCCCCCCTTGTGCAGCGTGCAGCGATCCTACAGAAGACGGTGAGTTGCATAGCAACATCTGGAGGGCTACAGTTTGGAGACCACTATACAGTGGTCTCTCAACTGTAGCCCTCCAGATGTTGTAAAGCTACAAATCCAAGCATGCCCAGACAGCAAACTGCTGTTTGGACATGCTGGGATTTGTAGTTTTGCAACAGCTGGAGGGATACAGTTTTGAGATCACTGTGCAGTGGTCTCTAAACTGTGGCCTTCTAGATCTTGCAAAACTACAACTCCTAGCATGCCCACGCAGCAGTTTGCTGTCTGGGCATGCTGGGATTTGTAGTTCTGCAACATCTGGAGGCACACTGGTTGGAGCATACTGAGTTAGATAACAGAACCTAACTGAAGGTTTCCCAACCAGTGTGCCTCCAGCTGTTCCAAAAGTACAACTCCCAGCATGCCCGGTCTGTCATTGCATGTTGGGAGTTGTAGTTTTGCAACAGCTGTAGGTTTGCCCCCCCCCCCCATGTAAATGTACAGGGTACATTGACACGGGCGGGTTTACAGCGAGTTCTGCTTCAAGTTTGAGCTGCGGCAAATTTTTCGCTGCAGCGCAAACTCCTAGCCAAAAACTCACTGTAAACCTCCGCCAGTGTGAATCTACCTTAAAAACACTACACTACACTAACACAAAATAAATGGTAAAACACTACATATACACCCCCTTACACTGTCCCCCCCCCTCCCCCCCCCCCCCCCCAATAAAAATGAAAAACGTATCGTACAGCATTGTTTCCAAAATGGAGCCTCCAGCTGTGGGGGGCTTTTTCTCCTTTTACTCCTTATGAAAAGGAAAAGTTGGGGTCTACACCAGCCTGTTAGTGTAAAAAAATAAAAATGTTTACACTAACATGCTGGTGTTGCCCAATACTTTTTTATTTTCACAAGAGGTAGAGGGAAAAAAAAGCCCCCAAAATTTGTAACGTAATTTCTTCTGGGTACACAAATACCCCATATGAGGGCGTAAAATGCTCAGGAGTGAGAGTGCAATAAGTACATTTGAGGCCTAAATTGGTGATTTGCACAGGGGTGGCTGATTTTACAGCGGTTCTGACAAAAACGCAAAAAAATAAATACCCTTGTGTGACTCCATTTTGGAATCTACACCCCTCACGGAACGTAACAAGGGATACAGTGAGTCTTAACACCCCACAGATGTTTGACGAATTTTCGTTAAAGTTGAATGGGAAAAGGAAAAAAAAAAATTTTTAACTAAAATGCTGGTGTTACCCTAAATTTTTCATTTTCACATGGGAAAATAGGAAAAAAAGCCCCCCAAAATTTGTAACCCCAATTCTTCTGAGTAAGAACATACCCCATATGTGGATGTAAAGTTCTCTGCGGCCGAACTACAATGCTCAGAAGAGAAGGAGCGCCATTGGGCTTTTAGCGAGAACATTTTTCCGGCATTGAAGGCCACGTGTGTTTACAAAGCCCCCATAGTGCCAGAACAATGGACCCCCCCCACTCCACATTTGATCCCATTTTGGAAACTACACCCCTCACGTAATGTAATAAGGGGTACAGTGAGAATTTACGCCCCACAGGTGTCTGACAGATTTTTGGAAAAGTGGTCGGTGAAAATGAAAAATGTTATTTTTCATTTGCTCAGCCCACTGTTCCAAAGGTCTGTCAAACGCTAGTGGGGTGTAAATGCTCACTGCACGCCTTATTAAATTCTATGAGGGGTGTAGTTTCCAAAATGGGGTCACATGTGGGGGGGTCCACTGTTCTGGCATCACGGGGGGCTTTGTAAACGCACATGGCCCCCGACTTCTATTCTAACCAAATTCTCTCTCCAAAAGCCCAATGGCGCTCCTTCTCTTCTGAGCATTGTAGTGGGACAGCAAAGCACTTGACTTCCACACATGGGGTATTTCCATACTCAGAAGAAATGGGGTTACAAATGTTGGGGGAGGCATTTTCTCCTATTACCTCTTTTAAAAATGTAAAATTTGGGGGAAAAACAGCATTTTAGTGAAAAGCAATTTTTTTTAAATTTACACATCCGACTTTAACAAAAAGTCGTCAAACACGTGTGGGGTGTTAAGGCTCACTGTACCCCTTGTTACGTTCCTTGAGGGGTGTAGTTTCCAAAATAGTATGCCATGTGTTTATTTATTTATTTTTTTTGCTGTTCTGGCACCATAGGGGCTTTTTAAATGCCACATGCCCCCCCCCCCCCCCCCCCCCCCCCCAAAAAAAAAAATTTAGCAAAATTTGCTTTCCAAAAGCCAAATGGGACTTCTTCTGTTCTGAGCATTGTAGTTTGCCTGCAGAGCATTTTACATCCTAACATGGGGTATTTCCATACTCAGAAGAGATTGGGTTAGAAATTTTGGGGGGCATGTTCTCCTATTACCCCCTGTAAAAATTTAAAATTTGGGGGAAAACCAGCATTTTAGTGAAAAATAAAAAATAATAATTTACACATCCAACTTTAATGAAAAGTCGTCAAACACCTGTGGGGTGTTAAGGCTCACTGTACCCCTTTTTACGTTCCTTGAGGGGTGTAGTTTCCAAAATAGTATGCCATGTGTTTTTTTTGCTGTTCTGGCACCATAGGGGCTTCCTATATGACATTCCCCCCAAAAACCATTTCAGAAAAACTCACTCTCCAAAATCCCACTGTCGCTCCTTCCCTTCTGAGCCCTCTAGTGAACCCACAGAGCACTTGACATACACATGTGAGATATTTCCTTACTCTAGAGAAATTGGGTTACAAATTTTAGGAAGATTTGTCTCCTTTTACCCCTTGTAACACACTTACTGAATGTCATTTTGAATACTTTGAGGGGTGCAGTTTTTATAATGGGGTCATTTATGGGGTATTTCTAATATGAAGGCCCTTCAAATCCACTTCAAAACTGAACTGGTCCCTGAAAAATTCTGATTTTGAAAGTTTTGTAAAAATTGGAAAATTGCTGCTGAACTTTTACCCAAAAGTAAAAACATGTCACCTTTATGATGAAAGTAGACATATTGTATATGTGAATCAATATATAATTTATTTAGGATGTCCATTTCCTTATAAGCAGAGAGTTTCAAAGTTAAAAAAAATACAACATTTTTAAATATTTCATAAAATTTTTGAATTTTTTACCAAGAAATGATGCAAGTATCGACAAAGATTTACCACTAACATGAAGTAGAATATGTCACGAAAAAAACTATCTCGAAATCAGAATGAAAAGTAAAAGCATCCCAGAGTTATTAATGCTTAAAGTGACAATGATCAGATTTGTAAAAAAAAAAAAAGGCCTTCGCCCTAAAAGGGGTACTCCGGTGGTTAATTTTTTTGACTATATGGCATCTTCATTGTAAGTTTTGTTTTTTTGCAATATACATGTGTTATATGTTTTGGCAACAGGTGTGTGTTTTTCTTACCTGTTTGTTGGGCAGGAAGTTCTGTAGTTCAGAGGGTTTTCTTTTACTGTTGTCCACAGTTCTGAGTCTGTTGTGGACAAGATGTCACAGCTTTTTTTTTTTCCCCCTCTGTCTGCAAGAGAAAAATAAGCCACGCCCCCTCATCTCATCCAGCTGAGTACACAGCCCCTCCCCTCCCCCTGCTCTGTATTCTAAGGACACAGGTCTGCACAGGAGAAGGACCTCACAGAGAAGATAAGTGTTATCTGAAGGGGAGGATGAGGAGGTGCACGGGTTGGGGATGTATGGACTGCAGGGGAATAAATCTCATACTGGGAATGATCTATATGGGGGAAATTTATCAAAACCTGTGCAGAGGAAAACTTGCCCAGTTGCCCAAAGCAACCAATCAGATTGCTTCTTTCATTTTTCACAGGCCTTCATAAAAATGAAAGAAGCAAGCTGATTGGTTGCTATGGGTAACTGGGCAAGTTTTCCTCTGCACAGGTTTTGATAAATTTCCCCCTATATGTGAAGGGGGAGGGGGGGACTCCTGAATGACACGTGCTGGGAGTTGTAGTCCCTGCTGTGTGTGTGTATGCTAGTGTTTACAAACCAGTGTGCCTCCAGCTGTTGCAAAACTACAACTCCCAGCATGCCCTGACAGACTTTGGGCATGCTGGGAGTTGTAGATTTGCAACAGCTGGAGGCACACTGGTTGGGAAACACTTGACTAGGGGATATTATAGCTGCTAAGGCCTACCATCCACCAACCCCCCCCCCCCTTTAATGCGGAATCCCTTACCTTAAACATGACAGACACAGTGTTGGTGGTAACAAGGCCACAGCAGCCCCTTTATTAAATATCAAACCATAAATAACAATAAAACATTGTAAGGCAACCTTGTATGAACATCATACATAACATTGAATAAAACATTCTTAACATAAGTTAACCAATTAACATGTCCCTAATACAGGAGGAGGACCTGAAGGCACTGTTACCGAGCCCAAGCTAGAATGGGGCCTCACTTGCTCCTAGCCGTTAGCGCCTGCAAAGGAGCACCATTTTGTGAGGCCCCCCAACCATCCTGGGAACCCATGTTCCCTTGCAGAATATTCCATCGGGCTGGGACCGCTCCCAGCCCACCTCCACACTGTATCCCATCACCTCCATGCCATCCACTTGTACCTCCAGGTCTCTCTCCTGCCACCGCTGCCGCGACAATAAATAAGGGCGGGTGGGCGGGCTCACGTTCCTCCTCGTGTCCCGACTGGCCCTAACTTCCTGCCTACCTACTTATGACCCCTGTACATAGCTCCTCCCTTTCCTCCTTAAAACTCCCGCTCTAACCCATTAACCCTTTCCTCGCTGCCTAATCCCCCTGTCATGTGCCCCTACAGTCCAATGCTTTCCCTTCCAGGGCATTCTTGACTAGGGGATATTATAGCTGCTAAGGCCTACCATCCACCAAACCCCCCCCCCCCTTTAACGCGGAATCCCTTACCTTAAACATGACAGACACAGTGTTGGTGGTAACAAGGCCACAGCAGCCCCTTTATTAAATATCAAACCATAAATAACAATAAAACATTGTAAGGCAACCTTGTATGAACATCATACATAACATTGAATAAAACATTCTTAACATAAGTTAACTAATTAACATGTCCCTAATACAGGAGGAGGACCTGAATGCACTGTTACCGAGCCCAAGCTAGAATGGGGCCTCACTTGCTCCTAGCCGTTAGCGCCTGCACAGAAGCACCATTTTGTGAGGCCCCCCAACCATCCTGGGAACCCATGTTCCCTTGCAGAATATTCCATCGGGCCGGGACCGCTCCCAGCCCACCTCCACACTGTATCCCATCACCTCCATGCCATCCACTTGTACCTCCAGGTCTCTCTCCTGCCACCGCCACAACGGCGACAAGTGACTCCTCACTTGTCCGCCGTTCCGCCACAGACTAAGTGCTCGCTCCACTACCTCCCGAATCTCCAAGATCCACAGATCCATACCAAATATATTCAGATGAACGCCATCATCATCCAAGAACTCCGAAGAGCTCCCCTCCAATTCTCTATGACGCACCACCAGGCCACCATTACGGGCCACGAACTTGCCCACCACCTTATTGAGTTTAATCCGAGCTCTATTAATGGCAACCACAGACCTGACCTGCCTCCATTTCCTCCTGGCCACCATTTCAGACCACACGATGATCAGTCCAGGAAAGGACGACCACAATCGCATCAAGTCCAGCTTGATGTCCCGGGTCAGATCCCGGGATCTCCTCACACCCAAATCATTCCCCCCTAGGTGTATGACAAGGACGTTGGGGGCTCTGTCCAAGTGTACAAAAAACAACCCTGGCCAACAATTCCGCCCACCGCATTCCGCTCTTCCCCAACCAGTGGACCTGACCTGTCGAACTCGCCAATCCCAACTGCCAGCCCGCCGGACGAACACCAGCCCGCACCCCACCCCTCACCACATAGGAGTGGCCGATAATCCACATAAGTCCCGGGCCGTCACCTGAAAGACAAAAAACAATAGCAAAATACAAACTGCACTCCCCCAACACACAACAATCACAGCAAATGAGGACGAACATACAACTGAAACCTCTCCGACTCCCACCTCCCAATCCGCCTAATGATCTCGGGTCCCAAGCCCCAACGAGACGCCTCGATAGCCGCCCCAATGCGGAACGAATGCGAGCTATAATCCCGCGCCACACAACCCACCGCCGCGAAACATTTCCGAAAAACCCCCACAAATTGAAAGCGCGACAAAAAACTCCCGTCTGCGTGTACCAATAAAGGACCCACAACCCCCACCCTCACCTCCAAAAAAGCCGTATAGCAAAAACCGGACACATATCCGAACCCCGTAAGGCCGCCAAACGCACAGTAACCCCACGACCCTCCTGATCCGTTTTGGAACGGCGCAGCAGACAACGCAAAACCCCGCCTTCCAAAGTAACATCCGAAAAAAGCAAGCCCCCAGCACGCTGCCTACTGGGGGCCACCAACTCCGAAATCCGAAAAGCCCCAAAAAACACCAAAACAAACGCCAATCGAAACAAACAACGCTCGTAATCCGAAAAACAAATCCCTACCAACGCCGTCCCCAACCGACACAAAAGCGGAAAAGTCACCGGACGCCTCGAATCCCAGGCCACCGCCCCCTTCCGAAACCCCCGCAGTGCCTGACGCACCAAAAACGACTTGGAGACGTCCGGCAAACCACGAACTTTGAACTAGAACGCAAAAGCCGACATCCGACGGCTAATCCCCCCCGGAGACACGCCCTCACAAAACGCCCTACCCACATAATACAATAGGGCCGCCTCCCAATCAGCAGGGGCGCCCGTAAACGACAACTGACCCAGTAGCGTCTCCCAGTCCGACCACCAGCGTCGATAAGAAGCCCAAGTAGCCTGGCTTACTGACCGACAGACTAAAGCGAGCTCCACCTCTAAACCAGACGCCACAGCCATTCCGGACACGGAAGGTCGGCCACCTCGGCCTCCGGCGCCAATTTCCGGAAACGGTCCCACTGTAAGCGAGAGAGAGCGTCAGCCACCAAATTGTCCACCCCCGGCACATGCAACGCCACCACCTGAGAATTAAGCTCTAGCACCTTCAACACTAATCGCCTCAGCAACGTGACCACCGGCGGAGAACTCACCGTCTGGTTGTTAATAGCCAAAACCACCCCCAGGTTGTCACAATGGAAGCACACCTTCCTATTGCGAAACAGCTCCCCCCCATACAAACACCGCAACCACGATCGGGAACAATTCCAGGAACGCAAGGTTCCTAGTCAGCCCCGACTCCCGCCACACCTCCGGCCATTGCCCCACACACCACTGACCCCGAAGGTAAGCCCCAAACCCACAGGCCCCAGCCGCGTCGGTATACAGATCCAGGTCAACGCTCGACACCGGCCTCCCCATCACCACAGAGCGCCCATTATACCCACCCAAAAAATCCTGCCACACCCTCAGGTCCTCACGCAACCCCACCGGCAACCGCACATAGTGATTAGGCCGAGAAACATCCACCGTGACCGCCGCGAGACGTCTGCAAAAAACCCTCCCCATAGGCATGATCCGGCACGCAAAATTGAGACGCCCCAGCAAAGACTGGACCTCCCACAGCTTCAGCTTCCGAACCCGACACGCCCTCGCCACCTCCTCCCTCAGCTCGCCCAGCTTATCCTCAGGCAGCCGGCACTCCATGGCCACAGTGTCGATCACTATGCCCAAAAACTTCACCGACGTAGACGGGCCCTCAGTCTTGTCAGGCGCCAACGGAACGCCAAACCAGCCCGACACCCTCTCCATTTCCTGAAGCAAAATAGCACACACCCTAGACCCCCGCCGGGCCCAAAAACAGGAAGTCATCAAGGTAGTGCAAAACCGAATCCAAACCCGACCCTACTCGCACCACCCACTCCAAAAAGGAGCTAAACTGCTCAAAAAACGCACATGAAACTGAGCAGCCCATGGGCAAACACATGTCTACAAAAAACCGCCCACCCAAACAGCACCCCAATAACGCAAAACTGTCCGGGTGTACCGGCAACAGACGAAAAGCGGCCTCAATGTCCGTCTTGGCCAACAAGGCCCCCTGGCCGTACCTCCGGACCCACGCCAATGCCGCATCAAAAGAAGTATAAGATACAGCACAAATAGCTGAGTCAATGCCGTCATTCACCGACCCTCCAGAAGGATGTTAAAGGTGGTGAATCAGGTGGAATTTATTAGGCTCCTTTTTAGGAACCAAACCCAATGGGGAAACCCTCAAGCCCACCAACGGAGGCGAGTCAAAAGGACCAGCCATCCGACCCAAAGACACCTCTTTCATCAGTTTCTCCTCCACCAAATCCGGCCGGGCAAGAGCCGAGAACAAATTCCTAACCTCCCCATTCCCATCCAGAACCCCTTCAAAGGGGATACGGAATCCGTCCGTAAACCCCGCCCTCAAAAATTCCGCCGCCACCCTATTTGGGTACTTGGCGAGGAAAGGCTCCATCCTTGTCACCTGCCCCGGGGTCAAACCTCTTCGCATCAACCTCCCCCAATTTGCCTTTACCCCGCCGGAAACAGCGGGACAGCCCGTGGCCTCCCACTCCGCACCCGGAGCATTCGTGCTTAAAACGGCACTCTCCTCCGAACTTGCAATTCCCTTCATTGAATTGCCAGCAAACACCCTTACCAGGCCCCCCGGACCGCCCTGACCCCGGCCCTGCGCTGTCCTGAAAGGACTGCAGGCCACCCCCACTGCGTGGAGCCGCCATAAGCCGCATCCACAGCCCTATGTCCTTATGGTCCCACCTCAAATCAGGGCGCACCGCCATCCGCTGCCGAAACTGTTCGTCGTACCGAAGCCACGCGAACCCCCATACACCCGATACGCCTCTCCCACAGCGTCCAAATAACAAAAGAGACCAGAGCAATGCTCCGGCGACTTCTCCCCCACTACGCTGGCCAAAATAGCGAACGCCTGGAGCCAGTTAGAGAAGGTCCTCGGTATCAGCCGATACCGCCGGCGCTCCTCCTCCTCAACCTTCTCCAGACGCTTCGACTCATCCGGCCTAAC
Organism: Hyla sarda; assembly: GCF_029499605.1. NCBI lineage: Eukaryota > Metazoa > Chordata > Amphibia > Anura > Hylidae > Hyla > Hyla sarda. The sequence continues at coordinate 220,788,782 of NC_079192.1, read as the reverse complement.
CCTGTCCAGATTACATTTTTCAAGCGGGAGAAGCGAAAAAATATCCACATACTCCCGCTTCCAAATCTTTTCCCGCACCTCAGCCTTAAGGTGCGCGCCCAAGGGGCCCTCGAAACACACATACACCTCCCCCCGAGCAGAATCAGCCAAACAAACCCCCCCACCGGATCCCGACGCCCCGGATCCCGACGCCCCCACCACCGGGGGTGAGCTCGCCCAAGCAACCCCAGGACCCCCGACTATATCCACCCCCACGGCACCCCTTTGATCCCCCAGCCCCTTGGACAAGGACGCTGCGCCCCACACAGGTACCGGCGACCCACCCGCAGACAACCCGCTACTGAGCAGCAACGCTTGCAACCCATCTACAAAATATTGCAAACCCCCAACCCCCCCCCCCCCCCTGAACCCGCAGCAGTGGAGACAGTGGTGTACTCACCCGACCTCACCGGCTCTGGACCAGCGGCCGTAACTCCAGCTGCAGGAATGCTCCGGACATCACAGACTCGGCTCACATCGACGACAGGAGGCTGGACCCGAAGAACCCCCTCCGTGCGGATTGCTGCAACACCGGTCAAATCACCCCCAACAGCGGCATCATCACAGGAAGAACTCCGGCCCCCGCTAACCTCCGTGCCTGCGACCCCGAGGGGAAGCAGGGGATAGGCCAACGGGTCCAGGGCAACAGCAGGACCATCAGCCAGCAGCAGCTCATCACCGCTGGCATCGCTAGGGGCGGGGCTAATGTCATCCCCCCGTACACTGCAGCTCCCCCTGCAGCAGCAGCAGCCTGCGACAATCCAGTATTCCGCCTGCCCCCCCCAGTGGAGGAGGCCGCAGGTGCAGCATGAATCGTGGCCTGGGTGACTGCCAGGCCCGCAGGAGCCCGCCCCCCCGACTGGGGGGCGGGGTCAGCCGGGGCACGTGTCGTCCTCCTCCCCTTGGCCTGCTCCCCCATCACCGTCACTCCCCGGGAGCAGGCCGCAGCACCACGCTCCCGTTGCCGTGAGCGAGACGTGCCGCCCGCACGCCTCTCGTTCCCCACTGGCGCAGCATCCGAACCGGCAGGCGGTCCCCCCGACCACACACCGCTGGCCGCCATGGACCTCCCGCCAGCGGCAACGGCCGAAAGGCTCACCCGCCGGCGTCTAGCAGAGGGAGAGGCCGCAGGTGAAAGGCGCTCCGGAGGGCGAGATCGCCGGCCGCTGGACCGGGGCCCGGACTCCCCCACCGACTGCGCCGCAAATCCCGGAAATTGCTCCGCGAACCACTGGGGCCCACGGAGCAGCGCCTCCTCCCTCACTCGCCTCAAGATCTCGTCCATGTCCATCAGGTAGGAAGCTCCTCTCACGTTCCTCCTCGTGTCCCGACTGGCCCTAACTTCCTGCCTACCTACTTATGACCCCTGTACCTAGCTCCTCCCTTTCCTCCTTAAAACTCCCGCTCTAACCCATTAACCCTTTCCTCGCTGCCTAATCCCTGTCACGATGCCGGCTGGCAGGTAGTGGATCCTCTGTGCCAGAGAGGGATTGGCGTGGACCGTGCTAGTGGACCGGTTCTAAGCCACTACTGGTTTTCACCAGAGCCCGCCGCAAAGCGGGATGGTCTTGCTGCGGCGGTAGTGACCAGGTCGTATCCACTAGCAACGGCTCACCTCTCTGGCTGCTGAAGATAGGCGCGGTACAAGGGAGTAGGCAAAAGCAAGGTCGGACGTAGCAGAAGGTCGGGGCAGGCAGCAAGGATCGTAGTCAGGGGCAACGGCAGAAGGTCTGGAAACACAGGCAAGGAACACACAAGGAACGCTTTCACTGGCACTAAGGCAACAAGATCCGGCAAGGGAGTGCAGGGGAAGTGAGGTGATATAGGGAAGTGCACAGGTGAACACACTAATTGGAACCACTGCGCCAATCAGCGGCGCAGTGGCCCTTTAAATCGCAGAGACCCGGCGCGCGCGCGCCCTAGGGAGCGGGGCCGCGCGCGCCGGGACAGAACAGACGGAGAGCGAGTCAGGTAGGGGAGCCGGGGTGCGCATCGCGAGCGGGCGCTACCCGCATCGCGAATCGCATCCCGGCTGGCAGCGGAATCGCAGCGCCCCGGGTCAGAGGACGTGACCGGAGCGCTGCCGCGGGGAGAGTGAAGCGAGCGCTCCGGGGAGGAGCGGGGACCCGGAGCGCTCGGCGTAACAGTACCCCCCCCCTTGGGTCTCCCCCTCTTCTTAGAACCTGAGAACCTGAGGAGCAGACTTTTGTCTAGGATGTTGTCCTCAGGTTCCCAGGATCTCTCTTCAGGACCACAACCCTCCCAGTCCACTAAAAAAATTTTTTTCCCTCTGACCTTTTTGGCAGCTAAAATTTCTTTGACCGAGAAGATGTCCGAGGAGCCGGAAACAGGAGTGGGAGGAACAGATTTGGGAGAAAAACGGTTGAGGATGAGTGGTTTGAGAAGAGAGACGTGAAAGGCATTAGGGATACGAAGAGAGGGAGGAAGAAGAAGTTTATAAGAGACAGGATTAATTTGACACAAAATTTTGAAAGGACCAAGATAGCGTGGTCCCAACTTGTAGCTAGGGACACGGAAGCGGACATATTTAGCGGAGAGCCATACCTTGTCTCCAGGGGAAAAAACGGGGGGAGCTCTTCTTTTCTTATCCGCGAACTTCTTCATGCGTGATGAAGCCTGTAAGAGAGAATTTTGGGTCTCTCTCCATATGATGGAAAGGTCACGAGAAATTTCATCCACAGCGGGCAGACCAGAGGGCAAGGGAGTAGGGAGGGGGGGAAGAGGGTGACGGCCGTACACCACGAAAAATGGGGATTTGGAGGAAGACTCAGAGACCCTGAAGTTATACGAGAATTCGGCCCATGGGAGGAGATCTGCCCAGTCATCCTGGCGGGAGGAAACAAAATGTCGCAAATAATCACCCAAGATCTGGTTAATCCTTTCTACTTGTCCATTGGACTGGGGATGATATGCAGAAGAAAAATTTAATTTAATCTTGAGTTGTTTACAGAGAGCCCTCCAGAATTTAGACACGAATTGGACGCCTCTATCCGAGACAATCTGCGTAGGCAACCCGTGAAGACGAAAAATGTGTACAAAAAATTGTTTAGCCAACTGAGGCGCAGAAGGAAGACCAGGAAGAGGGATGAAATGTGCCATTTTGGAGAATCGATCAACGACCACCCAAATAACAGTGTTGCCACGGGAAGGGGGTAAATCAGTAATAAAATCCATACCAATCAGAGACCAAGGCTGTTCGGGGACAGGCAGAGGATGAAGAAAACCAGCGGGCTTCTGGCGAGGAGTCTTATCCCGGGCACAGATAGTGCAGGCTCGCACAAAGTCCACAACATCCGTCTCCAGAGTCGGCCACCAATAGAAGCGGGAGATGAGTTGCACAGATTTCTTGATACCCGCATGACCTGCGAGATGGGAGGAGTGACCCCATTTGAGGATTCCGAGGCGTTGGCGAGGAGAAACAAAGGTCTTTCCTGGAGGAGTCTGCCTGATGGAGGCAGGAGAAGTGGAGATCAGGCAGTCAGGTGGAATGATGTGTTGCGGAGAGAGTTCAACTTCTGAGGCATCCGAGGAACGAGAGAGAGCATCGGCCCTAATGTTCTTATCGGCAGGACGAAAGTGAATCTCAAAATTAAATCGGGCAAAGAACAGAGACCACCGGGCCTGGCGAGGATTCAGCCGTTGGGCAGACTGGAGGTAGGAGAGGTTCTTGTGGTCGGTGTAGATAATAACAGGAGAACTAGATCCCTCCAGCAGATGCCTCCATTCCTCAAGTGCTAATTTAATGGCTAGAAGCTCTCGATCCCCGATGGAGTAGTTCCTCTCCGCTGGAGAGAAGGTCCTAGAGAAAAAACCACAAGTGACAGCATGCCCGGAAGAATTTTTTTGTAGAAGAACAGCTCCAGCTCCCACTGAGGAGGCATCAACCTCCAATAGGAAGGGTTTGGAAGGGTCAGGTCTGGAGAGGACGGGAGCCGAAGAAAAGGCAGACTTGAGTCGTTTAAAGGCGTCTTCTGCTTGAGGAGGCCAGGACTTGGGATCAGCATTTTTTTTGGTTAAAGCCACGATAGGAGCCACAATGGTAGAAAAATGTGGAATAAATTGCCTGTAATAATTGGCGAACCCCAAAAAGCGTTGGATAGCACGGAGTCCGGAGGGGCGTGGCCAATCTAAGACGGCAGAGAGTTTGTCTGGATCCATCTGTAGTCCCTGGCCAGAGACCAAATATCCTAGAAAAGGAAGAGATTGGCATTCAAACAGACATTTCTCAATTTTGGCATAGAGTTGGTTGTCACGAAGTCTCTGAAGAACCATACGGACATGCTGGCGGTGTTCTTCTAGATTGGCAGAAAAAATTAGGATATCGTCCAGATATACAACAACACAGGAGTATAACAGATCACGAAAAATTTCATTGACAAAGTCTTGGAAGACGGCAGGGGCGTTGCACAGTCCAAAGGGCATGACCAGATACTCAAAGTGTCCATCTCTGGTGTTAAATGCCGTTTTCCACTCGTCCCCCTCTCTGATGCGGATGAGGTTATAGGCGCCTCTTAAGTCCAATTTAGTGAAGATGTGGGCACCTTGGAGGCGATCAAAGAGTTCAGAGATGAGGGGTAAGGGGTAGCGGTTCTTAACCGTGATTTTATTAAGACCGCGGTAGTCAATGCAAGGACGTAGGGAGCCATCTTTTTTGGACACAAAGAAAAATCCGGCTCCGGCAGGAGAGGAGGATTTACGGATAAAGCCCTTTTTTAGATTCTCCTGGACGTATTCGGACATGGCAAGAGTCTCTGGGGCAGAGAGAGGATAAATTCTGCCCCGGGGTGGAGTAGTGCCCGGGAGGAGGTCGATAGGGCAATCATAAGGCCTGTGAGGAGGTAGAGTCTCAGCTTGTTTTTTGCAGAAAACATCCGCGAAGTCCATATAGGCCTTAGGGAGACCGGTTACTGGAGGAACCACAGAGTTACGGCAAGGGTTACTGGGAACCGGTTTTAGACAGTTCTTGGAACAAGAGGACCCCCAACTCTTGATCTCCCCAGTGGACCAATCCAGGGTAGGGGAATGAAGTTGAAGCCAGGGAAGTCCAAGGAGAATTTCCGAGGTGCAATTGGGGAGGACCAAAAGTTCAATCCTCTCATGATGAGATCCGATGCTCATAAGAAGGGGCTCCGTGCGGAAACGTATGGTACAGTCCAATCTTTCATTATTTACACAATTGATGTAGAGGGGTCTGGCGAGACTGGTCACCGGGATGTTGAACCTGTTGACGAGGGAGGCCAAAATAAAATTTCCTGCAGATCCAGAGTCCAAGAAGGCCACTGTAGAGAAGGAGAAGGCAGAGGCAGACATCCGCACAGGCACAGTAAGACGTGGAGAAGCAGAGTAGACATCAAGTACTGTCTCACCTTTGTGCGGAGTCAGCGTACGTCTTTCCAGGCGGGGAGGACGGATAGGACAATCTCTCAGGAAGTGTTCGGTACTAGCACAGTACAGGCAGAGGTTCTCCATACGGCGTCGTGTCCTCTCTTGAGGTGTCAGGCGAGACCGGTCGACCTGCATAGCCTCCACGGCGGGAGGCACAGGAACAGATTGCAGGGGACCAGAGGAGAGAGGAGCCGAGGAGAAGAAACGCCTCGTGCGAACAGAGTCCATATCTTGGCGGAGTTCCTGACGCCTTTCGGAAAAACGCATGTCAATGCGAGTGGCTAGGTGAATAAGTTCATGTAGATTAGCAGGAATTTCTCGTGCGGCCAGAACATCTTTAATGTTGCTGGATAGGCCTTTTTTGAAGGTCGCGCAGAGGGCCTCATTATTCCAGGACAATTCTGAAGCAAGAGTACGGAATTGTACGGCATACTCGCCAACGGAAGAATTACCCTGGACCAGGTTCAACAGGGCAGTCTCAGCAGAAGAGGCTCGGGCAGGTTCCTCAAAGACACTTCGGATTTCCGAGAAGAAGGAGTGTACAGAGGCAGTGACGGGGTCATTGCGGTCCCAGAGCGGTGTGGCCCATGACAGGGCTTTTCCGGACAGAAGGCTGACTACGAAAGCCACCTTAGACCTTTCAGTGGGAAACAGGTCCGACATCATCTCCAGATGCAGGGAACATTGGGAAAGAAAGCCACGGCAAAACTTAGAGTCCCCATCAAATTTATCCGGCAAGGATAAGCGTATCCCAGGAGCGGCCACTCGCTGCGGAGGAGGTGCAGGAGCTGGCGGAGGAGATGACTGCTGAAGCTGTGGTAGTAACTGTTGTAGCATAACGGTCAGTTGAGACAGCTGTTGGCCTTGTTGCGCTATCTGTTGTGACTGCTGGGCGACCACCGTGGTGAGGTCAGCGACAACTGGCAGAGGAACTTCAGCGGGATCCATGGCCGGATCTACTGTCACGATGCCGGCTGGCAGGTAGTGGATCCTCTGTGCCAGAGAGGGATTGGCGTGGACCGTGCTAGTGGACCGGTTCTAAGCCACTACTGGTTTTCACCAGAGCCCGCCGCAAAGCGGGATGGTCTTGCTGCGGCGGTAGTGACCAGGTCGTATCCACTAGCAACGGCTCACCTCTCTGGCTGCTGAAGATAGGCGCGGTACAAGGGAGTAGGCAAAAGCAAGGTCGGACGTAGCAGAAGGTCGGGGCAGGCAGCAAGGATCGTAGTCAGGGGCAACGGCAGAAGGTCTGGAAACACAGGCAAGGAACACACAAGGAACGCTTTCACTGGCACTAAGGCAACAAGATCCGGCAAGGGAGTGCAGGGGAAGTGAGGTGATATAGGGAAGTGCACAGGTGAACACACTAATTGGAACCACTGCGCCAATCAGCGGCGCAGTGGCCCTTTAAATCGCAGAGACCCGGCGCGCGCGCGCCCTAGGGAGCGGGGCCGCGCGCGCCGGGACAGAACAGACGGAGAGCGAGTCAGGTAGGGGAGCCGGGGTGCGCATCGCGAGCGGGCGCTACCCGCATCGCGAATCGCATCCCGGCTGGCAGCGGAATCGCAGCGCCCCGGGTCAGAGGACGTGACCGGAGCGCTGCCGCGGGGAGAGTGAAGCGAGCGCTCCGGGGAGGAGCGGGGACCCGGAGCGCTCGGCGTAACAATCCCCCTGTCATGTGCCCCTACAGTCCAATGCTTTCCCTTCCAGGGCATTCTGTTCTAACCTATTCAGCATACACATCATGTTACACCAGTGTTTCTCAACCAGTGTGCCTCCAGCTGTTGCAAAACTACAACTCCTAGCATGCCCAAAGGCAGTCAGGGCATGCTGGGAGTTGTAGTTTTGCAACACCTGGAGGCACCCTGGTTGGGAAACACTGGTGTATGCCCTACAGAGGTGTGGTGAACTACAACCCCCAGGAGACTACAGAGGCAGCATGCTGGTGTTATACCACAGACTGAAGACTCCTGAACGACACATGCTGGGAGTTGTAGTCCCTTTTGTGTGTGTATGACAGTGTATCCCGACCAAGGCTGATTATATTAGTGTGCTGTGTATAAGGGCGCCGACCCGGGAAAATAGTAGGATGGGTAAAGGGCGGAACAAACAAAAAAAAAAAAAAAAAAAAAAAAAAAAGGAGCCACCCCAAACCAGCAAGGCATGTGGCATGCTGGGATTTGTAGTTTTCAGCACAGCAAGAAACAGGAAATAGAAGCAAAGATAGGAAAACAAAGTGGGGGATAAAAAGACAACAAAGAACGGAAATAGAGTAGCCAAAAACAACAAGAATAGAAATGAAACAAAACAAATAGGGTAAGTCAAAAACGTAAAAACACGTTGACCACCGGAGTACCCCTTTAACCCCTTAACGACGCAGGACGTATATTTACGTCCTGCGCCGGCTCCCGCGATATGACAGCCGACACCCGCGGCTAATACCACACATCGCCGATCGCGGCGATGTGTGATATTAACCCTTTAGAATCGGCGGTCAAAGCTGACCGCCGCTTCTAAAGTGAAAGTGACCCGGCTGCTCAGTCGGGCTGTTCGGGAACGCCGCGGTGAAATCGCGGTGTCCTGAACAGCTTACAGGACAGGACACCAGGAGGGCCCTTACCTGCCTCCTCGGTGTCCAATCGACAAATGACTGCTCCGTGCCTGAGATCCAGGCAGGAGCAGTCAAGCGCCGATAACACTGATCACAGGCGTGTTAATACACGCCAGTGATCAGCATAGGAGATCAGTGTGTGCAGTGTTATAGGTCCCTGTGGGACCTATAACACTGCAAAAAAAAAGTGTTAATAAAGGTCATTTAACCCCTTCCCTAATAAAAGTTTGAATCACCCCCCTTTTCCCATAAAAAAAATAAAACTGTGTAAAAAAATAAATAAATAAACATATGTGGTATCGCCGCGTGCGTAAATGTCCGAACTATATAAATATAATGTTAATTAAACCGCACGGTCAATGGCGTACGCGAAAAAAAAATTCCAAAGTCAAAAAAAGCATATTTTTGGTCACTTTTTATACCATTAAAAAATGAATAAAAAGTGATCAAAAAGTCTGATCAAAACAAAAATCATACCAATAAAAACTTCAGATCACGGCACAAAAAATGAGTCATCATACCGCCCTGTATGTGGAAAAATAAAAAAAGTTATAGGGATAGGGGTCAGAAGATGACATTTTTAAACGTATAAATTTTCCTGCATGTAGTTATGATTTTTCCCAAAAGTACTACAAAATCAAACCTATATAAGTAGTGTATCATTTTAACCGTATGGACCTACAGAATAATGATAAGGTGTCATTTTTACCGAAATATGCATTGCGTAGAAATGGAAGCCCCCAAAAGTTACAATATGGCGTTTTTTCTTCGATTTTGTCGCACAATGATTTTTTTTCCGTTTCGCCGTGAATTTTTGGGTAAAATGACTAATGTCACTGCAAAGTAGAATTGGTGACACAAAAAATAAGCCATAATATGGATTTTTAGGTGGAAAATTTAAAGGGTTATGATTTTTAAAAGGTAAGGAGGAAAAAACGAAAGTGCAAAAACTGAAAAACCCTGAGTCCGTAAGGGGTTAAGGTGAAAATGAGCTGCATCCTTAAGGGGTTAAAAAAAAACTGTACCTTTTCTTTTTTTATATTATTATTATTACTAAAATGAGTATGCTTAAAATTGCCCTATTCTGACCCCTATAAAAATCATTTTTTGCACCATGACCTGTAATTTTTATTGAGACTTATTGATAATATGGTTATTTATTTATATAAAAAAAATTTGGGGGGGGAAAGGGGAACTTACATTTTTATTGGCAGAGGGACTTTTATATACTTTTAACCTTTTGAGGACACAGCCTATTATGACCTTAAAGGCGTACTCCGCCCCTAGACATCTTATCCCCTATCCAAAGGATAGGGGATAAGATGTCAGATCGCCGTGGTCCCGCTGCTGGGGACCCCTGGGATCGCTGCTGCGGCACCGCGCTATCATTACTGCACAGAGCGAGTTCGCTCTGTGCGTAATGACGGGCGATACAGGGGACGGAGCAGTGTGACGTCATGGCTACGCCCTTCGTGACATCACGGCCCGTCCCCTTAATGCAAGTCTATGGCAGGGGCGTGACGACCACCATGCCCCCTCTTATAGACTCGTATTGAGGGGGCGGCCGTGACGTCACGGGTGGCGGAGCCGCGACGTAACGATGCTTCGGCCCCTGTATTGCCCGTCATTACGTGCAGAGCAAACTCGCTCTGTGCAGTAATGAAAACGGGGTGCTGCAGCGGTGATCCCAAGGGTCCCCAGCAGCGGGACCACGGCAATCTGACATCTTATCCCCTATCCTTTGGATAGTTAATAAGATGTCTAGGGGCAGAGTACCCCTTTAAAGGAGAAGTCTCATGCTGAAAAAATTATCTGAAGGATAGGGGATAAGTTTTAGATTGCGAGGCGTCCAACTGCTGGGACCCCCATGATCTCCTGTAGGGGGCCCCGGATCTCCCCAGGAGCAGTGCGTCACGACTCCCGCAAGAAGGGGCGGCCAATGCGCCTTCTCCATATACAGTGTGGCAAAAAAGTATTTAGTCAGCCACCAATTGTGCACATTCTCCCACTTAAAAAGATGAGAGAGGCCTGTAATTTTCACCATAGGTATACCTCAACTATGAGAGACATAATGAAAAAAAAAATCCATAAAATCACATCAGTGGTTTTAAAGAATTTATTTGCAAATTATGGTGGAAAATAAGTATTTGGTAACAAAAGTTTATCTCAATACTTTGTTATATACCCTTTGTTGGCAATGACAGAGGTCAAACATTTTCTGTAATTCTTCATAAGGTTTTCACACACTGTTGCTAGTATTTTGGCCCATTCCTCCATGCAGATCTCCTCTAGAGCAGTGATGTTTTGGGGCTGTCGCTGGGCAACACAGACTTTCAACTCCCTCCAAAGGTTTTCTATTTTTCTATGGGGTTGAGATCTGGAGACTGGCTAGGCCACTCTAGGACCTTGAAAGACTTTTTACCAAACCACTCCTTCGTTGCCCAGGTGGTGTGTTTGGGATCATTGTCCTGCTGAAAGACCCAGCCACGTTTCATCTTCAATGCCCTTGCTGATGGAAGGAGGTTTTCACTTAAAATCTCACGATACATAGTCCATTCATTCTTTCCTTTACATGGATCAGTCGTCCTGGTCCCTTTTTCTGAAAAACAGCCCCAAAGCATGATGTCTCCACCCCCATGCTTCACAGTAGGAATGGTGTTCTTTGGATGCAACTCAGCATTCGTTCTGCTCCAAATACGACGAGTTGAGTTTTTACCAAAAAGTTCTACTTTGATTTCCTCTCACCATATGACATTCTTCCAATCCTCTTCTGGATCATCCAAATGCTCTCTAGCAAACTTGCTCTCTGCATGATTTGAGTCCCTGGCGGCATAGTTTGTCACTGATGGTAGCCTTTATTACTTTGGTCCCAGCTCTCTGCAGATCATTCGCTAGGTCACCCCAATTGGTTCTGGTATTTTTGCTCACCGTTCTTGTGATCATTTTGACACCACTGGGTGAGATCTTGCGTGGAGCCCCAGATAGTGGGAGAGTATCAGGGGTCTTGTATGTCTTCCATTTTCTAATAATTGCTCCCACACTTGATTTCTTTACACCAAGCTGCTTGCCTATTGCAGATTCAGTCTTCCCAGCCTAGTGCAGGTCTACAGTTTTTTTTTTGGTGTCCTTTAACAGCTCTTTGATCTTGGCCATAGTGGAGTTTGGAGTGTGACTGTTTGAGGTAATGGACAGGTGTCTTTTATATTGATAACAAGTTCAAACAGGTAACGAGTGGAGGACAGAGGAGACTCTTAAAGAAGAAGTTACAGGTCTGTGAGAGCCAGAAATCTTGCTTTTGTAGGCGACCAAATACTTATTTTCCACCATAATTTGCAAATGAATTCTTTAAATATCAGACAATGTTATTTTATGATTTTTTTTTCTCATTATGTCTCTCATTGTTGAGGTATACCTATGATGAAAATTACAGGCTTCTCTCATCTTTTTAAGTGGGAGTTTGGACCACTTAATGAAATACTTATGAAACTTTGCATTTTGGGCAAATATCTGATTATGACCAAATGGTTTGCCGAGGACGTGCCGAACATAAAACAATGGATGGCGCTGATGGAAAAAGTAAAAAATTAAAAATTAAAAATTTTGAGTTGGAAGATCTAAAAAAAGGAAGAAACTCTTTAAAAAAACATGGAAACTGATGTAAGGAATGTAAGAAGATCTGATTACCTACTTCCTTTAGCAGCAATGTTAACATGACAAAAAGTTTATATTTTTATTATTTTTTTCTTTATTCTCCCTCGGCTCAGGGTGGGTGTGGGAGGGGGGTTAGATGGGGGGGATAAGCATATTTTTTGTTATTCTATGAATGGTCTATGATATTTTTTTGTAAAATGGAATTGAAAATAAATAAATAAAAAAGTTTGAGAACTTGCACAATTGTTCTCTGACTAAATACTTTTTTGCCCCATTGTAGCACTATGAGAGAGCCTAAGACAGCTAAATGGCTTACTCACATTTTGAAAACCCTTTTTTTCTATTTTTTTTTTACTACCTTTACCTACCTCAGGCAATCAGATCAGCCATGCGTCACATTGCCTCAAATGTTGTGATCAATATTGATCACGCCATCTGAGGAGTTAATGGCGGAAATTAGGGTGAGCGCTGATGTCCGCCATTACCAGCGGGTCCCTCCTGCACTCGCTTCTTAGCCGTGGAGGGAAGCAGGACATACATTTACATCCTGGTGCGCTAAGTCCTAGTGCCCAGGGTGTACCTGTAGGCCATGCGTCCTGTAGGGCTTAAAGAGGTACTCCAATGGAAAACTTTTTTTTTTTTTTTCTGGTGCCAGAAAGTTAAACAGATTTGTAAATTACTTCTATTAAAAAATCGTAATCCTTCCAGTACTTATTAGCTGCTGAATACTACAGAGGAAATTATTTTATTTTTGGAACACAGTGCTCTCTGCTGACATCATGACCACAGTGCTCTATGCTGACATCTCTGTCCATTTTAGGAACTGTCCAGAGCAGCATATGTTTTCTATGGGGATTTTCTCGTACAGAGGTGTTAGCAGAGAGCACTGTGGTCATGATGTCAGCAGAGAGCTCTGTGTTCCAAAAAGAAAAGAATTTCCTCTGTATTATTCAGCAGCTGATCAGTACTGGAAGAATTAAGATTTTTTAATATAAGTAATTTACAAATCTGTTTAACTTTCTGGCACCAGTTGATTAAAAAAAAAAAAGGTTTCCACCGGAGTACCCCTTTAAAAAGCAAAGTAGATAACAAAAAATGTAATTTTGTTTAATGTTTAATTTTGTATAAGGTTATATTATAAATAATGTTCAGACAGTACATTTTCAGGTGTATTTAAAAATGTACGTAAAATCTCTAAAAATTTGCATCCATTTTTGCAAAATGAATGTGCTTTCTGTATGTCTATGAGAAAGTGATTGTGTGCACACAGTATTTAAAAAAAGGACAAATTTTTTTGCATCTGTACTGTCACTTATTTTTACAGATGCAAATAATACATCCCTTTTATACATACTGCATACACAAACACTTTCCCATAGGCTTATATAGAGCACATTAGTTTTACAAAAATGGACGCAAATTTTCCACAATTTTATAATCACACCTTTTGTAATAAAATATGCTATGTGAACATAGCCTTATACAGCTTTATTAATCTCTTAAGATTCCTGTACGCCCTGAGTCCGCTCCCTTTCTATAGCGCGGGGCCACGGCTAACAACAACCGGGACCCGTGGCTAATAGCTCGCGGCACTGATCGCGGTGCCGCGCGCTATTAACCCTTTAGACGTGGCGTTCAAAGTTGATCGCTGCGTCTAAAGTGAAAGTAAACTACTCACGGCTAGCTCAGTGGGCTGTTCGGGACCGCCAAGGCATCCCGAACAGCTGGAGGACACAAGGAGGGTCCCTACCTTCCTCCTGCGTGACCGATCGCCCAATGACTGCTCCGTGCCTGAGATCCAGGCATGAGCAGTCAAGCGGCAGAATCATTGATCAATGTTATCCTATGGGATAACAATGATCAATGTAAAATACCAGTGTGTGCAGTGTAATAGCCCCTATGGGGGCTATAATATTTTGAAAAAAAAAAAGATCCTATAATTATTATATCTCTAATAAAAGTTTGAATCACCCCCCTTTTCCCATTTAAAAAAAACAAAACTGTTCAAATAAAAAAAACATGTGGTATCTCCACGTGCGGAAATGTCCGACTTATAAAAATATATTGTTATTTAAACCGCACGGTCAGTGGCGTAAGCACAAAAAAATTCCAAAGTCCAAAATAGCGGGTTTTTTTGTGGTCACTTTCTATATCATGAAAAAAATTAATAAAGAGTGACCAAAAAGTCCAATAAATACAAAAATGGTACCGCCAAAAACTTCAGATCACAGCACAAAAAATGAGCCCTCTGACTGCCCCGTACACAGAAAGATCTAAAAGTTATAGGTGTCAGAAGATGACAATTTTAAACGTATACATTTTCCTGCATGTAGTTATGATTTTATCCAGAAGTACGACAAAATCAAACCTATATAAGTAGGGTATCATTTTAATCGTATGGACCTACAGAATAAAGAAAAGGTATCATTTTTACCGAAAAACTTACTGCCTAGAAACGGAAGCCCCCCCAAAATTACAAATTGTGTTTTTTCTTCAATTTTGTCGCACAATGATTTTTTTCCTGTTTCGCTACATTACAAAGTAGAATTGGTGGCGCAAAAAAATAAGCCATCATATGGATTTTTAGGTGCAAAATTTAAAGAATTATGATTTTGTAAAGGTAAAGAGGGAAAAACAAAAGTGCAAAAATGGGAAACCCCCGGGTCCTTAAGGGGTTAAAGAGAATCTGACAGCTAGTTCACCCACACTTAATCCAGTATATTGGGTTATAGTGCAGGTGAACAGCTGTAAAATAAGGGGTTACTTGCTGAAATCTGTTCCTTAGGGGCAGAGTTATGCTTGTAAATCGTTTTATTCCTAATTTGCACCAGTGCACGTTGGAGGTGGGGAGCAGACTGGCCTAGCTTCCCTGCATCATTCAAATTCTTCACTCTCACGTCACTAGGATGTGATAGCCAGCTTCAGTGGCGCATAGAGATGTGTTTACCTCCCCCTGACTGGCTTTCACATCCTAGTAGTGAAGAATTTGAATAATCAAGCTGTGGACGGGTCAGAGAGTGAATATAGATGAGGCAGGGGAGCTCGGCCAGCCAGCTCCTCAGCTCCAATATGTGTTGGGGCACATTATGACTAAAACTATTTACAAGCGTAACCCCTTATTTTACAGCTGTTTACCCGCACTATATACCAGTATACTGGTTTTAGTGTGGGTTAATTAGCTGCAGATTCTCTATTAAAAAAAAAATAATTCTCGGCACTTCCAGTTCCGGCGCTATGCTGTGAAGAAACATGGTGCAGCAGCTCCTCTCCCATCATACTTAATCTGACACCATCCGCTCGCAATCTTGCCCAGTGATCCCCCAGAGTGCACCTGTGATTTGGGACTCATTCCCATAGTCATGGAGGCCACTCTTCAGCACGCTGCTGTGGTAGGGCAGACATGGCGCCCTCACTGGCACCCAGCCACCCGTCCTCCACAGCCTGTTCAGACCGAGATGAATGTGAGCGGGCCACGATGTAGAGTCTCAGGGCATGGATTACTCATTGCTGGCAGTGGAGGTCGCAAAACATATAACAGCAGGAGACCATGTCAGCAATCCAGGCCACACTGCATCAGCTCCAGAAAACAGTTGCACAACATGGCGCACGCCTGTCAGCGGTTGAAAATAGACTAGGGTCTGACAAGTCACTGGGGACTTGGCTGACTCGCACTTCACCTGGACAGCTGCTCTGGAGGTGGAATGCAAGAGGCTGTGGGATAAGGTGGAGGACCTTGAGAATAGGTCCCGCAGTAACAACTTGCTGGTAGTGGGTCTGCCAGAGCAGTTCCCAGCCCGTGATCTCTCCACAGGTTTTGTGAAGTGACCTTACCTCGCCTGTTGGGACTTGAGCATCCATGCAAAGTGGAACTGGCTTATAGACTGGGCCCCAACCGCAACGAAAGGAGCCCTCCCGATCTGGCTTAGCATTCCAGGCCCAATCAAGTTATTGTGAAGTATCTCCATTTTCTGGATGAAGTGTGAATCCTGAAGTCTTTCCACCAGCTGCGTTATAAAAATGCCCATATATGCCCAAAAAAAGGTAGGTTAGTACACCTCAAAATTTAACAAAACAAGACTTATGAACTACACATATATCCTATAGAATAAGTCAAAAGGATTTACAACACAATGTAATATGCAAAATTAGTTTTTATTTAAACATGAAGTTTACCCAATATTAACCCATAAAAACACATACACATAAGACCATTAAAATATTTTCTATAGGATGGAGGGGTACAGTGAAAGACAAGTCATCAAAATAATTAATCTATATACACATATCATAAATAAACAAATAATTCAGTTGATGAATTATTTATTTATTTATGATATGTGTATATAGATGAATTATTTTGATGAATTGTCCTGCACTGTACCCCTCCATCCTATAGAAAATATTTTGATGGTCTTATGTGTATGTGTTTTTATGAGTTAATATTGGGTAAAACTGCATGTTTAAATAAAAACTAATTTTGCATAATAAATTGTGTTGTTAGTAAAATGCCCGCCTGCTCATTTTCGGGGACTTCTCCACGGAGGTCGTCAGGAGGCGAAAATTGTTTGCTCCATTGTGCTCTACCTTAATTCGTGAACAGGTTTGTTTTGCTCTCATTTACCCTGTTATTTTTTGCCCCCCGCTTCTGGAACCTCGATTCTTCTGTCACCCGTTTTTTTGTGCTCCTTACCTTCTATGGAAATGACAGCTTTGTTGCAGTCGGCACAGGCTTGCTAAGCCCCTGAAGCCTGAATTTTGGGGGAGTTAGAGGGGACGGTCTCTTGCCGGGTCTTTTTATTTTTCTATCTGAAATAGTCACAAGGTCTCCCAACCGTTTCATCTTACACTCTCACCAGCCTCCATAAATATGCGTATTATCTCATGGAATGTTAAGTACCTACTGTTACATACTGCACTCCGGCGGGTAGCACTGGCCGTGAGCGCAGTAGCCCTGTGTCCCCGCTCACCGGCAGGGCTGGGATTCGCATTGCACACTGCACACACTGATCTCTCATGCTGATCACTGGCGTGTATTAACACGCCGGTGATCAGTGTTATCGGCGCTTGACTGCTCCTGCCTGGATCTCAGGCACGTAGCAGTCATTCGTCGATCGGACACCGAGGAGGCAGGTAAGGGCACTCCCGGTGCCCTGTAAGCTGTTCGGGACGCCGCGATTTCACCGCGGCAGTCCCGAACAGCCCGGGTTACTTTCACTTTAGATGCGGCGGTCAGCTTTGATCACTGCGTCTGAAGGGTTAATACAGGGCATCACCGCGATCGGTGATGTCCTGTATTAGCCGTGGGTCCCGACTGTTGATAGCCGCCGGGACCGACACGATATGCCGCAGGAACACCGCGTAACCCCGCGGCATATCGTGGGAGCCGGCGGAGGACATACATATACTTCCTTTATCGTTAAGGGGTTAACCAGCTATCCGCCATGATGCAGCAGTTGTTATATGCTCAGCAGCAACCGCCATTGCCACAGCCTCCCCCAGCTCCAGTACAGCCTCCCGCAGCTGCAGCCTCCTCCGGGACCAGACTGCGCTTGTCCCTTCCTGAAAAATATGAGGGGGATCCCAAGTCCTGTCGAGGCTTTGTAACACAGTGCTCCATGCACCTTGAGCTCATGGCGGACCAGTTCTCCACGGAACGTGCAAAGGTGGCCTTCGTCATCAGTCTCCTGTCTGGTAAAGCTTTGGCCTGGGCAACCCTGCTATGGGATCGCAATGATATCATCACTTCAAATCTCCAGGCATTCCTTACGGAATTTCGCACTGTCTTCGAGAAACCTGCCCGTGCTTCATCTCCCAAGACGGCCCTGCTAAGTCTCTCCCAGGACAACTCCACTGTTGGCGAGTATGCTATCCGGTTCCGAAGCCCTCTGGGCTACTTTTAAGAGGGGTTTATCGAGCCAAATTAAAGATGTCCTCGCTGCCCGGGAATTGCCAGCCTCCCTGAATGAACTGATACAGTTGGCATCCCGGATCGATATCCGGTTCTCCGAGTGACGTGAGGAACTGAGACAAGTAATGGAATATGCACGACCTCGGCAAATTTGAGGGTCCAACTTCTTCTCCCCACCAAACAGACTCTCTCAGTACTGGCCTTCTTGGACTCTGGCTCTTCGGGAAACTTTATTGATGCTTCCTTAGTGCATAAGTATCGTCTGCCAGTCTTCCGACTCCAGAAGCCCCTGTACATCTCTACAATCAATGGAGAAAAACTGGACTGTACTGTGCGTTACCGCACTTAACCCATAGGGAGAACTTGTCCTTCTACGTACTCCCACACTGCACTTCCCCTCTTCTGCTTGGTCTACCTTGGTTGCAGCTCCATTCTCCCCAGTTAAATTTCAAAAACCGGAGAAGTCCTTCGCTGGGGTCCGTACTGCTATGATCACTGTATTTACATACGTGTAACCAAGTTAGAATCCTCGTCTATTCCTCAACCTGGATTACTTCCATTCCTCCAAGACTTTGCTTATGTCTTTTGCAAAAAGCAAGCTGAAGTTTTGCCTCCACATCGTCCATACGATTGTCCTATTGACTTGCTGCCTGGTACCACGCCTCCCAGAGGCCGTATCTTATTTTTTGTGCTACCAATTCTACTTTGTAGTGACATTAGTCATTTTACCAAAGAATTCACGGCGAAACGGAAAAAAAAATCATTGTGTGACAAAATTGAAGAAGAAAATTCATTTTGTAACTTTTGGGGGCTTCCGTTTCTACGCCGTGCATTTTTTGGTAAAAATAACACCTTATCTTTATTCTGTAGGTCGATACGGTTAAAATGATACCCTACTTATATAGGTTGGATATTGTCGTACTTCGGAAAGAAATCATAACTACGTGCAGGAAAATTTATACGTTTAAAATTGTCATCTTCTGACCCCTATAACTTTTTTATTTTTCCGCTTTCGGGCCGGTATGAGGACTCATTTTTTCTAAAGTTTTTATCGGTACCATTTTTGTATTGATCGGACTTTTTGATCGCTTTTTATAAATTTTTTTCATGATATAAAAAGTTACCAAAAATACACTATTTTGGACTTTGGAATTTTTTTGCGTGCACGCCATTGACCGTGCAATTTAATTAACTATATATTTTTATAGTTCGGCCATTTTTGCATGCGGCGATTTCACATATGTTTATTTTTATTTACACAGTTTTTTTTTTTTAATGGGAAAAGGGAGGTGATTCAAACTTTTAATAGGGAAGGGGTTAAATGACCATTGTTTACTTTTTTTTCACTTTTTTTTGCAGTGTTATAGCTCCCATAGGGAGCTATAACACTGCACACACTGATCTCCTATGCTGATCCCTGCAAAGCCATAGCTTTGCAGGGATCAGTCAGATAGGGGCTCGATTGCTCAAGCCTGTAGCTCAGGCTTGGAGCAATCAATCCCCGATCGGACGCCACGGAGAGAGGTAAGGAGACCTCCGCCTGCGTCCCAGCTGATCGGAACATCGCGATTTTATCGCGATGTCCCGATCAGCCTGACTGAGCTGCCGGGAACCGTTTACTTTCGTTTTCAGATGCGGCGATCAACAGGTACGCCCTAAGTCCTTAAGAGGCTAATACTCGAGATGGACATTTTGAGTATCTTGTTATGCCTTTCAGACTATGCAATGCACCTGCAGTCTTCCAGGAGTTTGTCAATGACATATTTCGGGATCTGCTCTACTCCTGTGTTGTTGTATATTTAGATGACATCCTCATCTATTCTCCAAACTTCCACACTCATCGTCTCCATCTCCGTCAAGTATTACAACTTCTTCGTGACAACCAACTCTACGTAAAACTTGAAAAGTGTTCTTTAGTCAATACAAGCCTACCGTTTCTAGGATATATTGTTACCAGTCAAGGGCTTCAAATGGATCCTAACAAGTTATCCGCAGTACTGTAATGGCCTCAGCCTACCGGACTGAAAGCAATACAACGCTTTCTTGGCTTAGCCAATTATTATCGCCAGTTTATTTCCCAACAGTATTGGTGGCCCACACTGAAACGGGATGTCATAGACTTTGTCCGCTCCTGCTCTGTTTGTGCCCGGGACAAAACTTCTCGCACCAAGCCTGCCGGTCTACTAAATCCATTGCCTGTTCCTGAACAGCCCTGGTCCAACATTGCAATGGATTTTATTACGGATCTCCCTTCTTCCAGCGGCAATACGGTCATCTGGGTCGTAGTGGACCGATTTTCTAAGATGGCACATTTTGTACTGTTGCCTGGGTTACCATCCGCACCCCAATTTGCCAAACAATTCTTTACACATATTTTCCACCTCCATGGTTTGCCGACTAATATAGTCTCTTACCGTGGAGTCCAGTTTGTCTCAATATTCTGGAGGGCACTGTGCTCACGGCTCAAAGTTAAGTTGAATTTCTCCTCTGCCTATCACGCCCAGTTTAATGGACAAGTTGAAAGGGTGAATCAGATTGTGGGAGATTATCTTCACCACTTTGTCTCCGCTCGCCAAGACGACTGGTCTGACCTTCTACCCTGGGCCGAATTTTCATACAACCATAGGGATACCGAATCCACTGGAACTTCACCCTTTTATGTTGTCTATGGACTTCATCCTCATCTGCCTCTGCCCTTGTCTACTCCCTCCGGTGTCCCTATGGCAGATGAATTAGTACGGGACTTTACCACCATATGGAAGAAGACTCGGCTCTCCCTTCTTCGTGCCACAACAAGAATGAAAAGTCAAGCGGACAAGAAGAGGCGTCATCCTCCTGAATTTTCTCCTGGAGACAAAGTGTGGTTGTCTTCAAAATTCATCCGCTTCAGAGTAGCCTCCTACAAACTGGGATCTCGCTTTTTAGGGCCTTTCAAAGTCAATAGACGTTTAAACCTGGTGGCTTATTCCCTACATCTGCCTTCCTCCCTCCGGATCCCAAATTCTTTCCACGTCTCCCTCCTGAAACCAGTTATCTATAATCGTTTTTCTAAAAAGGACATTTCTCCCACTCCCATCTCTGGTACCTCAGATGTTTATTCCATCAAGGAGATTCTGGACTCCAAACTTGTTAGAGGTAAACGTTTCTTCTTGGTAGACTGGGAGGGATTCGGTCCTGAGGAGAGATCCTGGGAGCCACAAGAAAACATCTTGGATCAGGATCTTCTCAAAAGATTCTTGAGTCATAAAAGGTTGGAGAAACCAAAGGGGGGGGGGGGTACTGTTACATACTGCGCTCTGGCGGTTAGTACCGGCCGTGAGCGCAGTAGCCCTGTGTCCCCGCTCCCCGGCCGGGAGTGCAGTAGTTCTGTGTCCCCGCTCACCGGCCGGGAGCGCAGTAGTCCCGTGTCTCCACTCACCGGCAGGGCCGGGATTCGCATTGTGGGACTCGCCCGCATACGAATCCCACCCCATTACTTACCCACTGCTGCTGCTGCTCCGTCTCAGCCTCGGCGCGCACGTCCCCGTCCCTTAGGGTGCACGCGCGCTGGTGCTTTGAAATTTAAAGGGCCAGTGCACCCATAATTAGTAAGTGCACCTGAACACTATATTATAAATTCCTGCACCTCCCACACATCCCTGCCGGATCTTCAGTGCTTTTTGCCTAAGAGAAAGCGTTCCCATTGCCTGTTCTGCCTACCCGTGTTACCCGACTTCCTTGCTACTTTTTGACCACGAACCTTTGCCACCTGCCTTGACCTTCTGCTACGTTGACTACGCCTCTGTCTCGCCCTCCTGTACCCCGCCTTGCCCTGTACCTGTGTGGTCGAGCCATATCGGGGGTAGCGACCTGGGTGCCGCCTGCTGCAGCAAATCCATCCTGCCTTGCGGCGGGCTCTGGTGAAGACCCTTAGACTCCGCTCCCTGAAACAGTCTGTGTAATCAGCCACACAGGTGGAGGAACCACTACCTGCTCTGTGACATCCGCATCCAGGTACGTGACACCTACAGTCCCCCTAGAAACAGGGAATGGTGTTGCGCCATCTCAAACAGTTCTCGCCTGATATTGTGTTGCTACAAGAGATTTATTTGGCGAAAGCTGATTTCCCTAGAATGAAGAAATGGTGGGTGGTGGGGTGGAGGGTTAGCCAGCATTGGACCATAAAGCAGAGTACTCATTTTATTCCATAAAGCTTTTAACTGCAAACTCTCTGACTTAGTCACCTTGCACACTGCCATTGCGCCCCATCAAGAATTGCCGTTAAGCTCCGCTGGGATCCGCATTGTTAAGCAGTGCTGGGATCCGCATCGTGGGACGCTCCAGCATGCAAATCCTAGCCCGTCTCTCACCTTCCTCTGCCTCACTGTGTACCTGTCCTCACATCTCCGGTGCGCGTGCCTCCGTCTTCTAGGGTGCTCACGCCAGAGCTCTGTTTCTTAAAGGGCCAGTGCCCAATTAATTAAAGTGATTACACCTGTTCCCTGGTCCATATATTCCTGCCCCTCCCTTGCTTCCCTGCGGGATCTTTGGTTGTTTATGCCATTGTGAAGTCCTGTGTCTCGCTACTGTGTACCTGTTCCTTGTTTCCCTACCTAACCTATACCTGTGTACCTGCCCTGACCTTCTGCCATCTGCCACGTCCTGCCAGTGTGCTTCTGTGCCACACCAACCCCCAGTTACCTGTGTGGACGAGTCGTGCCAGGGGTAGTGACCTGGGTGCCGCCTGCCACAGCAAGACCATCCCGCTTTATGGTGGGCTCTGGTGAATACCAGCAGCACCTTAAACTCCACTCCCTGGCACGGCTCACGTTTACATCCACACAGGCCCAGAGGATCCACCACCTGCTGTCCACCTGCCGTGATGCCTAACACAGGTGGTGTGGTATCTAAAAACTGCAGAATGTAAATTTCATATGGAGAGGCAAATTTCCTAGATTCACACTCAGAGGGTGGCGTGGGTTACCCAAATGAGCGGTTACAACTTCTTGTACCTCTTTAGGCATGTGTTTAATTAGCAACATGCATTGAGTTCTGATTCAAACTTTTAGCTGGAATCTGCTTTAGCTTCACCTTGGAACTTACTCCCACATATTCAAGCTCCTTTCCTTCAATCATGTATTATAGATCCTTAGAATAGGAGCTAAGATGCTTGGGGCATATTATCCCTTTATCTGATGAAAATTAGACATTGCTTTTGAATTGTGGTTCAACAAAATCATTTTGTATAGGTTTTGGCGTTTGCACACTACATGCTGCCTTTTTTTAAAAACCTTGGAGTGTATATATATATTTTTTTTCATCTATGGAATTAGCTTGTTGATCTAGTTACTATATTATATATATTTTGTTATATGTAGCCTGGCCACCCACCCTTTTTTGTTTCTTGTCCACTGGACTAGCACCTCTGGCAATCTGTACATGATCATTTGTATGATTTTAATTGCTTTTATCATGTCTTATGTCTTTGAAGTGTATGTATAATTTTCTTAATAACGTATAACTCTTGATCCAAAAAACACATTTTCTTTTGTTGATTGCTAAATCAGCGTTGGGTCTGTGACTTTTTGGGGGGATTTTCTTGTAATGAACAGATGGAATTTGGCTGCACCAAAAATAAGTCTGCCAAATTCTTCTTCAAAAAAATGGAAGACATATATTGTCTCCTTATATGATGCGGAAATAGCACAGGTAGTGGCCCCCTTCCGGGACACGACCTGGTACCTGACGAAGGGCTTGGCGGGCTCTTTGGGTCGGTAACAAATAGTAGGGGAGAGTCAGGGGCTCACTAAACTGTTTTGCATTGGATGGAGGAGGGTTCTTTACACGGTTTTATTCTTTCTAAATGGGACCTTGTACTTTCTTTCATAGTGGGGCTATGGCTGGCTGATGCATAACGTGCCTGTTCTCTTGTCTTAAGTGAGGCAAGGAGGTTTGGTGAAGTCTGGATTCCTATTATCAGTTAAATACCCGGTTGGGAGGGTGGGGGTGGAAGGGTTCAACTGTCTCATATTAAATGCACTTTCTATTTTGCACTGCACCTTGTTACCCACAATTGGTGCTTATTTTCCCTTTTTGATACTTATTTGTTCTCTGCAATACCTCTTTGGTATACCTCTTTATTCTCTGCAATACCTCTTTGGTTGTTTCTTTATTCAGAAAAAATGCATAGATATCTATTCTGTATACACATGATGGCATTAAAAACTGTACATATTCTTTCTACTATGTTTAAAACTATTCTTAATTCAAATGTGTTTTTATTAGCATCCTGAAATTATGTAGTTATATAATGTACCCAAAGTCAAAGAGTAGTCTTTATGTATGACAATGAGATTGTTAGATCTTACCAGTTATCTTTTATAGCAATGGTTTGTTGATCTTAACTCCATAAACTTTTATAGGCTTGCAGCACTATAAGGGTGTGGCAGGTTGCCTGTGAATTTTACCTGAGGCTATGTGCAGGTAAAATCCACAGCAGAATACAATATCATACACAGGTTTCAGAAATCACATTCACATCCTGAGGAATTCTTAAGCGTGAAAATTGGCATGTTGTAACATCCGCACTCCGGCCAGACACGCTGGCTGTGGGCGCGCTGTCATGTCTCTGTTGCCAGCAGGGCTGGGATCCGCATCATGGGACGCACCAGCATGCGAATCCTAGCCCGTCTCTCCCCTTCCTCTGCCTCACTGTGTACCTGTCCTCACATCTCCGGTGCGCGTGCCTCCGTCTTCTAGGGCGCTCACGCCAGAGCTCTGTTTCTTAAAGGGCCAGTGCCCAATTAATTAAAGCGATTACACCTGTTCCCTGGTCCATATAGTCCTGCCCCTCCCTTGTTTCCCTGCCAGATCTTTGGTTGTTTATGCCATTGTGAAGTCCTGTGTCTCGCTACTGTGTACCTGTTCCCTGTTTCCCTACCTAACCTGTACCTGTGTACCTACCCTTCCATGCCACGCCACCCCCAGCTACCTGTGTGGACGAGTCGTGCCAGGGGTAGCGACCTGGGCGCCACCTGCCGCAGCAAGAACATCCCGCTTTGCGGCGGGCTCTGGTGAATACCAGCGGCACCTTAGACTCTGCTCCCTGGCATGGCTCACGTATATGTCCACACAGGCCCAGAGGATCCACCACCTGCTGTCCACCTGCTGTGATTCCTAACAGTAAGATCCGGCATTGGATCCCGCTGGGGTGCCTTTGCCAGGTGTCTCTGATCTTCCCAACTTACAGTCATGATGCAACAGCTCCTTCCTGCGCAGCAGCAACAACAGCAGCAGCCACCTGTTCCTGAGCCTCCTCCTGTGCCTGCAGCTTCTCCTGGGACTCAGCTCCGTTTGTCCTTGCCTTCTAAGTATGACGGAGACCCCAAGCTGTGTATGTCACGATTCGGCTAGCTGGATGTGGATCCTCTGTGTCAGCGAGGGATTGGCGTGGACCGTGTCGGTGGACTGGTTCTAAGATGCTACTGGTATTCACCAGAGCCCGCCGCAAAGCAGGATGGTCTTGCTGCGGCGGTAGCAACCAGGTCGTATCCACCGGCAACGGCTCAACCTCGCTGACTGCTGAGGGACAGAAGGACTAGGCAGAGGCAAGGTCAGACGTAGCAGAAGGTCGGGGCAGGCGGCAAGGTTCGTAGTCAAATGGAATAGCAGAAGGTCTGGAACACAGGCTTTGGACAACTCTAAACGCTTTCACTGGCACAAGGCAACAAGATCCGGCAAGGAAGTGCAGGGGAAGTGAGGTAATATAGCCAGGGAGCAGGTGGAAGCTAATTAGGCTGATTGGGCCAGGCACCAATCATTGGTGCACTGGCCCTTTAAATCTTAGAGAGCTGGCGAGCGCGCGCCCTAAGGAGCGGAGCTGCGTGCGCCAGGACATGACAGCCGGGGGCTGGGACAGGTGAGTGACTTGGGATGTGATTCGTGAGCGGGCGCATCCCGCTATGCGAATCGCATCCCCGCCGGCAGTGTCAGTGCAGCGCTCCCGGTCAGCGGGTCTGACCGGGGCGCTGCAGAGAGAGAAACGCCGCGAGCGCTCCGGGGAGGAGCAGGAACCTGGAGCGCTCGGCGTAACAGTACCCCCCCCCCTTAGGTTTCCCCCTTTTTTTGTCCGGCAATTGCTTCACGTGGGACGAGGACACTGGGAGCGATTGTAGGGTTTCCTCATCAAATGCAGGCAGTTCAGCAGGAGTGGGAATGGGGAGGGAGGGCAGAGGGTGAAGCTTGGCACGGGGCAGAGTGTTACCAGGAAAGGGGCTATGAGGAGGCAAAGCATAGTCCTGATAGGCTTTGGGGAGACCAGGTGTAGGAGGAGGCACCGAGGCTTGCCTGACGGGACTGGGAGGAGACGTGAGGCATTTCTTGCGGCAAGCAGGGCCCCAATTCTGGATCTCCCCGGTGGTCCAGTCAAGGGTGGGAGAATGATGCTGGAGCCATGGCAGACCGAGGAGGACTTCAGAGGTACAGTTGGGAAGGACGAACAATTCAATCTTTTTGTGATGGGGTCCAATGCACATTAAGAGGGGTTCTGTGCGGTAACGCACGGTGCAGTCCAATTTAACTCCGTTGACCGAGGAAATGTAGAGCGGCTTGACGAGACGGGTCACCGGGATGCAGAACTTATTCACCAAAGAGTCCAGAATAAAATTACCAGAGGCACCAGAGTCCAAGCAGACCACGGCTGAGAGGGAGGAGTTGGCAGAAGGAGAAATCCGCACGGGCTCCGTGAGACGGGGAGAAGCAGACTTCGCATCCCCGCCGGCAGTGTCAGTGCAGCGCTCCCGGTCAGCGGGTCTGACCGGGGCGCTGCAGAGAGAGAAACGCTGCGAGCGCTCCGGGGAGGAGCAGGGACCCGGAGCGCTCGGCGTAACAGTGTAGAGGCTTTGTGGCACAGTGTTCTGTCCATCTCGAACTCATGGCGGATCTGTTCCTGACGGAGCGTGCTAAAGTTTCGTTTGTCTTCAGTCTGCTGTCCGGAAAAGCCCTCGCCTGGGCTACTCCTCTCTTGGATTGTAGAGATCCGGTCTCCTTGAATCTGTCTGCATTCCTTTCTGAATTCTGCAAAGCTTTTGAAGAACCCGCCCGAGCCTCCTCTGCCGAGACGGCTCTACTGAACCTTTGCCAAGGAAACTCCCACGTTGGGGACTACGCGGTTCAGTCCCGCACTCTTGCCTCAGAACTTTCTTGGAACGACAATGCCTTTTGTGCTACCTTTAAAAAAGTACTTTACCCTCGAATCAAGGATGCTCCGGCTGCACGAGATTCTCCTACTAACCTGAGCGAACTTATCCATTTGCCACCCGTATTGATGTGCGTTTTGCCGAGAGGCAGGAAGAACTTCTTTTGGAAAGAAAACCTGCCCGAACACGGCGATTACCCCGACTGGCACCTGTGTTCCAATATCCACCTCTACTATCTACTTTGCCTCCTGCCGAAGAGGCTATGGATGTGGACCCTTTTCGCTTAACACCACAGGAAAGATCCCATCGTCGCAATGAGAATTTGTGCATATATTGTGCCAGTCCAAAGCACTTTCTCAAAGACTGTTCTGCATGTTCTTCGCGTCCGGGAGAACGCTCTCATCTTGGTCAAGTTGGAGTGGCATCCCTTGGTGTGAATTTCGCCTCTCATCGCTCGACCATCCAGGTTCAATTGTTCACCTCTACCAGAACCTCTTTCATTGCCTCTACTCTTTTGGATTCCAGTTCCGCTGTTAACTTCATTGGTGCCTCCCTGGTCCATAAATATCGTCTTCCAGTGTCACTTCTCGCCAAGCCCTACTACATCTCTTCTGTAAATGGACAGAATCTGAATTGTAAGGTGCAGTTTCACACACAACCCCTTGACATGCATGTGGGAAATTAGCATAAAGAAAAAATTGGGTTCTATGTGCTTCCTTGGTTTCAACGCCATTCTCCACATCTCGACTGAAAGACCGGAGAAATCACTTCCTGGGGACAATATTGCCAAGATCACTGTCTTGTTCCTCCGGTGATTCCTTCAGTGCCTGTTAGAAGATGGAAGACTCCTTGACAGAACCCTGCAAGTTCCTTACAGCCTTTGCCCATTTCTAACACCCCTTGGTTCTAGTTCCAAAGAAAAGGAGGAGACCAAAGGGGGGGGGGGGGGGGACTGTTACAGCCGTGCTCTGTCATGTCTCTGTTGCCGGCGGGGCTGGAATTTGCATCGCGGGATGTGCCCGCATGCGAATCCCAGCCTGTCTCTCACCTCCCTCAGCTTCTGCCTCACTGTGTCCCTGTCCTCGCAGCTCCCCGGAGCGCATGCCTCCCCCTTCTAGGGCGCGCGCGGGCCGGAGCTCTGTTTCTTAAATGGCCAGTGCCCAATTAAATAAAGTGATTACACCTGTCCCCTGGTCCATATATTCCAGCCCCTCCCTTGCTTCCCTGCGGGATCTTTGGTTGCCATTGTGAAGTCCTGTGTCTTGCTACTGTGTACCTGTTCCCTGTTTCCCTACCTAACCTATACCTGTGTACCTGCCCTGACCTTCTGCCATCTGCCACGTCCTGCCAGTGTGCTTCTGTGCCACGCCAACCCCCAGCTACCTTTGTGGACGAGTCATGCCAGGGGTAGTGACCTGGGTGCCGCCTGCTGCAGCAAGACCATCCCGCTTTGCGGTGGGCTCTGGTGAATACCAGCGGCACCTTAGACTCCGCTCCCTGGCACGGCTCACGTGTACATCCACACAGGCCCAGAGGATCCACCACCTGCTGTCCACCTGCCGTGATGCCTAACACAGGTGGTGTGGTATCTAAAAACTGCAGCATGTAAATTTCATATGGAGAGGCAAACTTCCTAGATTCACACTCAGAGGGTGGCGTGGGTTACCCAAATTAGCGGTTACAACTTCTTGTACCTCTTTAGGCATATGTTTAATTAGCAACATGCATTAAGTTCTGATTCAAACTTTTTGCTGGAATCTGCTTTAGCTGCACCTTGGAACTTACTCCCACATATTCAAGCTCCTTTCCATCAATCATGTATTAAAGATCCTTAGAATAGGAGCTAAGATGCTTGGGGCATATTACCCCTTTATCTGATGAAAATTAGACATTGCTTTTGAATTGTGGTTCAGCAAAATCATTTTGAAAAACAAAATAATGAACCTGACCAGGACAAAAATAATGGAACCCCTAAAAAAGAAAGGAAATAATTTGACATAAGGGACATGTTTAACTAGAGTGTCCTGTAATTAGCGTCACAGGTGTCTCCAAACTTGTAATCAGTCAGTCTACCTATGTACATGGTATGTACCACATTGAACATGGACCACAGAAAGCCAGAGGGAGTTGTCTCATGATATTAGAAAAAAAATATTAAAGGTAAAGGCTATAAAACCATGAAAAATTTGAAAAGTTTGCATTTTTTATAACTTTGAAGCTCTGGACATACATAATAAATTATATATTGGTTCACATATACAATATGTCTACTTTATGTTGACATCAATTTCCCAATTTTTCACATAAATTTCAAAATCTAAATTTTTCAGGGATCAGTTTAGTTTTGACGTTAATTTGAGGGTCTTTATGTTAGAAATGCCCCATAATTGACCCCATTATGAAAACTGCACCCCTCAATGTATTCAAAATAAAATTCAGAAAGTTTGTTAACCCTTTAGGTGTTTTACAGGAATAGCAGCAAAGTGGAGGCCAAAATTCTAAATCTTAATTTTTTACACTAACATGTTCTTGTAGACTCATATTTTTTATTTTTACAAGGGGTAAAAGGAGAAAAAGGCCCTTAAAATGTTTAACCCAATTTCTCTTGAGTAAGGAAATACCTCATATGTGGATGTAAAGTGCTTTGTGGGTGCACTAGAGGGATCTGAAGAGAAGGAGCGACAATGGGATTTTGGAGAGTGAATTTTGCTGAAATGGTTTTTGCGGGGTATGTCGCATTTAGGAAGCCCCTATGGTGCCAGAACAGAGAAAAACACCCCACATTGCATACTGTTTGGGAAATTACAACCCTCAAGGAATGTAACAAGGGGTACAGTGAGCCTTAACACTCTACAGGTGTTTGACAAATTTTCAATAAAGTTGGACGTGAAAATCAAAAATTTGACTTTTTTTTTCCACATTTTTCATTTTCACAAGGGGTAATAGGTGAAAATGTCCCCCAAAATTTGAAACCCCATTTCCCTCTAGTAAGGAAATATCTCATTTGTGGATGTAAAGTGATCTGCGGGTTCACTAGAGGGCTCAGAAGAGAAGGGGCGACATTGGGCTTTTGGAAAGCAAATTTGGCTGAAATGGTCTTTGGGGGGCATGTCTCATTTAGGAAGCCCCTATGGTGCCAGTACAGCAAAAAACACCCCACATGGCACACTATTTTGGAAACTACACCCCTCAAGGAACGTAACAAGGGTTACAGTGAGCCTTAACACCAGTTGTTTGATGACTTTGCGTTGAAGTTGGATGTGAAAATGAAAATTATCTCATATGTGGATGTAAAGTGCTCTGCGGGCGAACTACAATGCTCAGAAGGGAAGGAGCGACAATGGAATTTTAGAGAGTATTTGGTTGGAATAGAAGTCTGGGGCCATGTGCATTTACAAAGCCCCCATGGTGCCAGAACAGTGGACCCCCCCCATGTGACCCCATTTCAGAAACTACACCCCTGACGGAATGTAACAAGCGGTGCAGTGAGCATTTACACCCCACTAGCATTTGACAGAACTTTGTAACAGTGGGCTGTGCAAATGAAAAATTACATTTTTCATTTTCACATTCCACTGTTCCAAAAATCTATCAGACACCGGTGTGGTGTAAATGCTCACTGCACCCGTTATTACATTCCATGAGGGGTGTAGTTTCCAAAATGGG
The DNA here is from genome assembly GCF_029499605.1 of Hyla sarda. Taxonomy (NCBI): domain Eukaryota; kingdom Metazoa; phylum Chordata; class Amphibia; order Anura; family Hylidae; genus Hyla; species Hyla sarda. Next base: position 220,758,325 of record NC_079192.1, on the reverse strand, counting down.
GTCACATGTGGGTGTTTTTTTTTTTGTGTTTATGTTGGAACCACTGTAATAATCAGCCACCCCTGTGCAAATCACCTCAAATGTACGTGGTGCTCTCACTCCTGAGCCTTGTTGTGCGCCCGAAGACCACTTTACGTCCACATATGAGATATTTCCGTGCTTGGGAGAAATTGTGTTAATTTCCTTTTATGAAAATGAAAAGTATGGGGCAACACCAGCATGTTAGTGTAAATTTTGTTTATTTTTTTTACACTAACATGCTAGTGTAGACCCCAACTTTACCTTTCATAACCTTTCCCAAGTACGGAGATACCCCATATGTGACCCTAAACTGTTGCCTTGAAATACGACAGGGCTCCGAAGTGAGAGAGCGCTATGCGCATTTGAGGCCTAAATTAAGGAATCTCATAGGGGTGTACCCGGATGCAAGCATTAGACTTGCCTCCTCCACCAAAAATACTGTACGTCAGTTTTCCCCAAACAGGGTGCTTCCAGCTGTTGCAAGACTCCCAACATACCTGGACAGTCAATGGCTGTCCGGCAATATACTGGGAGTTGTTATTTTGCAACAGCTGGAGGCTCTGTTTTGGAAACACTGCTGTACAAGACGTTCTGTATTTTTATTGGTGGGGTCGACAGTGTAAGGGTGTAGTGTATATGTAGTGTTTTACTCTTTATTTAGGGCTAGTGTAGTGTAGTGTTTTTAGGGTACAGTCACATGGGCGGGGGGTTCACAGAGAAACTCACTGTAAACCCTCACCAGTGTGAGTGTACCCTGTAGATTCACTCGGGGGGGGGGTGCAAACCTTCAGCTGTTGCAAAACTACAACTCTCAGCATGCACTGACAGACCATGCATGCTGGGAGTTGTAGTTTTGCAACAGCTAGAGGCACACTGGTTGGGAAACACAGAGTTAGATAACATACAGTGGTCTCCAAACTGTAGCCCTCCAGATGTTGCAAAACTTCAACTCCGAGCATGCCCAGACTGCCCAAGCATGCTGGGAGTTGTAGTTTGGCAACATCTGCAGGGCCAGATGTTGCCAAACTACAACTCCCACCATGCCTGGACAGTCTAGGTATGCTTTGAATTGACATCTGGAGCGCTACAGTTTGGACACCACTGTATAGTGGTCTTCAAACAGTGCCCTTCCAGACGTTGCAAAACTACAACTACCAGCATGCCGAGACTGTCCATGCATGCTGAGAGTTATAGTTCTGAAACATCTGAAGGGACAGATTTTACAGAACTATAACTTCCAGCATGCCTGGACTGTCTGGGCCTGCTTCTAGGAGTTTTGCAACATCTGGAAGGACACAGTTTGGAGACCACTGCACAGTGGTCTCCAAACTGTGGCCCTCCAGATGTTGCAAAACTCCTAGAAGCAGCAGTGAAGTTCACTTTACAGCGATCTTCACTGCCGCCTTTGATGCCGCTGCCTTCACTTGCCTGCCGCCGGTCATCAGGTAACTGCCGCCGGTCCCCGCAGCCATCGCCGACATCTTCCCCAGCTCTGCACGGACTTCCAGAGGTTAAAGGTGAACACCAAGGTACATCCATTTGCAGATAACACCATTTGTGGCTATTTGAGCCAAAAAGGACTAAATTGAAGGAAATGAAAGGAGGACACCACTGTTGAAAGAATATCATAAATAAGTGAGACTAGAATTTGGCAAAATGCATATTGACAAGCCACAAAGATTATTGAGAGAATGTCCTTTGGACTGGAGCTTTTTAGCAAGTAACATTAGCTCACTGATTCTAAAAATGAAGGATACAAAGAAAAGAACACTGTACTGGGAAGCATGGAGGAGGCTTGGTTATGTTTTGGGACTGCTTTGTTGCATCTGGCACAGGGTATCTTAAATATTCAAGGTAAGAAGAAAATGGATCCGGCACTACCAGAATTAAAGGCTACTGGCACTCTTAGTATCCGAGGGGGCTGCGGGGCTAGCTAGAGGGTTGCCTATAGTGGTGCGTCTCCATAAACAGAAGGATAAAAGTTCAAATGAAGACAAATAAAGAGGATCGCACTCACCAGGAATTCAACTCTTTATTCCATCACCGGTACACAAGGCATATACATAAGTGGAGGCGGGGGGGACAGGAGTTCCGGAACAAGTTGTTTCACGCCTGTTTGGCGCTTCCTCAAGCCGGTGAATGAATTACGTCTCCGGGCGATACCTAAAATAGGCGTCACTTCCGGAGACGTCACTCATCACGTGATACATGTAAACAGAGGATATCATGTGACTCCCAAAGGTAAATCCTGGCTCTGCTCATAAAACAAACTGAAATATACAGTGAACGTGAATATATAGACCAAAACAAAATCATGTAAAAACATATATAATCTACATTAACATTGAATGATAGTAATGTAATACAAATAATGATACATTATAACAAAGGCGCTAGTTCAACCCGGTCATTAAAGCCTAAACTGCCCGTGGCTTCCAATTTTAGAATCCAGTGGGCTTCACGGCGCAAAAGGTAGGCCTGACGATCGCCACCTCCTGGGAGATCTCTCACCCTTTCTAAACCCGCAAATTTTAGGACACTAGGATCCTTCTGATGGGCTTCTTCCATGTGGGCAACTAACCTAGGGACTCCAACTCCAGTCCGTATAGAGCGTAAATGCTCACGGAATCTCACATGGACGGGTCAAATGGTTTTGCCCACATAGAAGAAGCCACAGGGACAAAAAATACTGTAGACCACAAAGGAGGTACGGCATGTAATCAAATCTGTTATTTCATGCAAAAAACCTCCCAAACGTAGATTTTTGGTGCACAGGAATTGGGAGCAATATGAGCAATTTCCACATCGGAAATTGCCCTTGGGCGTAGAACCAGAAAGCCATTCACAACCTTTTAAAGCAGGTCTCTGTCCAACAGATTGGACATGCTTCAATTTATCACCTAGTGTTCGATTTTTTCTATAAGTGATGAGGGGACAGTTTTTGGCCACATCCTTGAGATCAGTATCTGACTCAATGATGTACCAATTATTTCTAATGGCATTAGCGACAGTACGATTCATATGGGAATTAGCCAATGAAAATATAAACCTGCTCGGTTTAAGGTCTACTCTACCTTTTGGTCTCAATAGGTCCATCCGTCTTGCTGTCGTAGCTCTGTCAAAACCGTCCTCAATTACACTTACAGGATATAGTCGTTCAATAAGTCTTTTCTTTAAGTCAGTTGCCTGAGTCAAAAAAAACGTGTCGTCACTATTTACTTTACGTTACCGGAGAAATTGGGAGTAAGGAATGCTGCGCTTAACTTGTAAGGGATGGGAACTATTAAAATGAAGCAAGGAATTGCGATCAATTTCCTTGCGGTAGCCCTCAGTGGTAAGCGCACCATTCCTCACAACCAAAATATGTAATAAATATGTATAGGGTACAATAATATATCATGACTATTAAAAGAGAAACTTATCCCCTATCCTGCGGATAATCGGGGGTCAGGCCGCTAGGGCCACCCGCAAACTCCTGTACAGGGCCCCAGCTCTCTTTGGAAACAGTGGTGTTCTATGACCCCTCCTGTGAATCCTACTGAATATCTGTGGGAGGATCTGAAACATGCAGTTTGGAGAAGGCACCCTTCAAACCTGAGACAGCTGGAGGAGTTTGCTTTTGAGGAATGGGCAAAATAGCTGTAGACAGTCTTATCAAGAGTTACAGAAATCTCTTGATAGCAGTGACTGCCTCAAAAGGTTGTTCAACTAAATATTAAAGGGGTACTCTATTGGAAACATCTTATCCCCTATCCAAACGGTAGGAATAAGATGTTAGATCATGGGGGTCCCACTGCTGGGGACCCCCCCGATCTCCGGGCCGGCAGCGGTGGCGTCCAGAACACAGAATCTTCTATAAAAATAAATCGTAATCCTTGCAGTACTTATTAGCTGCTATTTGCTCCACAGGAAGTTCTTTTCTTTTTGAATTTCCTTTCTGTCTGACCACAGTGCTCTCTGATGACACCTCTGTGCATGTCAGGAACTGTCCAGAGTAGGAGAAAATCCCCATAGCAAACTTATCCTGCTCTGGACAGTTCCTAAAATGGACAGAGGTGTCAGCAGAGAGTACTGTGGCCAGACAGAAAGGAAATTCAAAAAGAAAAGAACTTCCTGTGGAGTATATAGCAGCTGATAAGTACTGGAAAGTTTAAGATTTTTTATAGAAGTAATTTACAAATACGTTTAACTTTCTGGCACCAGTTGATTAAAAAAAAAAAAAAAAAAAAAAAGAAAAGTTTTCCAGTGCAGTACTCCTTCAGAGTGCCATCATTTTTGTCCAAACCAGTTTCATTATTTTGTTTTTCAAAATGGATCTGTTGAACCACAATTCAATAGCAATACATTTTTATTCATTATTACTTTTGTAAATTTCAAGTACTTTCGGGGAGCATCGTGGGTTTTTGTGTCTTTTATTGGAGGGTACAAATTTTTTTTGTCTATGTCTTTATGTCTGTATACAGCAGGTGAAATAAGTATTGAACACGTCCCCATTTTTCGAACAAAATATATTTTCATATTTTATATTTTTATGGTGCTCCTGACATTAATTTTTGTGTTCCATATGTACAAAGAGACCAAAACAAATATACTCAGAAATTAGGTTATGTGTAATAATGGGAAACGACACAGGAAAAAAGTATTGAACACTTTTACTGATATTTATTTGATACTTTGTACAAAAGCCTTTGTTGGCAATGACAGCTGCAAGACGCCTCCTGTATGGAGAAACCAGTCGCATGCATCGCTCTGGTGTGATTTTGGCCCATTCTTCCACACAGTCAAATCTTAATTGTTCCATGAGATCTTCAGTTCTTTCCATAGCTTTAGTTTCTTTCTTTGAAACTATTTTAGAGTTTTCTTGACTGTGTGTTTGGGATGATTGTCTTCCTGAAATGTTCACCCTTGTTTCATCTTAACCATCTAGGTAGATGCCAGCTGATTTTTGTCAAGAATGTAAATCTGCTCTAAAGAAAACCATTTGCTATAAAGCATCCCCCACACCATGATGTTCCCACCTCCAAACCCAACTATTGGTATGGTGTTTTTCAGGTAATGTGCAGTGCTATTTCACCTCCAAACATGGGGGGAGATTTATCAAAACAGTGTAAAGGAAGAGTGGTGGAGTTGCCCATAGCAACCAGATTGCTTTTATTTTTCAGAGGCCATTTAAAAAGTAAAAGAAGTGATCTGATTGATTGCACTCTTCCTCTACGCCGGTTTTGATAAATCTACCTAACAGTGTGTAATATGAAACTGAATTTTGCTCACATCTGACCCCACTATATTCTCCCAATATTTCACTGACTTTTCCAAATGTTGTGCAGCAAACTATAACTAAGCTTCAGCATGCTTTTTTTTCAGCAATGGAGTCTTGCATGGTGAGCATGCATACAGTGCATTACTTACTGTTTACTTTAACAGTACCTGCTAATTCCAGATTCCAGCTCTACACAAGTGGTCCTTGGCTCTTGGATAACTCTCCTGATTATTCATTTCACTCCTCTGTTAGAAATCTTGTGAGGAGCACTTTGTGGCAAATTTAACATTAAGGAGCTTAGAAATGTGCCTGTGACCAACACCATCATTATGTTTTGAAATACTTAGGTCTTGAGACAGCTCTTTGCTTTTACACATCATGAGATGTCTCTTGTGTGACACCTTGGCAATGAGACCTTTTTGCAAGCCTTCAGTTGGGACTGAGCCAGCTAAAATTGATTTGCATTGACAAAAAGCTGGATTGCTTTTTAACTACTGATAGATTGCCACAGTTGTCTTGGCTTTCCATGCCTTTTTGCACCTTGTTTTTTCATGTGTGCAATACTTTTTTCCCATGTCATTTCACATCATTATGCATAACTTAATTTATTTGCTTTGGTTTCTTTGTATGTATGGAATACTTGGGTTGTTGCCAACACCTGGTAAATCGGTAACGGGAGAGATATAAGGATTGGCACCACCTCTTTAATACTCCAGGAGGATTCAACTCACAGTAATAGTGGAGACCGGTGCTCAGCAAAGAAATAGCAACAGCAATCAATCGTTTGAATGTAGAGAAGCTACGGAATTCGGTCAATCCAATGCACTTAAGATGTAATTGTGGCACAGATATTACATAGCAAACGATGTGAGACGCACTCCCAACAAGCACTGGTTTCACGTTATGTGACCCATCCTCAGGGTCTGCTAGGAGGAGACACAGCTGTGTCTATAAACCCCTCCATTACCCAACATTCATAGCATAAAACATACAAGATCACATAAACAAATAAAAACAATATAACAATCACAATACAAAATGTCAAATGTTACCAATCAAAAATTAATAAAAATGAGGAAAGATTATTACGATCATTAAGGCCCAACACTCCCACTGCACCCGTCCGGATGATGATTCACACTGCCTCCGCCTGGAGAAGTCTTGTATGATGGTCAATTCTACTATGTGATTGCATGATTCGCTGGAGCCCCAGGAAACTTAACCCTTTTGTTTTGCCTGCATGTACTGTCTTAACATGAGAAGACATCAAGTAGAAGCACACCTAGAAAATAGTGATCATAATGAGGGACATTTATCAATGTTTGCTTATGTATTCTTTTTTTTAGTAATTTTTTCCTTACTTTTTTTTTGCTTATGTGCGACGTATTTATCAACTGCTTTCAGCCTGTTGATAATTTTCTTTCACGTAAGCAATTTTCCCTTTTTTACTTTGGTAGTAGCTTTTTCTGCTCCATGTTTGAGCTGGAGTAAATTTAGTCAATTTTTAACGCTGTTGCGACTTTTTTTTGCGCAGTTGCGACTGTCGCAGTTAATAAATACCTGACTACCCGTAGTCCATTTTAAAATTATAACTACATAGTAAATTTTAGGAAAACTTGCTTTTCTCGCTTTCCAGTCAAAATGTCGCACGAAAAATCGTGTAGTCGCAGTTGCGACAATTTTGCGACAATTATAGTAAAGAAAACCTGACTAAACCCGTTGATAAATGTCCATAAATATGATACATTATAACTTGTTCTTCAATAAGGGAATCTCTCGAGGGGCCACAAAAACAATTAACTTTAGGAAGGCAAAGTTTGACCAACTCAGAGAAGCCCTTAACAATATAAAATGGGATAGTGTCCTCAAAAACAAGAATACTGATACTAAATGGAAGACTTTTAAAAATATCTTAAACTCTCACTGTAAGATGTATATACCTTATGGGAATGAAAGGGTCAGAAATAAAAGAAAACCAATATGGATGATTAAAAAAGTTAAAGGGGCAATAAATGACAAAAATAAAGCATTTAAACTACTAAAAGAGGACGGCAGTGAGGAAGCCTTAAAAAGCTATAGAGAAAAATGTAAAATATTTAAAAAACAGATAAAAGCCACAAAAATAGAGACAGAAAGACTCATTGCCAAAGAGAGTAAAACTAAGCCCAAAATGTTCTTTAACTATACAAATAACAAAAAGGTCAAAATGAAAGTGTAGACCCTTTAAAAAATGATAAAGAAGAAATTATAAATGGGGATCAGGCAAAAGCAAATACATTAACCCCTTAAGTACCACGAGTTTTTCAGTTTTTGCACTTTCGTTTTTTCCTCCTCACCTTTTAAAAATCATAACCCTTTCAATTTTGCACCTAAAAATCCATATGATGGCTTATTTTTTGCGCCACCAATTCTTCTTTGCAGTGACATCAGTCATTTTACCCAAAAATCTACGGCGAAACAGAAAAAAATCATTGTGCGCCGAAATTGAAGAAAAAACGGCATTTTGTAACTTTTGGGGGCTTCCGTTTCTACGCAGTACATTTTTCGGTAAAAATAAAAATTATCTTTATTCTGTATGTCCATACGATTAAAATGATACCCTACTTATATAGGTTTGATTTTGTTGTACTTCTGTAAAAAATCGTAACTACATGCAGAAAAATGTATACGTTTAAAATTGTCATCTTCTGACCCCTATAACTTTTTTATTTTTCTGCATATGGGGTGGTATGAGGGCTCATGTTTTGTGCCGTGATCTGAAGTTTTTAGAGGTACCATTTTTGTATTGATCGGACTTTTTGATAACTTTTTATTCATTTTTTCATTATATAAAAAGCGACCAAAAATACGTTATTTTGGACTTTGGAATTTTTTCGCGCATACGCCATTCACCGTGCGGTTTAATTAGTGATATATTTTTATAGTTCGGACATTTATGCACACGGCGATACCACATATGTTTATATTTATTTTTATTTACATGTTTTTTTTATGGGAAAAGGGGGGTGATTTGAACTTTTATTAAGGAAAGGGTTAAATCACATTTATTAACTTTTTTTTACAGTGTTATAGCTCCCATAGGGACCTATAACACTGCACACACTGATTGCCAGCACTGTTCACTGCAAAGCCATAACTTTGCAATGATCAGCGTTATCGCATCTCAGGCTTGGAGCAATCAATCGCCGAGGGGACACGCCGGAGGCAGGTAAGAAGACCTCCGCTCGTGTTCCAGCTGATCAGAACACCGCATTTTCACTGCGGTGGTCCTGATCAGCCCTGCTGAGCAGCCGGGCAGCTTTCACTTTCGTTTTAGACGCGGCGTTCAACGCCGCATCTAAAGGGTTAATAGCGGGCCGCGCGCTATTAGCCTCGGGTCCCGGCATCAGATACATTCCGGGACCGACCCGATATATCGCGGGAGTCGGCCAAGGACGTAAATATACGTCCTTGGTCGTTAAGGGGTTAAACAAATTCTTCTCCACTGTGTTCACCGAGGAAAATGAAATGCCAGGTGAAATACAGTGAGATAAGGTAAACTCCCCAGTACAGGTCACCTGTCTAACCCAGGAAGAAGTACAGTGCCGCCTACAAAAAATCAAAGTAGACAAATCGCCAGGTCCAGATGGCCTTCACCCTCGTGTTCTAAAGGAATTAAGTAATGTAATAGACACACCCCTATTTTTAATATTCAGGGACTCTATAGTAACAGGGACTGTTCCCCAGGACTGGCGCATGGCAAATGTGGTGCCAATTTTTAAAAAGGGATCAAAAGGTGACCCCGGGAATTACAGACCTGCTAGTTTAACCTCTGTTATATGTAAATTGTTTGAGGGTTTTCTAAGAGATGCTATTTTGGAATATCTTGATAAAAATAAATGTATGACCCCATTTCAGCATGGCTTTATGAGGGATCGGTCCTGTCAAACTAACTTGATCAGCTTTTATGAGGATGTGAGCTCCAGACTGGACCAGGGGGAATCGCTGGATGTCGTATATCTGGATTTTTCCAAAGCATTTGATACGGTGCCACATAAACGGTTGGTGCATAAAATGAGAAGGATTGGGCTGGGGGAGAATGTGTGTAAGTGGGTAAGTAACTGGCTCAGTGATAGGAAACAGAGGGTGGTTATTAATGGTACTTATTCTGATTGGGTGACTGTTACTAGTGGGGTACCACAGGGGTCAGTCTTGGGTTCTGTCCTATTTAATATATTCATTATTGAGGGGTTGAATAGAAAAGTAGCAATCTTTGCAGATGATACTAAACACTGATAAATGTAAGGTAATGCACATGGGGAGGAAAAATCTGGGCTGGGATTATGTATTAAATGGGAGCACACTTGGGACAACTGATGTGGAAAAGGACTTGGGAGTCTTAGTTAACAGTAAATTTAGCTGTAGTGACCAGTGTCGGGCAGCTGCTGCCAAGGCAAATAAAATCATGGGGTGCATCAATAGGGGCATAGATGCCCACGATGAGGAAATAATTCTACCGCTGTACAAATCACTAGTCAGACCACACATAGAATATTTCATACCGAGGACTGTATCTATAACAAGGGGGCATCCTCTACGTTTAGGGGAAAGAAGGTTTCTACACCAGCACAGGTGGGGGTTCTTTACTGTAAGAGCAGTGAGACTGTGGAATTCTGTTCTGGAGGAGGTGGTCATGGTGAACTCTGTAAAATAATTTTAAAGGTATCTGGATGCATTTTTGGAGCATAATAACATCGCTGGTTATATATACTAGATTTATAGGGACAGAACGTTGATCCAGGGATTTATTCTGACTGCCATATTTGGAGTCGGGAAGGAATTTTTACCTCTAGTATGAGTTTTTTTTTTTTCAACCTTATGAACTGTGTTACTATTAGAAATCAATCATGGGCATCCCTTGTCCTTTGAGTAGATGTGCTCCCGAAATCTATGGAAAAGGGGACAAATAGTTTTACCTATATAAAAATTATTGCATGGACACAGTATAGCATAAACCACGTAGTCCGAGCGACACGTAATGAAGTCTGTCACCACGTGGTTTATGCAACCTAGTTGGATGGTAAGTGAAATATCCATAAATGTGCAATATGAGCAGTGTTTACACCTATGGTTACTTTTAGGTAGTCCATTTTGAATCCTGTTGTCTCTCCGTGTCACCAATTGACCCTTCACTAATTCATCCCGCAGGTTTTTGCTTCTGCGAAACGATATCAGCAGAGGCTCACAAGCTATTTCAGACAATTCCTTGTCAGCTTGAAAAGTATGCCAGTTCTTTCTGATTGTTCTCTTTACTATCTCAGACATGGGACTGTGTTCAAATGAAAAGAGAGCTTGTCTATTCTGTACCCTAAATGTTGTATATATATGTTTCCTAAAGATTAATTCTCCCCTGTCTAGTCTCAATACTTTTTAAAATCTATTGTTAATAACCTGCTCATTGTATCCCCTGTCACGTAATTGGTCCATTAGTTCACATGTTCTAAGAAAGAGTCACAGTCAGAATTATTTCTACAGAGTCTCAAGAATTGTACGTACGGTAATGCCTTACATACGTGACCAGGGTGGGAACTCTTATAATGTAGTAGGGAATTCGTGGAGGTTGGTTTACAGTAAACCTTCACTTTTAATCCCTCCGTACTCGCAAATATTGTCACATCCAGGAATTCCACTGTAGTATTGACAAAATTAGAGGTAAATTGCATATTAACCCCTTAAGGACTTAGGACGTACCTGTACGTCCTAAGCCCGCTCCTGGTGTTAAAAATGCGGTCACGCCGTGATCCCGCATCACACCAGGTCGGTCCCGGCTGCCAATCATAGCCGGGACCCTGGGCTAACAACGCGCTGCATCAATCGTGAAAGTAAATGCTTCCCAGCAGCTCAGTCGGGCTTATCGGGACATCGCGATAAAATCGTGATGTTCCGATCAGCTGGGACGCAGGCGGAGGTCTCCTTACCTGTGTCCGTGGCGTCCGGGTTTGATTGCTCCAAGTCTGAACTACAGGCTTGAGCAATCGAGCCCCTATCTCGCTGATCCGTGCAGAGCTATGGCTCTGCAGGGATCAGCATAGGAGATCAGTGTGTGCAGTGCTAGAGCTCCCTATGGGAGCTATAACACTGCAAAAAAAAAGTGAAAAAAAAAGTTAACAAAGGTCATTTAACCCCTTCCCTAATAAAAGTTCAAATCACCCCCCTTTTCCCATAAAAAAAAAACTGTGTAAATAAAAATAAACATATGTGGTATCACCGTGTGCGTAACTGTCCGAACTATAAAAATATATAATTAATTAAACCGCACGGTCAATGGCGTGCGCGCAAAAAAAATTCCAAAGTCCAAAATAACGTATTTTTGGTCGCTATTTATATCATGAAAAAATGAATAAAAAGCGATCAAAAAGTCTGATCAATACAAAAATTGTACCGCTAAAAACATCAGATCACGGCGCAAATTAGCCCTCATACCGACCCATACGCAGAAAAATAAAAAAGTTATAGGAGTCAGAAGATGACAATTTTAAACGTATAAATTTCTGTGCATGTAGTTATGATTTTTTCCAGAAGTACGACAAAATCAAACCGATATAAGTAGGGTATCATTTTAATCGTATGGACCTATAGAATAAAGATTAGGTGTCATTTTTACTGATAAAATGTACTGCATAGAAACGGAAGCCCCCAAAATTTACAAAATGGTGTTTTTTCTTCAATTTCGTCGCACAATGATTTTTTTTTCCCGTTTCGCTGTAGATTTTTGGGTAAAATGACTGATGTTGCTGCAAAGTAGAATTGTTGGCACAAAAAATAAGCCATCATATGGATTTTTAGGAGCAAAATTGAAAGGGTTATGATTTTTAAAAGGTGAGGAGGAAAAAACGAAAGTGCAAAAACCGAAAACCCCTCAGTCCTTAAGGGGTTAACATTATTATTGTTAATATAAGTACAAAAATAATCAAACTCAGACTGGAAACTTCCCCAAAAAATTATACAGTCGTCTAAATATCTCGACCAATGCTTCAACTGATTACCGAATGGATTACCAGGATTATAGATGTACTGTTCTTCCCAGAGAGCCAGGAAGAAAAAGAAAATAGGAAGCGCTGGTGCCACTGGCGTGCCCAGCGCTGTGCCTGTGCGTTGGGCATACCAGGTGTCACCAAAGCAAAAGCCATTATGTTCAAGCACAAAAAGTAACGCATCAAAGATGAAGTCGGTGCATTCCTTTTCACGCCCTGACCTCCCTAGTAGAGACCGCACTGCATTAACCCCCTCTTGGTGGCATATCCGAGTATACAGACCAACGACATCCACAGTCGCCAGGCTGTATCCCGGATGCCACTCAAGCACTTCTATCAGCTGGAGAAGAGATTTTGTACCTTCCAGATATGAGGGGACAAACTTAAGTGGTGGTCGTAGGAACCAATCTAGGTAGCGTGATAGGGGCTCAGTTAAAAAGCCCCTACCCGCTACAATGGGTCTCCCAGGAGGATTATCTCTGGTCTTATGTATTTTAGGTAAATTATACCAGTATGGATTTTGAGGACGTGTGGGGAATCATTTTTCTGCCATCTTTCTTGATATTACATTATTTTCTACTCCCTTTCGTAAAAGCGATTGTAATTTAATAGAATATGCATTAGTAGGGTTCCTGTCAAGTTTCTCATATGTTACTGTATCCCCCAATTGATGGTGGGCCTCTTGAACATAGTCACTCTTATTCAGAATGACTATATTGCCCCCTTTGTCCGCAGGCTTCAATATAAGATTGTCATTATTTTTCAACCATGTTAAGGCTTTTCTCTCTGCTTGTGATAAGTTGTCTGGAGCCTCAGGATAAATCAGAATTTTTATTTCAGAGCAGACAACTTCACTAAAAATTTCCAAACTGGAGCCTGGGGGACAAAGGGGGGAAAAATTTAGACTGCACACCACCTGTACACAATTCCCCTTTCTGGTCACTCGGTTTACATCTTTCATTGAGCAATTCAAACAGATCTGTGACTATTGTTCGATCAACCTCAGAGTAATGAGGAAACCCAATGGACCAATACCTACTGGAATTTCTCCAGATGTAGATAATACATGATCTTGAGCAGGCTTATTCTTGAAAATCTTATATAGATTGAACTTACGCAATGATTTGGCTAGGTCGATCTGAAATCGCACCTAGTCAAATTTGTTGGTAATACAGTAATTGAGACCTTTAGACAGTAAGGACATACAGTCCTCAGAGATAGCTATTTTAGATAAATTAACAATATTATAAGCAACATTACCTGTCCTCTAATCTTGGGGTATGATCTCCAAGAGACCTGTTTCCGCTTGGCTCCAGTCCCCAGGGGTACTTGGTTTCTTTCTGCGCCGCCCTTGGCAGGTCCTGCACCTAAAGGGGCGATAGGTATGGAGGAACCTGAAACTCCCACCTTCTCTTGAGAGGTTCGGACAGTCCGGTAATCTTCGGTGTTGCTAGAATCCAACCCCGAGTCGATTATCCAGTAATCTGGTTTAGGACATTGATTTTTATTTCTACATTTAGTCCGTCTTGGGCGTCTTTGCCTCTGCTGTGGTTGTGAATATTTCCACGGGAATATTAGATCCAAATCAAAATCCATCTTGTCCCGCAAAAACTTATCCCGCTTTCTCTCTTTAATCTAATTTTGGACCGGGACCAGGCATGTCTCAACCTTACGTTGAAAAGCTATCCATTGAGCTTCAGTCATCCTGCTCCTTAAAGGGGTACTCCCCTGCAAAAAAAAATTTTTTCAATCAACTCGTGCCATAAAGTTAAACATATTTGTTAATTACTTCCATTTATAAATCTTAACCCTTCCAGTACTTATCAGCTGCTGTATACTACAGAGGAAGTTCTTTTCTTTTTGAATTTCTTTTCTGTCTGACTACAGTGCTCTCTGCTGACACCTCTGTCCATTTTATGAACTGCATTTTATGAACTGTCCGGAGCAGGATAGGTTTGCTATGGGGATTTGCTCCTAAACTGGACACTTCCTAAAATGGACAGAGGTGTCAGTAGAGAGCACTGTGGTCAGACAAAAAGGAAATTCAAAAAGAAAAGAACTTCCTCTGTAGTATACAGCAGCTGTTAAATAGAAATAATTTACAAAACTGTTTAATTTTCTGACACCAGTTGATTTAAAAAAAAATATATGTTTTCCAGTGATGTACCCTTTTACTCCTTTCGTGCTTGCTCCATATTAGATTGTATCATAGTGTATTCCAAATTCGATCGATCCAGGATTAAACGGGTCAAGTTCATAGCATGATTCAGATGAGCTTGTTGCCATTTCGCCTCAAAGATTTTATCATCTTAACATTGCCAGATTACACTCCACATGTTTTCAGAGTGTTAATTGTCCAGTACAGTTTTACTTCTTCCTCAGAGGCTGTTAATACCCTGCTCTCCAGGGATCGGGTACTTAAACTGGTACTCTGCCCCTAGACATCTTATCCCTAACCAAAGGATAGGGGATAAGATGTCTGATCGTGGGGGTCCCGCCGCTGGGGACCCCCGGGATCTCGGCTGCAGCACCCCGCTGTCATTACTGCACAGAGCAAACTCGCTCTGTGCTTAGTGATGGGCAATACAGGGCCGGAGCATTGTGATGTCACGGCCCGCCCCCTTAATGCAAGTCTATGGGAGGGGGCGTGATGGCCGCCATGCCCCCTCCCATAGACTTGTATTGAGGGGGCAGGCCGTGACATCACGAGGGGTGGAGCCGAGACGTCACAATGCTCCAGCCCCTGTATTGCCCGTCATTATGCACAGAGCGAGTTTGCTATGTGCAGTAATAACAGTGGGGTGCTGCAGCTGAGATCCCGGGGGTCCCCAGTGGCGAGGCCCCAGCAATCAAACATCTTATCTCCTATCCATTGGATAGGGGATAAGATGTCTAGAGGCGGAGTACCCCTTTAAGATTTTACATTAATCTTGTAAATTGCATTGGGCAAAAAACATACTTTTCTCTTCCTGCTTCAATCGCCGCTATGATGTGAGATTAAACCTCCTGTTCTTGCACTGCTTCCATGCTGGTTGTTGCTTCCATAATTTGAGTAGGTGTGCGCTGATCCATAGACACAGTCTAATAGTCAATAACAGGAGAGATATAAGGATCAGCACCACCTGTATAATACTCCAGCATATCATGCACTAGGTCTCCCTAGTAGTCCCCGGCCGCAAGCTTTTGCATTGATTTCGGACTCATGCCGGCCTGGCAGTGAGTCCAAAATTGCAGACCGCTGGCTGAGCACATGACCAGCTCAGCGCAGCTCCCTGCCTGTCAATCAGACAGGCAAGAGTGCTGTGCTCACTTGCATACCCCGCAGGGCTCTGTATACTGAGGCCAAGCGGCGATCTGTGCAGTGAAAACAAGCGGGGCTCTGTACGCTGAGGACAAGCGGCGCTCTGTGCAGTGAGGACAAGTGGCGTTCTGTGCAGTGAGGACAAGCGGGGCTCTGTACACTGAGGACAAGTGGCGCTCTGCTGGCTCACTCACACCCATCACCTCCCCCCCCCCGCTGCTCCTCTCCTCAGTAGAGTGAGAAAGTGAGGGCGGAAGCAGTCCCCCCAGCAGGCTTCAGTGACGTAGCGCCTGTCCACATGTAGCGTCTGTGGCATGCCCACATCCTCCTGCCGGGAACTCACACTATGTGAGCAAGGAGAGAGGTAAGATACAGAGCTTTTTAAAGCTCTTAAAAATTTGAAGGGCGGGGGGGGGGGGGGGGGGGTTTAGAAGTAGTTAGGGAACATAGCCTGAGTTAGGCTGCGTTCAAACGGCTGTCTAGATCTGTCCCGTTCTTCTCCCATCAAAAATAAATACGGACTTAAAAAAAACAGACAATAACGGATGCAAATGGATCTTCCTCCTCACCTTCTAAAAATCATAACACTTTCAATTTTCCACCTAAAAATCCATATGAGGGCTTGTTCTTTGCACCAACAATTTTACTTTGTAATACCATTAATAATTTCACTACGAAATGTACGGCGAAACCAGAAAAAAAATTATTTGTGGGGCAAAATAAAAAATAAAAAAGCCATTTTGTGATTTTTTGCAGCTGCCGTTTCTACGCAGTGCAGTATTCGGTAAAATTTGCACCTTATATTTATTCTGTAGGTCCATACGGTCGCAAGGATACTCAATTTATATAAGTTTGATTTTGTTTTACTACTAAAAAAAATTATAACTACATGCACCAAAATTTATACATTGAAAAATGTCCTCTTCTGACCCCTATAACTTTTACAATTTTTTGTACAAGGGGCGGTATGAGGACTCATTTTTTGCCCCATGATCTGAAGTTTTTATCGGTACCATCTTTGTTTTGATTGGACTTTTTGATCACTTTATATTCATTTTTTTATGATATAAAAAGTGACCAAAAATACGCTATTTTGGACTTTTGGAATTCTTTTACGTGTACGCCATTGACTGTGCGGTTTAATTAACAATATATTTTTATAGTTCGGACACGCACGCACATATGCTTATTTTTATTTACACAGTTTCTTTTTAAATGGGAAAAAGGGGTGATTGAAATTTTTATTAGGGAAGGGGTTAAATCACATTTATTAACACTTTTTTTTCAATGTTATAACCCCCATAGGGGACTATAACATTGCATACACTGATTTCCTACACTGATCACTGCCATGCAATAGCATGGCATTGATCAGTGTTATCTCCGCTCGACTGCTCCTGCATGGATCTCATTCGTCATTCGGCAATCGGACAGCGAGGAGGCAGGTAGGGATCCTCCTCGTGTCCTGCAAGCTGTTCGGGATGCTGCGATTTCACCACGGCGGTCCTGAACAGCACCACTGAGCTAACTGGCAATGTTAACTTTAGTTTTAGACGCGGCGATCAAGTTTGATTGCCGCGTCTAAAGTGTTAATGCCGGACATCAGCCCGATCGGCGATGTCCAGCATTAGCCGTAGGTCCTGGTTGCCTATTGCAACCAAGACCCACCAGGTATGATGTGTGCTCACCTGCAGAGTGCGCGTCATACCTCGGGAGCCGCACATGGACATTAATGAACATCCATTTGTGGCAAGGGGTTAAAGGGTCACGTGTTTCCCATAGACTTCAATGTTAAATTTACTGTATCCGCTTTTTCTTCCGTTTTGGGACGGGAGAAAAAATACTGCATGCACCGTCTTTTCTCCCGTCAGAAAAAAAACGGAAATGAGCGCAGATGGGTGCAAACAGATGTGAAAGGGTTATAAAAAAAATCCCATAACATCAATGGGATTATTTTACAACCATTTGTAATTTGTTTACATGCTGCAACAACGGAACCTAAACGGGGGAAAAAAATGATGTGGCACTGGGGATCAGAGGGGGGAATAGTCTGGCACAGGGGAATTAGAGAGGGGGGGGGGACAGTCTGGCGCAGGGGGATTAGAGGGGGGAATAATGTGGTACAGGGTCTGATAAAGGGAAGATTTAAATGGTACAGGGGGATAAAGGTGGAATGAATGATGTGCACAGAGGGGATCAGAGGAAGAGGATGATTTAGCACAGGGGCTGATAAAGGGGGATTGAAATGGCAAGGGGGATAAAGAGGGAAATTATGTGGCACAGGGGCGGAAAAGTGGGGGGGAATAATGTAGTACAGGAGAAATCAAAGGGGGAAGATGTGGCACAGAGGGGGATCAGAGGGGGATGATGTGGCACAGAGGAGGATCAAAGGGGGAAATGATGTGGCACAGGGGGAATCAAGAGGGGGGATGATGTGGCATAGGGGGAATCAAGGGGGGATGATGTGGCACAAGGGGGATCGGGAGGATTAGAGGGGGATGATGTGGCATGGGCTTATAAAGGGGGGGATTGAAATGGCACAGGGGATGAAGTGAGAAATGATGTGGCACAGGTAAGGATCCTGGGGGGGCGATGTGGCACAGGGGCTGATAAAGGAAGGATTCAAATGGCACAGTGGGATAAAGAGGGGAATGATGTGGCAAAGGTGAGGATCGGAGGGTAGGGGTGATGTATCCCAGGGGATGATAAGGGGGGAATGAAATGGCACAAGGGGGAAAAAGTGGGAAATTATGTGACACAGGGGCGGATCAGTGGAGGGGATGATGTGGCACAGGGGCTGATAAATGGGGGATTAAAATGGCACAAGAGGTATTTATGGGAGGAATGATTTGACACGGGGGGTCAAAGGGGGGAGGAATGAAGAGGCACAAGAGGTGATAAAAGGGGGTAAGTTAAATTGCACAGGGGGATCAAAGGGGAGATTAAATGGCACTGGATAAAGGGTGAATGATGTGTCTCGAGGTGACAAAAGAAGGGGATGGAAATTGCACAGAGAGGATAAAGGGGGCAATGTGGCACAGGGACGGATGAGAGGGGGGAATGATATGGCACAGGGGGGGTTCAGAGGGGGGAATAATGTGGCACAGGGGAATCAGAGGGGGGAATTGTGTGGCAAAGGGGCATTAGAATGGGGAAAGATGAAGGGAGGATTGAAATGACAAAGGAGAAGATAAAGGTGGCATGAATGATGTGCACAGGTGGGGTCCAGAGGGAGGGGATGATGTGGTACAGGGGCTGATAAAGGGGTATTTAAATGGCCCAGGGCATAAAGAGGGAAATTATATGACACAGGGGCAGATCATTGGGGGGAATGATGTGGCACAGGGGCTGATATGGGGGTATTGAAATGGCACAGAGGGGATTAAAGGTGAAAAATGTGACACAGGGGGATCAAAGGGGGTGGAATAAAATGGCACAAGGGGTGATAAAAAGGGGTAAATGAAATGGCACAGGGGATCAAGGGGGGATGAAATGACACAGTGGGATCAAGGGGGGAATTATGTGGCGTCATGTGGGGCATCAAGAAATAGAATGAGGTGGCACAAGGGTGGGAATGAAATGGCAGAGGGAGGAATAAAATGGCACAGGGGGCCAGAAGGGGGGTGATAAAATGGTATAGGGGGCCATGAAGGGGGAATGAAATGGCACAGGTGGTTATAAAGGGAGTATTAAATGGCATAGGGGAAGTAGCAGCCACATCTGTAATGCTGATGTTGGAGACTGGCATCATGCTGTGTGTCTAGGACGTGCAATGTGATACATGCAATTGGCGGTATGGTGAGGGACGTGTCACCAAACTATGCACATAAAAAAGGCTGTCGCCAACATGAAAAGTTTGGAAAGCTCTAATCAAGTCCAACTCAGTAGTCAAGTTATGACACTAATATGGCAACAACTATTTTAAATATAATAATATAGAATAATCAGATGTTACGCCCATTATGTTGAGCAAATATTAACATCCACTCCTTTTGGGGTATTGTTCATGTACCCTTTGATCAACACAGAAATGTTTTAACTTAATGGTTCCTTCGCTGTTATATACAGTATAATTCCACAACATTTGTTTTTTTCCATGGAAAAGCAGAAAAAAAGATATTATTCTTCAAGTACACATAACATGCAGTAAATAAACACTTATATTAATACCATTATACAGATGGCTCAGGGTAAAGGCTTAAACTTTATTAACATTCATACTTCTGTTGAAGGTTTTATCATACCAGAGGCTTACACATTATTAACATAATGCTCTTCTTAATAGGGGTTTTGTTCTGTTGGATTTCATATAACTTTGAATATTAGCATGTTTATAGGCTATACAGGATCAGTGTAAAGTATTAACAACTTGTGTTCTGTTTCTTAGAATTGTGTTACAAATTCTGGAGAGGACATTAGTATATAAGGCAACTGGTAAAGTCTACAAATTAATGCATAATGCACAGTATAGCAAAATCAAACAGTTAAAGCATAGCTGTACTTTCATAGATTTTTCAAGACTTTTCATAGCGGAGACAATGTGCTTCTAGTGTCCTCACTGTTATTACTCAACCCCCGAAAGTCCCCCTCCATTGTGCACAGCCATTTTTCAGGGAGTGGGATCATAGTCGTGTTATTTGCGAGAAGTGCTCACATAGGGGTTTCCTTTTCCATACTTGGCTGGTCAATTAAAGGACAGCACTTACTCCTCTCTGCTGTGTCGTGATATATTGCTGATGAAAGTGCACTGGACTGAACAGGCTGGAATTATTTACAATACAGTTCTATAGATAGCATGTGGGGGTGGGGGGGGGGTTGAGTGGGGGTTACTGTTGTACTGTTGCACTGGGTTTGCAAGGTGCTATATGAACAGAAAGAAAAGAAGCAGCAAAGCAAGTAAAGGGTTTTACTAAGCACTGATCTGCTGCTGATTATGATAAAGATGATAATAAGCCTTCATACTAAAGGGAGGAAGAAAGAGAATGCATTTAAGGGGCTGTATTGTGTATATACAGTGGTAGGAGCATGATTATTTATGGGTGGCAAAAGATGAGAGAAAAGCATTGATTTGATCTTAGAGACACAGAGTGGAGATTCACTAGCTAAGCCCTGCCACACTTCTTGTGTTGGTGTCTCTGTTACTAGAGACAAACTGAACCTAACAACAGGAAGTAGATAGCAATTTGTATAGAAGTGAGACACCTAGTGATCAAGATTAGAACTTTTTTCTGGGGTTGGGGTAATTTTTGGTAAACAAATATCTCTGTTCTGCTGCTCACTCATTCCGACATCCACTGCTCAGGAAGAAGTGTGTCCCAGGCAAGCACTGAGCCTGCCTTCACTCACCATGCATGTCTTCATCCCTAAGTCTGCTGTGCTGGGTGTCTTTATCCAATCACTCCAGGCTGCTCTTTAACACACTCCTCTTTGTTTCCATGCTGCAGTCTGATAGGCAGGACAGGATTGAGCACACAATAGTGTTAGTCATGTTCTCACTTACAGCACCTGGTCCCAGCCTGTGCTTTACCTGGGACAAAGATGATACTGCAGCAGGACAGGATAATATTCTGGTTGACATGGGGACCCCTAGTGGTCTTTTTTATAAGTCATGATTTATATAAAAAGGAAATAAAAAATGTTTTATTAAGTATATTAGAAATACTAATGAATTATAATATTCCTGATTCCTGAGGCATGGTCAACGGTTTAAACCCCAAAAAATACCATATTCCTAAATTGCTGATTTATTGTTACATCACATTC